>NC_045444.1:35330430-35492342 GCF_002776525.5 Piliocolobus tephrosceles | reverse complement strand
GAAGAGAAGAGAAGAGAAGAGAAGAGAAGAGAAGAGAAGAGAAGAGAGAAAAGAGCTACACAGAGAGATAGCTCCCCATACCAGGAGAGGTTCTCCCCTGAACTAAGTGTTGATCACTGTATTTATGTAAGGAAATAATCCATGGCCAGGGAAAGAACCACTCAATAGGAGAAAAAGAAAAAATCTTTGAAACTCACACATAAATAGGAATTGTTTGTATTCCAGTTGTATTCCCACCAGTCAATGAGAATCAGAAAATCTCATAATTCAGGGATTTGCCTCAGTGGTAGTCTAAGCAAAGCTAGATTAAAGACTACTTTAGTCTTGCATCACAAAGCTTAAAGGCAACCTTCAAAAGGATCAAATAACTAACAACTTATCTGTGCCCCAGAGCAAAGTTCAAGAACATGTATAGGAATACAGAAATTTCTAGTTCCTCAAAAGGAAAAATGTATAATGTATTACATCCCATTACAAATTACCATGCATGCAACGAAGCAGGCAAATACTACGCATAATAAAGAGAAAAATCAATCAATTGAAATTGACCAAGAAGTGACACGGATGATTGAATTAGTAGTTACAGGATGTTAAAACATTCATTTATTATAATTGTATTCTATATGTTCAAGGAGGCAAAGGACTTCTTCCCCCTAGACAACTAAGATGCTTGAAAGAGCTCTTTATATTGTCATCCTTGCTTTCTCTCCTCCTACTTCTCTCAAACCCACTCCAATCAGTTTACATAACCTCTGTGTTGTCATGCCCTTGGTCTGTCCTCCATCTTCATTCTTTTTGACCCATGAGCAGCAGTTGACACATTAGTTCATTCCTTTATTTCTTGAAATTCTTCACTTGCCTTCTAGGACACCACTTGCTCAGGTTTTCTCCTATTTTTTTGGCTACTGTTTTTCTGACCTTTTTGCTTGTTTCTCTTCATCTTGCTGGCCTTTAAATTTTGGAATATTCCATGGTTTAGTTCTCAGGTCTTTTTTCTTCCCTATCTATATTCATTCCTTAGGTGATCTTATCTGGTCTCAGTACTAAATACCATCCACACAACTCCCAAATGTACGTCTCCATCTCCAGCCTAGATATCTTTCTAAATTCCTGAATTCTCTAATTAAATGTCTAATAGATATTCCAAACTTCACAAGTTGAAAGCACTTGATTTTTCTGACCTAGCCCAACTTTTCTTCCTATAGGCTTTCCCATGTCAATACATGTCATACGTCTTCCCAGCCACAAGTCTCAGTTATCCTCGAGTTTTTTTCTTTTACAACTCACATCTGCTCCACCAGGAAATCTTGATGCTTCCACTTTCAAAGAGTATTGAGAATTCAATCACTTTCAACCACCTCCACTTCCCCTCCCCAATATATAGCATATGGATTACTGTCATTATTTCCAAAGGGGTCTTTCTCCTTACACTTTTGCTTATTTCCAGCCTGTTTACCATCCAGCAGCCAGAAAAAGTACTTACAAATTCAAGTCATAGCTCATCACTGCTCCACTCAAAGCCCCCCAACACTGTTTATTTCATTGACAGTAAAATCTCCTGGCTTTACAATGGCTGAAAAAGTCCTGCTCAATCTCAGAGCACGGGTTCCACCCAACCCAACCTGCTTCAGCTTCCACCACTTTATTCCTTCCTCTGTCTGCTCCAGTCTCGCTGGCCTCCTCGCTGGTCGTTAGACATACCAACACAACCCCACCGTTGCACCTTCTGTTTCCTCAGCTTGGAATCATCATTTGCTGGTAAATCTACGCCCTGCTTCCCTACGTCCTTCAAGTCTCTGCTCAAATATCTTTTTATCAGAGAAGCCTTTCCTAATCACCCTGTAGGAGCAGCACATCCTATCTTATTTTTCCCTAGATTATCAGCTAAATGAATGAATGAGTACTCATCTTCTAATGCAATTATCTCTTTCGAGTAGACATATGGGAGTGGGATCACAGACTCCAAGGATATAAATATTAAAGATATATTTGACACATTTGACCAATTTATATTCCTATAACAGAGTACAAAACAATGCCATTGCCCCAACCCTCACCAAAAGCAGTCTTGTCAATTACTTTTATTTTTAGTGAACTGATAGGCAAAATATTTTTTATTCAATTTTTATTTTTTATTCAAATTTTGGGATTAGTTGCATGTTTTATGTATATTTTATCAAGAATTTGTACATGCATCATTTATGTTTATACCTAGATTATGTTCTTTGTTCACTTTTATATTTCTTTTTTTTTTTTTTTGACTTGTTCAGTGTATTAAATATGTTTAAATTGTAAAAGGAAGAAAAAAAGTCAAAAGAAAACTTGAGATTATAGGACATGGAAGGTATTTTTCAAAAACAGACACAAATTGAACTTCTGGAGATTAAAATATATATATATATATATATTATATATAGAGAGAGAGAGACACACACACATATTTTGTTTCTGAAACATTGTGCATTTAGGTGACAGGGCATAAATAGTGAACTAAAGACCAAATTAATGTCACTTTCTGGCCCAATAAGTGTACATTTCCATTTTGCCTTTTCTATAACCTGCTTAGATCCCACCTTGTATTATAGAACACTGAGGAAATCGCTTAACTTCTCCAACTGTACTTTCTTCACTCATGAAATGGTGGCAACACTAACCTGAAGAAATGTTGAGAGAATTAGAAAAAGTCTGTACAAGTCATGGGTCAGTAGTCCTAACAAAGATGCCTGTTTGGTGCTGCCTTTGCTGTCCACCACTGCAGGTGCTAAGGAAGCATCTCTCCCACCAGCTTACGCCCACCTGAGCACCAGAACCCCCAGTGGGCTGGGGACAGAAGTTTCCCATTCTTGGTGTCTTAATTTCAGTATCCAAGGACTTCTTCTCGGCTGGTCCCGAGATGTCTAGTAGGCTTCTGAATTAGGTTATCTCACAACCCTGAGTAATATGTTACTAAATCAAGTATTTAAATTACAAGCAAAAAGAAATAAAACATGGAAACTACAAGGAAACAAAACCTGTCCCTTAGTATATTTTGAAAGACACCTAAAACTATTTTCAATATAGTATTTTACATTTTTTATCGTGGATTATAAAGCATTTACAGGAAATGCCACAAAATTAAATGTATCATTGAATAAATTTTCGTAAAGTAAACATGAATGTAGCCACCACCCTGGTCAAAGAAACTGCCGGATGCTGAATGTTGGGTGCTGGGTGCTGGGTGCTGGTGCTAGTGCTGTAGGAGCTTATAGGCACCACAGGAACTTCCTCACATAGCCCCTACCTCTATCTTCCTCCTCTACAAAAGTAATCTCTATCCTGAATTCTAGCACTATAAGTTAGTTTTGCTTGTTTTTGAGTGTTATGTAAATAGAATCTATAGTAGATGTTCCTCTATAATTGACATTTTTCTCTCAATATTGTGTTCATGAAATATATGCATGTTACAGTATGTAGCTATAGTTAATTTTTATTTCTGTATAACATTTATTTGTGTCAATATTCCATAAATAAATAAACTAATAGTTTATTGATCCAGGGCACTGTTGATTGATATTTGAGTTATTTCTAGTTTGGGGGATTTTAAAGTAATTATAAATTATAAACCCTCATGTATCCAACTCTTAGTGTTTCTTTTGTATAATAATCTGACAATAAAGTTTATTGTTCACGGTATATATGTATTATCTATTCTTAGTAGATAATATCAAACAGCAGTTTTCTAGGTGGGTGTGCTAATATTCACTCCCAACTTTTCTTCCAGTTCCAGGAACTCTACACTCTTGCCAACATTTGGTATTGCGATTTTTGATCGATATCAAATACGCAACATTTGATATCTCGATTTTTATCTACTTTAATACATATGCAGTGGTACATCATTTGGTATTAATTCACATTTTTCTTAAGACTAATAAGGTTTTCTGGGCATATTGGCCATTTCCTAACCTTGCTGGCCATTTGTACATCTTTTATTAAATGTCTGTTCAAGTCGCTCCAATTTTTTCACTGTTATCTATGTTTTGCTTACCAATTTGTACTCATTCTATATATATTCAGGACACAAAAGCCCCTTATCAGATATACTTGTGGGAAATATCTTTTCTCCTTTCAGAACTTACATTTTCCTGTATTTTTTGATAAATAAATAATTTTAATTGAGATAAATTAATAAGTATATCCTCTGTGGTTATCTTTCTCTACTGAAGATAATAAAACACTTTTTCCTATTGTCTTCTGGAAGCATAATTTGTTTTTTACAATTAAGTTTACTATCTTTCTGAAATTAATGTTCATGTATGTTGTATGGTATATGGTAAAGATCAAATTTATATTTTCTATATTGATATTCAATTTACTCAACACCATTTAAAGAAATTCTGTACTGTTCTACACTAGCGAATTTATCATGAATTAAGTGTCCATTTGTGTTTCAGTCTGTTTCTGAGCTCTCAATTTTATTCTACTAGCCTATTTATCAGTACTTGAATAAATACATTAGCCTGAAATTGTATACTAATTCTTAATATCTTCACGAGGAAGTCCTTCTATCTTGTTTTTCACTATATAAGTCTGTCAGCTAATTTTAGTTCTGTATGTTTCCAATTATATATTACAATTAGCATGTTGAGTGACATACAACATATATACAGACATAAAAATTATTGAGGTATTTTATGGGAATACATACAAACTATAGATCATTTTGAGAAGAAATGACATCTTTACACTATCAAGTCTTTACAATGACATATTGATTTATTTATTTAGGTCTTCTCTAATTTCTATGAATAATGCTTTACAGTTGTCTTTGAAGCAATCTTGCACATCACTAACTCAATTTATTTCTAGATAAACTGTATTTTAAATTTCATTGTGGAAAAAACACAACATAAGCAATACCATTCTAAACATAGGAACTGGCAAACAGTTCATGACAAAGATGACAAAAGCAATCACAACAAAGGCAAAAAATTGACAAATGGGATCTAACTAAACTAAAGAGCTTCTGCACAGCAAAAGAAACTATCAACAGAGTAAACATCAACCTACAGAATGGGAGATAATTTTTGCAAACTATGCATCTGACAAATGTCTACTATCTAGCATCTATAAGGAACTTAAATCTACAAGAAAAAAAGACAACCCCATTAAAAAGTGGGCAAAGACCATGAACAGACACTTTTCAATAGGTGACATACGTGCAGCCAACAAACATACGAAAAAAAGCTCAATATCTCTGATCATTAGAAAAATACAAATCAAACCACAATGAGATACCATGTCACACTAGTCAGAATGGCTATTATTAAAATATCAAAAAATTACATGCTAATAAGGTTACGGAGAAAATGAATGCTTATACACTTTTGATGGGAGTAAAAATTAGTTCAACCATTGTGGAAAGCACTGTGGTGATTCCTCAAAGAGCTAAAAAGGAAACTACCATTCAACCCAACAATCCCATTATTGGGTACATACACAAAGGAATATAAATTATTTTACCATAAAGACAAATGCCCATGTATATTCACTGCAGCACTATTCAAAATAGCAAAGACATGGAATCAGTCTATATGCCGGTCAATGGCAGATTGGTCAAAGAAAATGCAGTATATACATACCATGGAATACTGTGCAGCTATAAAAAATAATGAGATTGTGTCCTTTGTGGGAACATGGATGGAGCTGGAGGCCATTATCTTCAGCAAACTAATGCAGGAACAGAAAACCAAATACCACATGTTCTCACTTATAAGTGGGGGCTAAATGATGAGAACACATGGACACACAGAGGGCAGCAACAGACACTGGGGTCTACTTGACGGTGCAGGGTGGGAGAAGGGAGAAGATCAGAAAAAATAACTATTGGGTACAAGAATTAGTACCTGGGTGATGAAATAATCTGTACAACAAACCCCCATGACATGAGTTTACCTCTGTAAAAATCCTGCACACATACCCCTGAACCTAAAAGTTTTTAAAAAATGAAGTCAAAAAAATTTAAAAAATAAAACTTATTTATCCCAAAAGAGAGAAATGTAATTAAATTTTTATATTTAACAAATATTCAGCAAGTAGCTAAACTCATTTACTAATTCTAATAACTTGTTTGTAATTTAAAGATTATTTTTGTATGAAAATCATGTCATCTGAGAATAATGGTAGTTTTATTTCTAATTTTCCCAACCTTATATATTTTCCTATTTTTGTAAATTTATTTATTGCAGAAGATCTCCCATATATAGTTGGATTATAAGGGTGATAGTAGCCATCTTTGCCTAATTTCTGATAACAAAGGGAAAGCTTTTAACTACATCATTTAGTATTATATTTACAATAGGTTTTATTCAGACCCTATTTATCAGATTAAAGATGAGATCTTCTGACCTCAATTTGCCAAACCGTTTTTTTTGTCATGAATGAATGATTTATCAGAAATCTTTTGCATGTTTTATGGTAACATTATTTTTCTTCTCTACTCTGTTAATGTGGTAGTTTATACTGGCTACTTTTCAAAAGGTAAAGAACTCAACTTGGATTATCTGTTTTCATAGTTGCTAGATCTTGTTTACTAATGTTTTGTTTAGGATTTTTTCATCTACATTCAGAAGTGAGATTGTGCTGTAATTTTTCTTCCTTTTATTATTGCCAGATTTGAGTGTCAAAGATACCTTCATAAAACAGGCTGTGAAATGTTTCTTTTTCATTATTCTTAGACATGTTTGTGCAAGCCTTTTTATATCTTGTTTTAAATTTTTAATAAAGTGGTGAAACCCTCTTGGCCTAGCATTTTATATGTGGAAAAAGGTTTCAGTTTTTAATTAAAGATTCAAGGTACTTAATAGTTATAGGATTTACACATATTTTCTCTTCCTTTCCTGTCACTTTTAGTAAATTATGATTTTCTAGGAATATGTACATCATCTCTATATTTTCTATGGATTCAAATTTAGTTGTTCTTGACAGTTTCTTATTTTTAGTATATACAGAGTATATAGTAATGTTCAGTTTTCATTCCTGATATTGGTGATTTGTGGTTTTTTCCCTAGAATTTTTGTGACTTCTTTCCTAATTGTCTTCTAAACATGATTTTGATCACTGTTATCAATGCTATTAATCTTTTCAATGAGTTTTATTTTTATGTATAGTATATATTATAAAATTTATCTTTGTAAATTTTCTCTAATGAATGTTTGCTTCTAAACTAATTTCTGCCCTTTATTATTGTCTTCCTTTTTTTTTTTTTTGAGACAGAGTCTTGCTCTGTCACCCAGGCTAGAGTGCAGTGGCATGATCTCGGCTCACTGCAGACTCCGCCTCCCGGGTTCAAGCAATTCTCCTGCCTCAGACTCCAGAGTAGCTGGGATTACAGGCACCTACCACTGCACCCGGCTAATTTTTGTATTTTTTAGTAGAGATGGGGTTTCACCATCTTGGCCAGGCTGGTCTCAAACTCCTGACCTCATGATCCACCCACCTTGGCCTCCCAAAATGTGGGGATTACAGGCATGAGCCACCGTGCCTGGCCTATTTCCTTATTTTCTAACTTTCAGCAATACATACTTAGCTTGTTGATTTTCAGTCTTTACTTTTCAAATATATCCATTTAATGCTTAAATTTCTCTTTAAATATTCCTTATGTGCAATCTCACAATATTTAGATAAGTTCTTTCACTGTCACTTGATTCAAAATATTCATAGTTTTCATTTGGAATCTTTCTTTGATCCATGGGTTAAGCAATCTATTTTTTAACTGCTTCATTTCTTAACTATTGAGAGGAGTGTCTAAAAATACATCTCTATGATTATATGTTAGGCTATTTTTCCTTTTATTCTGTCAACTTTTTCATGTATTTGAGGCTACATTTTTTTAAATGTATAATAGTTACATTTTCTTAGTGAATTCCTTTTATCACCATTTATCATGACATTCTTTATCTCTGGAAATGCTTTAGTCTATATTGTCTGTTCATTATCAGACAATAACACCAGTTTTTGCTTGGTTAACATTTTTTGGTATTAATTTTTTAAAATAATTTTGCCTGTAATTTAAGTATTCTTATATTTTTGAGGCATTTCTTACAAACAGCACATATATAGGGTTGCTTTTGTTTTATCCAACTAAACTCTACATTTTAATTATAGAATTGGGCCCATTTACCTGTGATATAATTACTAATATAATAGAGACTAAATCTACTATAATTTACCATGATTTCCATTTTTCCCCAGCAGTTTTTGTAATGTAACATTTTCCTCTCTTTTCTTCCCTTCATCTAGATTGATCTTTTTCACTCTCCTTTCCCCTCCCCTTCACCAATAAAAGGCTTCCTTTACTGTATTTCAGTAGTGAACAAAGAGATTATAATCTGCTGCTTACTAGAATGTGATGGTAGCTGTTCCTAAGCAAGGCAAGGTTAATAAAACACTTCGTTGCTATTTACCCACCTCCCAACAATCTGCTTTGATTTTATATATATTTTAAATCACCAAGACATTATCATTTTATATAGTCAATATTCAGATAGTGTTTTATACAGACAATTGTCATTTAGATTTGCCCTCATATTGAACAAACTTTTGTTCTTTACTTCTTCTATCATTTTTAAACTTTGGTCTGGGATATTTCTCCCACCAGAAATATAAGTTTTAATATTTCCTTTGGTTCTTTAGTGTGAATGCTTCCTTTTTATATGTCATTGATAAATTCTCTTACTCTTGTTTGACTGAAATATATACATTTCATCTTTATCCATAAAAACATTTTGTATACGCATAAACGTCTAAGAGGTCATGAATTTTCTTTCAGCAATGTAAAGATGCTGCCTTATATTTTGGCTTCCATAGGTTCTGGTGAGGAGTATGTTCTGAGTGAAAGTCTTTTGACCATAATCGGTCTCGTTTCTTTTTCCTGGTTTCTTGAAGTTACACTATGATGTACCTAGATGTAGCTTTCTTGCCACTGTTACTCCTTATATAAGTGTTCCTCTGTTTGAATCCTCAAGAAGCAGACACTGTGGCACAGATGAATGTGGCATTACTTTATTTGAGAAGTGCAAACCCAGGGTAGTATATATATGGAAAATGGGAAATGAGAAAGAAAATATGCAAGGAATGTCATAAAATGTGTTACTATACTGACTATTACATCAAGCTGCCAAGAAACATGGTAGCTGCTCAGTAGCTGAGTTTACTTTCTGGCATACATGACGTCTTAATAAGGGGTGCAAAAGAGAACCACACCTAGGAATATTCCATGGAAGAAAGAACAGAGCTAACTCTTTACAACTAGGTAACTGTGTTACCTTATCCCTTGATGGCCATTCAGGAAACCAGACAATGCTTGGGAATATAATGTATACAGCTTGAAACTAAGGATTCATGTCTGTCATTAATCTAGAACATTCTCAGGCATTACTTCTCCAAATGTTGCTTTTGCCTTATTCTGCCTCTTTTTCTAGGATTTCGGTTACATGTGAGACTGTCTTACCATATCCTCTACATCTCAGTCCTTCTCTTCCATTTTCCCATTTTTTTGCTTATCTGGGTTTCATTCTAGATATTTTACTCTACTCTAACTTCCACTTCCTACATTTTTTAAAAAGTTCAGCTGTATCTGCTTTTAATCCCATACATTGAGTTCCAAATTTCAGATATTAGGTTTTCCAATTTTATAACTTCTCTTGGAATTTTTAGAGTTACTAGGCCTCTCTCAAAATCCTCAGTGTGTTCTTTTATCTTCTTGAATACTTTAAGCATAGCTATTTTAAGTGTTATGTCTGATTGCTATATTAATTGGAGGCCAATGGGTCTTTTTCTATGGTGTTATTATTTTCTTATCTTTTATTTTACTGTTTCATTACTTTACATGACTTGTAGTTTTAATTGAGGATTGTGTATTGCATATGTTACCTTTTTGCAAGAAAAATTTGCCTCTAGCAGATACCTATGAGCACATTCAATCTGAAATCAACAATTTTCAAGGAGGAGAAGGCTGGAAATGGTCCTCTAAAAATATAGCGGCAGCAGTAAACTTTGTTTTTTCTTTATATAGATTCTTGTTATGTTTTCCAGGCTGATCTCAAATTCCTGGGCTTAAGTGATCCTCCTGCTTCAGCCTCCAGAGCATCTGGGATTACAGGTGGGAGTCACTGTCTCCTATATACCTTATTCTGCATACATCATTTCTTGTAATTAAACGGTATTTTTTTAAGTAAAGTAGTTTTATCCTCTTATTCTAGAGGATAAATAAGAAGATCAAAGTGCCAATAATTTAATTAAAAATATGCCTCTAGTATGCAGCAGAGAAGAAATTCAAATCCTGCTCTGTGATGCCAAATATTCTACTCATACCACTTCACTACAAGACTCTGCTAACCCTCTGTACACAGAATTGAACCAGATCCCATTGTAGCTACAAAAGTAGTCAGGATTGTCTGAAATTTAGTTAGAAACTCTTCTAAATTGCCTATGTACAATAGTCAGCAATCTGCAAGGAAAATCTGTAAGATAAATAAAACCTGGAGACTGAGTTTTTAAAAAGAAACCACCAACCCAAAACTCTGACATAAGGAAAACAAAATCAAAGGCTGACTGAACAAACCTTTACTCTGGGACTGATTTGTTTAATGCGTCAGAGTAAAACCCCATCCAGTCAACTGTCCCTTGATGAGTACTCTTGGAAACTCAATTTCTTGTATGCTTTGGGCAGCTTTATGCCAGCTTGAACTCTTCAGCTAGACATTCTCCTCTAGATCCAGGTCCTCATAGTTACAATTACAGGGGAATTTACAGCACCACATTCCTCGTCTCATGTGGTGGGAGGAAAGGGAAAAGAGTTTCACCATCCCTTTTTAAACAATGATTTAAACTCTTTCAAGACTTTGTGCTTTTTATTGAACCATTTATGGAAAATTTTGAAGAGGTTCAGTGAATTCCATTAAAATGGAACTTAAATTAAAAAGAATTTCTTCCTCCTGGAGTTCATGGTATTTATTCGACTCTCACATCAATTAGGCTATGAGTCAGTCTTTTTAGGAGGCAGTTTGGTTAGGTATCTTATTTGGCCTTAATTTAATAAAACGGAAGCTGTTGAGCTCAGTAATTACTACCTTGCTGGGAGACACTTCTGCTTTGAATGCTTTGACTCTTTCACAAGCACAGCTGAAAGTCTGAATGCTGCCACATCTATTTGTCTTTATTCTCAGAGTTTGTATTACAGAAGGTTTGCATAGCTTCCAAGAACATCACTGTATTTGAGACTTAGATATTGAGTATAAAGGTATTTCAGTGTAATATTTGTAATAGAAACTTTCTACAAAAAAAAAAAAAAAAGAATTCAAGTGATTATAAAAGCTCAAAGGAACTGTATAAAGGAAAAGTTCAAATTTGAGAAAAGATTGGAATTTCACCGTAATCTGAAGGGCAGTAAAGAACCCATTGAACATGATTCTTAGAATCAAACCATTTCTCAAGTGGAGGCTGAGCACACATATTTCATGGGCTAAGGTAAAAGCAGGGAAGGTTGAAAATGTTTGTCTCTGTTATAGCTGCTTCTTTTTGGCTCTCCTCCCAGCAGCTTCAGTGCTGAGGCTACTGGCAAAGGAAACACCAGGGGATCAGTGAGTAAGAACTTGCCAAGGGAACAAAATCTGAAGATGGAATGGAGGAAGAGGAGAAAATCTTCCACCAAAAAAAAATATTAAAATCTCATCTTCAAGGAAATACTGAATCCACATAGCACTCCCCTCCCCTCCGCTCTCAGGCATGGCATTACTCACCGTCTCACAGAGGAAAAAGAGAAATATAAAATAAAAAGTGGAAACAACCATTAAAAATACTTAGCCACTCCCATGTGTCCTGGGAAACGGAGAACACAGTAACTACCAAACAAATTACGTGATGTCACATGCCAGATACTTAAAGGATAACATCACCCCATCTTTAGAAACAGAAAAAAATAACAAAAACAACAGAGCCGTAACTACATCATGTATATCTCTCTCCTCTCATATGTCTATGAAGTATTTCATACAAATATAGAATGTATGTAAATGCCAATGAGAAAAAAATATGCAATAGCAAAAGAATTTGTATACAAATGTTCGTGTCAGCTTTACTCATAATAGCCCCATACTAGAAACAACCCCCAAATCCATCAATAGGTAAATGGATAAACAAATTATAGGACATACACACAATGAAATATATACAGCAAATAAACAAACAAATAAAATGAGGGAGTATGCAAACCACTGATACATGCAAAGATGTGGATGTATTTTAAAATTAGTATATTGAGTGAAGTAAGCCAGACAAAAAGATTACAAAAGAAATATCATTTATATGAAATTTTAGGAAGAAAACCATCTTTAAGAGAGAAAGCAGATCAGCGGCTGGTTGGGGAGAGAGAGTAACTACTATTCATTACAAAAGCACATGAGATTATTTTGGGAAAGCTGACAGAGATGTCATATATATGATTATGGCAGTGGTTATAAGAGTATAAACATTTGTCAGAACTCAATTTCACATTTAAGAGAGGTGTATTAAATTGCATGAAAATTAAACATACTTCAATAAAGTGTATATTTAATGCAATGCATGCAGGAAGGAAAAAAGCCTAAAACTTGGATATTCTCTTTAGAGCCTATGCCTATACCAATAAGTATAGGTAAAAATATAAACATAGTCAGAATATTGGTTGTATAAAGCTACTGGGATGTTGCTTTATGTGGAGTTTTTTATCCAAAAGAAAGAGAAGACTCCCTTCTCTTCACCAGGCTCCAGATGGGCAAATAGCTTTTTTGTAAGGCAGGGAATAAAAGATAACGGAACTTCCAGAGATAGTTTTCAGGCAGAGACTGTCCTTCATTTTCTACTCAAGATATTATTAAGCAATAATTAGATGTTACACACATTAGTTTCTCAGTCTTCTCTTGGGACATGTCTTTGCTCAAACTGTTGAGAATATTTGGAAGCACTGAAACCAGCCCCACCTTCCATCTAACATGTGTAGACAAAAACACATGCATTCATAGTCAGCTCTGTGGACACTGTAGCCACACTCTCCCCATGGGATTATCTGTTTCTTTTGTTAGCAAAAACAAATAAATAAAAACAAAATAGTTGACAATTATGATGTTAAATTATATACATTTCTTTTTCAATTTGGACATTGAAAGGCAAGTTTCTCCTATTCTCTAATGAAAATACAACAAAGGAGCGAGCATACAAAAATTAGCTTCACCTAATACAAAATATAAAGGCTGTAGAAAGGTTTTTTCTTTCATTCTTTTTCCCCACCAAGTTAAAACTTAAATAAATTATCTGAACAGCCTAGGCTTTGCTGTAACATTAAACTCTGTGTAGTCAGAGTTAAATAGTAAGTAATAATGTTCTACCAACTTAATATCCACTATTTTTTTCTAATATGCATAACCATAAGAGATAGGTTCTGTTACTAATACCATTTTACATATGTAGAAACTGGGATATTGAGAGTGAGGCAAACTTATCTGCAGTTGCACAGCTAGCGGTAGGTATAGCTAAACACAAATTTAAATAGTCTGTCCTTAGTTTACACAGTTTTACCCACCACACTACAGTGCATTGTCATTTAATAAGTGAACAGGCTTTGACCTGCCATCAACAGGTGTCTCCCTTGCCTACCATATGTCTTAATTTGTCTGTCTTTGCAGAATTATGGGCTACCTTGACTCAAAGTGCCAGGCATGGTACTGATATGTGAGTCTCCAGGAAAGTAGGTTCAATATCAATGAAAATTTTCAGAAACCAATCTGTAGGGGCTATTTTTCTTTTACCTGAAATTTAGGAGATCCCAAAGAAAGGTATATTCTAAGCAAGACAGTCATTTTTTCCTATAATAAATAAAAAATAAAAAGCATCACATAGTATGCTAAATGCAACACTTCTCATGTTTTAATTATTATAACATTTAATTAAATAACATTTAATTAAGCCTCATTTTAGATGAAAAATGGGTTTTGACGGACTAAATAAGTTATTGAAGATCAAGCATCTAGTAAGTGTTAGAATTCAGAATCAAAACAAGTTTTGTCTGTTTCCAAAGTCTGCATCACTAATCACTAATCTGTAAAGATTTAACAACATAAGGTGATTCACTTTTCAGCCAACTATGACTGACCCTATGTGGGGATAACTCTAGGAAAAACTTAGGAGATGGGGAAAAGCAGTAAATGGCTAAATCTGACATCGATTGCTGCTTTTTTCCTACCTCAGAGAATAATCTCTAAAGTAATTATGAATTGTCTATTGTTTGAATGAGTCCTGTATGACTAATATTTTTAAGTGCTAGCTTAATTACCTATTGCAGAACTTTTGCTACCTGAAAATCTAAAACAAATACTTGAAAAGCATGTAATTCATATTTGAGAATACCCTGTTGAAAATGTTCTTATGAACATGGTATGAGGTGATATGCCATATCTTTCTACCCTCCATATGTTCTCCATTACCACTCATAGGATCCTGGAGCTCTGTTGTAAATATTAAATGAAAAGAATAATTTTATTTGGCTTCAAGTACTGAATCCAAGAAGGTTTTTATTATTAGGTTGCCTTATTTCATTATTTCTGATGTATATCAATAAAGTTTCTATAATAATTTATATAGCATTATATGCTTAAATAATACAGTAGGGGTAAGAAAACAAAGACTTTAGAGAATCCTAATGACTCATGGACTTAAAATAAAAAGGTGGTATTCATTTTTAACATAAAATAGAAGGATTTGATCCTAGTAAAGTTTTATCTTTCAAATAGCTAAGATAGTTGACAACTTTTTGAAAACGTTTTCTTTAGCTTTCCATAACAACATTAGAAAAAAACTTTTTTTTCTTTTTTTCTTCAATTTTTAGAAATCTATGTTCTAAATATTCAAGATCTAAAGTGATAACAAGTTTTGGGGGATAAATAAAATGAGCCATCTACAGAGCAACCTAACACACCAACAGCCACAAGCACCAGAGTCTCAAGAAAAACTTGCTCCTCCTAGCCAAATGATCAGGACAGGAGCAGCCTAACAATACAGAAAATGTTTAGACAGTAAACACGCTACTCAAACCAAACACCACAGGAAAACCTGAATTTCAACGCATCCCTACAAACACAGACTAATTGGTGAGCCTAGACTTCTACCTGCACACAACCATAACTAAGAGTCCCTCCAATCCCCACCAGAGTGGTGCCCAAGGAGGCCAAGTGGTAAGCAGAAACTTTTATTTGTACCCCTGGTAGCAAGCCCTTTTCCAGTTGTGGCATCAGTAGAGACCACAGAAGGGCAAAGGGTGATTCTGTAATTACACTCTCACCCATCCATAATGAAGTGTCCTCCCAACGGGGTTGGTATCAGAGGAAGCCTAGTGGAGAATCAGAAATTTCACCATCTCCCAGATATGATAAAGCTAACCTCCCCATACCCTCAACCCACAAGTGTCAGTGGAAGCTAGAAAGAAGCAGTAATAAAGCACTTTTTCCCTTCCCAGGCAGCGTGGTATCAGTGAAGACTTAATGGAGAGCCAGAACTTCAAACTCTGCCTAACAATAATGAGGAATCCCTCTCCAAG
This sequence comes from Piliocolobus tephrosceles, assembly GCF_002776525.5. Lineage (NCBI taxonomy): Eukaryota > Metazoa > Chordata > Mammalia > Primates > Cercopithecidae > Piliocolobus > Piliocolobus tephrosceles. The sequence continues at coordinate 35,476,735 of NC_045444.1, read as the reverse complement.
TGAGGTGTCACAAGAGGTTGAAGAGGGAACCTGGACTCTACTACCATTTGTCAGTAATGATGTAACACCTTCCTTTAAAGGACGCCAGCTAAAACAAAATATTTAACTAAGATCCATGGCTCATAACGAAATACCCAAAATGTGCCAGTACAATAAAAATATCACTTTGATGTCATAACAAGAACCAGACAAATTGCAACTTAAATAAGAAAAGATAGTCAATAATTCACCAAGATGACATAGATGCTGAAAATCTCTGACAAGGATTTTAAAGCAATCATTATAAAAATGTTTTATTAAGTAATTTACAAGCATGTTTGAAACAAATGAAAAAGTATTTCCTTTGCAAAAAAAAAAATAAATAAATGAAGAACCAACAACCAAATTAAAAAATAATAATAACCTCACTGGATAGGTTCAATAGCAGAATGGAGAGGACAGAGAAAAGAATCAAGGAACTTAATATAAAACAATAGAAACTGCTCAATCCGAAGGACAGAGAGAAATAGACCTTTAAAAAAACCTAAATAATCAGATACCCAGAAACCTATAGGACCATAAGAAATATTAAATACATGTATTATAAGAGTAGAAAAAGTGGAGGAGAAAGAGGGTGTGACTAAAAGATATTTGAAGAAACACTGGATATCCATTGGCAAAAACATGAATCTTAACCTAAATGACAACCTTATACAAAAATAAACTCAAAATGGATTATAGATTTAAATGGAAATTATAAAACTACAAACTTTTAGAATATAATGTAGGAGAAAATCTGTATGACCTTTAGCAGGGAGTTTTTAGACATGTTATCAATAGCAAAATTTATTTTTTAAAAATCAATTGATTAGATTTCATCAAAGCTAAAAGTTTTACTCTAGAAAGACCCTGTTAAGAGTATGAAAACACAAACTAAAGACTAGAGAAAATACCTCACAAGACCTGTATCTAGAGCATATAAAGAACTCTAACAAAACTTGAAAATTAAGAAAACATAAACTTTTAAAATGGACAAAAGACACGATGAGATATTTCTTCAAAGAAGGTGTACAGATGTCAAATAAGCATATGAAAAGATACTCAACATCACTAACCATCAGGGAAATGCAAATTAAAACCAAAATGAATTATCACTATACATTTATTAGAACATTTAAAATTTATTTTAAAAAACAGTGACAATAACAACTTTTGGCAAGTATGTGAAGATATTAGATCTCTTTTTTTTTTTTTTTTTGGAGATGGAATCTCGCTCTGTGGTCCAGGCTGGAGTGCAATGGCACAATCTTGGCTCACTGCAAGCTCTGCCTCCCGGGTTCATGCCATTCTCCTGACTCAGCCTCCTGAGTAGCTGGGACTACAGGCACCTGCCACCACGCCCGGCTAATTTTTTGTATTTTTAGTAGACACGGAGTTTCACCGTATTAACCAGGATGGTCTCGAACTCCTGACCTCATGATCCGCCTGCCTCAGCCTCCCAAAGTGCTGGGATTACAGGTGTAAGCCACCGCGCCCGGCCGACACTAGATCTCTTATACATTGCTGGTGGGAAGGTAAAATGGTAAACTACTCAAAAAAATATGTTAGCAGTTTCTTCAAAACTAAACATATACTTAATATCTAACCTAGCAATTTCACACCAGGGCATTCATTCCAGAAAAATAAAAACAGATGTCCACACAAAAATCTGTACACAAATGTTCCTATCAGCTTTATTTGTAATAGTAAAAACCTAGAAACAACCAAAATGTCCTTCGATAGGTGAATGGCTAAACAAACTGTGGTATATTCATATCAAAAAGTCCTATGCAGCAATAAAAAGGACATAATCTACAACATGGATGAACCTTGAGGGAAATATGCTAAGTAAAATAAGTCAGTCACAAAAATACAAATATTGTATAATGCCACTTACGTGATGTTTTTAAAGTAGTCAGATTTATAGAAACACAAAGTAGAATGGTGGTTACCAGAGGTTGGTGGCAGAGAGCGGGAAAGGGGAGTTTTGTTTAATGGGTATAGAGTTTCAGATTTGCGGCCGGGCGCAGTGGTTCACGCCTGTAATCCCAGCACTTTGGGAGGACGAGGCGAGAGGATCACGAGATCAGGAGATGGAGACCATCCTGGCTAACACGGTGAAACTCCATCTCTACTAAAAATACAAAAAATTAGCCGGGCATGGTGGCGGGCGCCTGTAGTCCCAGCTACTCAGGAGGCTGAGGCAGGAGAATTGCTTGAACCCGGGAGGCAGAGGTTGCAGTGAGCCGAGATCATGCCACTGCACTCCAGCCTGGGCGACAGAGCAAGACTCCATCTCAAAAAATAATAATAAAATAAATAAAAATAAAAAATAGATTTGCAAGATAAAAAGTTCAGAGATCTCTTTCACGGCAATGTTAACATTTGTAACACTACTGAACTGTACACTTAAAAATATATACTTTAAAAAGTTGCAAGGAGGATTCAATATACACAAATCAATAAACAAAATAAATCATAGCAAGAGAATCAAGGACAAAAACCATATGATCATTTCAATAGATGCTGAAAAGCATTCAATAAAAGTCAACATCCCTTTCACAATAAAAACTCTCAACTCTAGACTGGGTATAGAAGGAACATACCACAACACGATAAAGGCTACATATGACAAGCCCACAATTAATGTCATATTGCATAAGGAAAAATTGAAACCTTTCTGCTAAGATCTGAAACAAGATAAGGATGCCCACTTTTACCACTTTTATTCAATATAGTTCTGAAAGTCCTAGCCAGAACAATTAAGCAAGAGAAAGAAAGAAAGGGCATCTAACTTGGAAAGGTAGAAGTCAAATTATTCCTGTTTGTAGACTACGTGATTTTATATTTAGGAAAGCCTAAAGACCTCACCAATAAAAACTCTTAGAACAGAAACAAACATTTAATAAAGTTGTAGGATATAAAATCAACATATAATCAGTAGCATTTCTATACATTAACTGCAATGTATCTGAAAAAGAAATCAAGAATGCAATACCATTTATAGTAGCTACCGAAATAAAATAAAATACCTAGAAATAAATTTTACCGAAGAAACGAAAGATCTCCACATGGACAACCGTGTATCATTGATGAAAGAAATTGAAGAAGACACAAAAATGGGAAGAAATTTCATGATCATTGATTGCAAGAATTAATATTCTTAAAATGTAGGCCAGGCACAGTGGCTCATTCCTGTAACCCCAGTACTTTGGGAGGCCGAGGTGGGTGAATCACCTGAGGTCCGGAGTTTGAGTCTAGACTGACCAACATGAAGAAACCCTGTCTACTAAAAAAACAAAATTGGCTGGGCATGGTGGCACATGCCTGTAATCCCAGCTACTCAGAAGGCTGAGGCAGGAGAATTGCTTAAACCCAGGAGGTGGAGGTTGCAGTGAGCCAAGATTGCACCACTGCCCTCAAGCCTGGGCAACAAGAGCAAAACTCACCTGGAAAAAAAAAAAAAAAAAAAGATGTCTATACTACCCATTCAATCCTATCCCTATCAAAATACCAATGACATTCTTCACAGAAATAAAAAAACAATTTTAAATTTATATGAAACCCACAAAAAACTTCAAATAGCTAAAGCAATTTTGAGCCAAAAAACCCAGGCTGAAGGCATCCCACTACCTGACTTCAAAATATACTACAAAGCTAAAGTAACAGAAACAGCTTGGTACTGGCATAAAAACAGAAACATAGACCAATGGAACACAACAGAGAACCCAGAAATAAATCCTATAACCCAGAAATTAATAAATATAAATAAAACTAGAGCTCCACCTTTCACCACAAACAAAATCAAAAATGGATTAAAGATTTAAATGTAAGTCTTTAATGTAAAGGAAACTTTGAAACTACTAGAAGTAAAACATTGAAGAAGTGCCACGAAGACACATGCACACATATATCTATTGCAGCACTGTTCACAATAGCAAAGACTTGGAACCAACCTAAATGCCCATCAATGATAGACTGGATAAAGAAAATGTGGCACATATACACTGTGGAATATTATGCAGCCATAAAAAAGGATGAGTTCATGTCCTTTGCAGGAACATGGATGATGCTGGAAACAATCATTCTCAGCAAACTAACACAGAAACAGAAAACCAAACACCGCATGTTCTCACTCATAAGTGGGAGTTGAACAAATAGAACACATGGATATAGGGAGGGGAACATCACACACTTGGGCGTGTCAGTGGGTGAGGGGCTAGGGGAGGGATAGCATTAGGAGAAAGACCTAATGTAGGTGATGGGTTGATGGGTGCAGCAAACTACCATGGCATGTGTATACCTATGTAACAGACCTGCACGTTCTGCATGTGTATCCCGAACTTAAAGCATAATAATAATAATTTTTTAAAAATCACTGATCTGGGCAAAGATTTTTTTTGTATAAAACCTTGAAAGCACAAGCAACAAGAGCAAAACAGACAAACAGGATTACAATAAGCAGAAAATCTTCTGCACAGAAGAGGAAACAATTAACAAAGAGACAACGAACAGAATGGGAGAAAATATTTGAAACTATCCATCTGACAAAGAATAAATAATCAGAATACATAAGGAACTCAAACAACTCAATAGCAAAAAAAAAAAAAAAAAGCAATAAGCCCACTAAGAATGTACAAAATAAACATTTTGAATGCCTGAATAGACATTTCTCAAAAGAATACATACAAATGGTAAACAGATTTGTAAAATAAAAAAAGTTCAACATTGCTAATCATCAAGGAAAGGCAAATCCAAACCACAATGAGAAGTCATACCACCCCACTTAGAATGGCTAATATCAAAAAGATAAAATATAACAAATGCTGTCAAGGAAGGTGAGAAAGGGGAACTTTTATATGCTGTTGATGAGAATGTAAAGTAGTACAGCCATTATGAAAAATAGTATGAAGCTTCCTCAAAAAACTAAAAATAGAACTACTAGATAGAGCAATCCCACTGCTGGGTATATGTCCAGCAAAAAAGGAAATCAGTATATTGAAGAGATATCTGCATTTCTATGTTTATTGCAGCACTATTCACAATAGCCAAGATATAAAATCAATCTAGGTGTCCATCAACAGATGAATGGATTAAGAAAAGATGGTGTATATACACACAATGGAATATTATTCAGCCATTAAAAGAAGAAATCCTGTCATTTGCAGCAACATGAATGAAATTAGAAGTCATTATGTTAAGTGAAATAACCCACTTGTTGTAATACAATTTTCACATGTTCTCACTCATATGTGGGAGCTGAAAAAGTGAATCTCATGGAGATAGAGAGTAAAGTGGTGGTTATTGGAGGCTAGGAAAATTAGGGAGGAAGGGATAAAAGAATTTATTTTGTTTTGTTTTTTTTCTTGAGACAGAGTCTCTGTCACCTAGGCTGGAGTGCAGTGACACTATCTCTGCTCACTACAGCCTCTGCCTCCCAAGTTCAAGCGATTCTTATGCTTCAGCCTCTTGAGTACCTGGGACTATAGGCACATGCCACCACACCCAGCTAAGTTTTGTATTTTTAGTAGAGATGGGGTTTCACCATGTTGCCCAGGGTGGTCTCGAACTCCTGACCTCAAGTGATCCACCCGCCTCAGCCTCCCAAAGTGCTGGGATTACAGGGTAAGCCACCGTGCCCAGCCAAAGAAGTTGTTTAATGAATACACAAATTCAGTTAGAAGGAATACATTCTAGTATTTGATAATAGAGTAGAAAAATTATAATTAACAATAATTTATTATATATTTCAAAATAGCTGGAAGAATTGTAACATTCTCAATATAAAGAAAAGATAAATGTTTGGGCTGATGGATATCCAAGTTGCCCTGATTTGATCATTACACTTTATATACATCTATCAAAATATTACATGTACCCTCAAAATATGTAAAATTGATATATCAATTTAAGAATACAAAAATAAGGTTAAGATGGCACACTTTATTGTGTTTTCACCACAGTTAACAAAAAGTCATGGTAGGAGGAGTTGCGGGAGGCAAGAACTACTGATACATGCAGCAAATTGAATAAATCTCAATGGCATGCTGAGTGAAGAAGCCATCCTTAAATAGTCACATATTGTATGATTCTATTTATATAACATTTTCACAGTTTAAAAATTGTAAAAGCAGAAAAGAGATTAGTACTTGCTAGGGATTAGGAATTGTGTGTGGGAATGAATTGTAACTATAAAGGGGTAACATGAGGGACATCTTAGTCATGATTGAATAGTTCTGTATCTTGATTGCATTGGTGGTTCTGTGACTCTCTATACATGTGATAAATGGCGTAGAACCATACACACACACACTCCCAACATCATTTTCCCAGATTTGATATTGTACTATAGATATTGTATTCGTTTTCTATTGCTTTGGCAAGAAATTCCATAGATTTATGGGTCTTAACCAGCGCAAATGCATTATCTCAGAATTTTGTAGGTCAGAAGTCTGGGCATAGAGTGGCTCAACTGACTATTTGCTCCTGGTTTCACAGGGCCAAAATTTAGGTGACAACAGGGTTACATTTCTTTCAGGAGGTTCTGGGACTGAATCTGCTTCCTAGCTCATGTGGGTTTTGGTAGAATCCCAGTTCCATGTGGTTGTAGGACTAATGTCTCTGTTTCTTTGCTGGTTGTTGGCCAGGCTCATTCTTAGTTTCGGAAGGTTGGTTGCATTTCCTGGCTCATGACCTCCTTTCTCTATCTTAGCTAGCAATAGCAAGTCAAGTCCTTTTCATATTTAAACCTCTTAGACCTCTCCCTCTGCTTCATCTGTCCTCTGATTTTCTCTTCTACCACATCTCTCTGCTTTCAAGAGCTCAATTGATTAGATTATGTCCACCTGGACAATCCAGGCTTTTTTTTCTATTTTAAGGTCCATAACCTTTATGACATTTGCATAGTTCTTTTACAGCAGTAACTAGTGTTTGACTGAATAATCAGGGGATGGCAATCCTGTGGAGACTGAGAATTCTGCCTATCACAATTGTGCAAAAAATAATTATTGGAGGAAATTGAGTAAAGATTACATGAAAACCCTCTGTACCATTTTTGCAACTCCTTGTAAATGTGTAATTATTTCAAAATACAAGCTTTTAAAAATGCATGGAAGAAAAAAATAAAAACAATATAAACAAATATATTTTCTATCAAAATTATTTTGTACTACCAGAAGACCCGCAATGAAAGAAAGACTAAGGAATGTCCTCCAAATAAAGGAAAAATTATTTCAGTGGACACATGGAATTGGAGGAAACAAAGAACAAAGGGGTAAATATAGGAAGAAAATCTAAGTTAATATTACTTTTATTATATAATTAAAATAATTAAAATAAATAATTGGGCTTAAAAACATATAAATAATTGAAATGCATATCAAGGATAGCATACGAAGAAGGAAGGAATGAAATGGAGTTCAAGTGTTTTAATGTCTTTACACCATCAGGAAGTTTTAAAAGTATTAAATTACAGATGACTCTAATAAAGCCTAAGGATGTGTATTATTTCCAGGGCAGCTACTAAGGAAACAATGAAAAAAGATGTAATTAACAAGCCAACAGAAAAAAAATGGAAAAAGAAAATAATGCATTTACTGAAAAGATAAATAGAAAAGACTAAATATCAGATGGGACAAAGAGAAAACTCAAAATATACCAACAAATATATTAAATGTAAACAGAACAATATTCTAATTAAAAGATGAGGACCATAAGAATGAAGAAGAGAAAACTATATGCTGCTTAGAAGAGACACATTTAAATATAAGAAATCAAACTGAAAATAAAAGAATGGGCCAGGTGTGGTGGCTCACACCTGTAATCCCAGGGAGACCAAGGCAGGAGGATAACTTGAGGTCAGGAGTTCAGGACCAGCCTGGCCAACTCAGCAAAACCCCATCTCTACTAAAAATACAATAATTAGTCGGGCACAGTGGCAGGCACCTGTAATCCCAGCTACTCGGAAGACTGAGGCAGGAAAATCACTTGCTTGAACTAGGGAGGCAGAGGATGCATGAGCCAAGATCATGCCACTGCACTCCAGCCTGGGTGAAAAACTGAGACTGTCTCAAAAAAAAAAAAAAAAAAGTAAAAGAATGGAAATGAAAATGAAATAGATAAAATTACTGTCTCACAAAATAAGAAACCCTAATATAGCTATGTTAAAATCATTTTTTATAAAAGAGGTTATACTGCCCTGGATCCTGGGTCAGAGGAAAAAAAAAAAAGAAGAAGAAAAAGAGGTTTAAAAAGGGGATAAAGAGTAACATTTCATTTTATGGTGATGAAAGTAACAATTTTCTCAGGAAACATCTTTTTTTTTTTTAGGTTTTGAATATTTTTTTCTATTTTTTTTTTATATATATACTTTAAGTTCTGGGATACATGTGCAGAAAGTACAGGTTTGCTACAGAAGTATACACATGCCATGGTGGTTTGCTGCACCCATCAACCCATCACCTATATTAGGTATTTCTCCTAACACTATCCCTCCCCAACCTCCCCACTCCCCGACAGGCCCCAGTGTGTGATGTTCTCCTCCCTGTGTCCACGTGTTCTCTTTGTTCAACTCCCACTTATGAGTGAGAACATGTGTTTGGTTTTCTGTTCCTGTGTTAATTTGTGAGACTGATGGTCTCCAGCTTCATCCATGTCCCTGCAAAGGACATGAACTCATCCCTTTTCATGGCTGCATAGTATTCCATGGTGTATATGTGCCACATTTTCTTAATCCAGTCTATCATTGATGGGCATTTAAGTTGGTTCCAAGTCTTTGCCATTGTGAATAGTGCCACAATAAACATATGTGAGTATGTGTTTTTAGAGTAGAATGATTTACCATCCTTTGGGTATATACCCAGTAATGGGATTGCTGGGTCAAATGGTATTTCTGGTTCTAGATCCTTTAGGAATCGTCACACTGTTTTCCACAATGGTTGAACTTATTTACACTCCTACCAACAGTGTAAAAGCGTTCCTATTTCTCCACATCCACTCCAGCATCTGTTGTTTCCCGACTTTTTAATGATGGCCATTCTAACTGGCATGAGATGGCATCTCATTGTGATTTTGATTTGCATATCTCTAATGACCAGTGATGATGAACTTTTTTTCATATGTTTGTTTGCTGCATAAATGTCTTCTTTTGAGAAGTGTCTGTTCATATATTTTGCCCACTTTTTCATGGGGTTGTTTTTTTCTTGTAAATTTGTTTAAGTTCCTTGTAGATTCTAGATATTAACTTGTTGTCAGATGGATAGATTGCAAAAATTTTCTCCCATTCTGCAGGTTGCCTGTTCACTCTGATGATAGTTTCTTTTGCTATGCAGAAGCTCTTTAGTTTAATTAGATCCCATTTGTCAATTTTGGTTTCGTTGCCATTACTTTTGGTGTTTTGGTCATGAAGTCTTTGTCCATGCCTATGTTCTGAATTGTATTGCCTAGGTTTTCTTCTGGGGTGTTTATGGTTTTAGGTCTTACATTTAAGTCTTTAATTCATCTTGAGTTAATTTGTGTATAAGATGTAAGAAAGGGGTCCAGTTTCAGTCTTTTGCATATGGCTAGCCAGTTTTCCCAACACCATTTATATAGGGAATCCTTTACCCCATTGCTTGTTTTCATCAGGTTTGTCAAAGATTAGATGGTTGTAGATGTGTGGCATTATTTCTGAGGCCTCTGTGCTATTCCGTTTGGTCTATATATATATTTTGGTACCAGTACCATGCTGTTTTGGTTGCTGTAGCCTTGTAGTATAGTTTGAAGTCAGGTAGAGTGATACCTCCAGTTTTGTTCTTCTTGCCCAGGATCATCTTTGCTATGCAGGCTCTTTTTTGGTTGCAAATGAAATTTAAAGTAGTTTTTTCTAATTATGTGAAGGAAGTCACTGGTAGCTTGATGGGAATAGCATTGAACCTATAAATTACTTTGGGAAGTATGGCCATTTTCACAATATTGATTCTTCCTATCCATGAGCATGGAATGTTTTTCCATTTGTTTGTGTCCTCTCTTATTTACTTGAGCAGTGGTTTGTAGTTCTCCTTGAAGAGGTCAATAATTCTCAATGCAATAATTCTCAATATGCACTCATAGCACCATACCAAAAAGCATTCAGTAAAAATGGACAAAATTAACAGGAAAATTTGACATAGCCACACTATTGTTCAAGGCTTTAGTAATTGTTGATAAAATAGTAACTGATTTAAAAAGCCTATAATAAATCAAAAAGGATGTAAAATATTTGAATCACACGATTAACAAATTCAATCTAATTTACATGTGTATATATATAAAACAGTACACGCATTTGAAAATATGCAGTTTATGTACATCATTCACAAAAATGGAAATCTGTGCATAGAGACCATACTGCTATTCTTAAGAAACCATATAAATAATATTCTCTTACCACAGAGGAATTAAAGCTGAGATCAGTAAAAATGGTAACTAGAAAATAGCCAAATATGTGAAAACTAAGCAACACACTTCTAAAGAACCCATGGGTCAAAGAAAAAAACTAAAGTGGAAATTAAAAAATATTTTGGAAGTAAAAATAACTAAAATACAGCATATCAAAATATGCAGGGTATAGTAAAATCTTGTGCTTAAAGAAAAATTGACAGCTTTATATACATATATTAGGAAAAAATGTAGGGCTAAAGATTCAATTACATTTCTCAAGAAGTTAGAAATAGCTGAGCAAATGTTATCCTGTTCTTTTGCAAGTATTTCAAATCCTTGAATTTTGAAACAGCAGCCTTCTACATTCACCTATGCTTTCAAGAGATGTTGTTGTTGAGTTTAGAATGATGGGTTCTTCCTGTAGGAATTCACTATTAGTCAGTTTATTGGGTTTAATGAAAACATCCAATTCGTATTTGAAATTTTTGCTGCATATTGTAAAACCACTGCAGCATCTGTGCATCTGTGTCTTCAAGGAGATTTAATGTGGATAATTTTTATAGGTTGAAATGCTATCATAAATATTAATAAATGCCTTTAAAGCTCTGAGAAATCCACTGATAAAAAGAGCAATATAAATGCAACAGTTTGGTTTTTCTAACCATTTACAATATTCAGAATAAAAGAAGATAAAAACTGAATTATGAACTGAACAACAAAATTGGAGTGTTTACTTCTCTATTTTAAAAACAACTTGGACTCAGAGGAATAAAAGATAAGGGTTGGCGTAAAATTGATTTCTCAATTCATGTATGAGAGTTCTAAAAATAAGCTAACTGGCCGAAGAGAAACATAGGAAGCTCTTAAAACAAGCAACTAATACTCCTCAAACTTGATCATGAGAAAGTAGATATCAAATATGGCCCAAACTCTGGTGGGAGCATTGCTTATTGTTCATTCACCAATTCATTCATTGAACCATTTATTAATTCAACAGATCTCCATTCAGTGTCTATTCTTTGTCAAGCATTGTGCTATTGCTGAGATGCAGCCATGAGCAACCCCAATTATTTTGTTTCCTCCTGGTGTTTATAGTCCAGTAGAAGACAGCATTTAAATAGTCATATAAATAGATAGGTAAGCACAAACTGAGATTCAGTCTTAACAGACAGACTTGTAGGCCAGGCGTGGTGGCTCATGCCTGTAATCCCAGCACTTTGAGAGGCCGAGGTGGATTACCTGAGGTTGGGAGTTCAAGACCAGCCTGACCAATATAGAGAAACACCATCTCTACTAAAAATACAAAAAGTTAGCCAGGCATGGTGGTACATGCCTGTAATCCCAGCTACTCAGGAGGCTGAGCCAGGAGAATAACTTGAACCTGGGAGGTGGAGGTTGCGGTGAGCCCAGATCATGCCATTGCACTCCAGCCAGGGCAACAAGAGCAAAACTCCATCTCAAAAAAAAACAAAGAAAAAAAAAAAAGATATGTAGGTGTTTTGTGATCATATATATATATATATATATATATATATATATATATATATGGGATTTACTCTAGGGAGTCAGGGAAAGCTTCCCCTAGCAAGTCTTATGTGTGCTGTGAGCTGCAGTTCATGATAAAGACCAACCAATTAGGTGAAGGTGAGAACTGGAGGGGAAGAACGTTCTAGCACAAGTTAAGGCTTTCCAGTAGGTGTGGGAGGGATCACTGGGGGACAGAATCAAAGTCAATGTGGCTGAACAAGGAGCTGGAGTGGGGAATGTGCAGAGAACCAGATGAAGTTTAAAGGTCAGCAGAAACCAGATCACAAGCATCCAATGCCTCATGGGCCATGTTAACAGTTTTGAATTTCTCCCTGGGAAAGGGCTGTAGCAGGGAAGTGACATGGCTAATTCAGCATTTTTAAGAGTATCACTTTGCCTGTCATGAGCCGTGCAAACTGGATTCAGGAGACAAGTTATGATCTTGTTGTATCAGCAGAAGTGAGAAGATGAGAACCTTGGAACAAGGTTCAGAGGACAACGCAGCCTCCTGGAAGCCAACACCCACTCCAATCTGAGTATACTTCTCTTTTCCAAATCTACTTTCAACGATTACCACTCTGATAGGCAAATATTCTCACTATCATCTACCCAAATTATTCCTAGTCTTCCTTCTACCTTTGTTCTTGTGCTCCTTTCTTCACAAATGCCATCTTCTTCATTTACCTATACCACAATCATTTTATACATCCAAGCTCAGGTTCCATCTCCCCACTTCTTTAGATCATTCCCACCCACAGCCACATCGTTCCTTCCCTACATTGACCATATGCTAGTACTTTCTTTTACTGATGAAATTATAAGCTACTTAGGGAAGGAAATGTGGCTTACATTTCTCTGAATTCCCCTATAAGACCAAGAACAAGGCTGGGATTAGTGCAAAATACCCTTTAAACCTAATCAAATTTCACTGCAATGAAAAATGCCTAGTATATGGATGATAATTTGGAAAAATACTATGTTCCAAGGTGTACTAAAAACAAAAAAGGCACTATATGAATATGAAGGGTATTATAGAAGAATATTTTACAATAGGTAAAAATCCAACGCATGTGCAGCTATCTCCCTTAATTTCTAGATTACTCTATGAGCTTGCCTTTTACTAGTTAAACATGTCCTTTCTGCCTTTTGTTTAATCCTGCTCATACCAAAATGCAGCAGAAGCACTCATGAACTTGGTCCTCAGTGGGACTTCCATTAGAACATCTTCCAAAGTAGGAGGAAAGCAGGTCTTGTTCCACACATGCCAGAGGATATTTCCACTGTGACCCTACTACCACTGTTCTTCATCTCTTGCTCTTATAAAACTCTGACAGCAGAGGAAGAGTTTGAGAAGGTCTTATGAGGACGTACATTACCAAGAGTGCACCTCCATATTCACTCTGTATTTTAGCCCCATAAATCTTCAATAAAGCAACAACATGCTTGATATGCTTGAATTTTTTTGTGGAAGCTGGTGAAGAGGCTCAATTTTGTAGGCCCTTAAAAAGGGTCAGACCACGTGTGCCCAAGATATAGTTCCAGGCTTCCCTGATACCAGCTAATGTACATTGAACATGTCAGGTGAAAGGCAGTTATTTAAAACTGTTAGCTCTCCTAATCTTTATAACAACCTTGTGAAATAACTTGAGTTGCTAGAAACAACATGCCTGAGGCTCAGAGAATGGAGGTAACTCACTCAAATCCAAAAAACCTAATCATGGGGCCAGGACTCTGACCAAGGTGTGTCTGATTACTGAATTGGAACCTGAATTTCAATTTTAGAGCTCCCCAACCAGTGACCATGCATTGACTATCGATGTACTAGGAGCGTCTAAGCAGGGCCTTGGATGGCTGAGCTCCTATGACGTTTCCAGACCAGGCTTTGCTTACAGTGTAAACATTCTCTTCTTTCTTGTTAGTGTCACCAACCTGAGGCATCTTTGTTGTACCTCAGTTGCCTCAGGAACTTCCATGGTTACTCAGTGTTCTCCTAGGTAAGTAGAAATTTTCCAGCCTGGCATTCAATAACCTCAACAACGTTAGGGAGGTGAAGAGCATTGGATTTCAAAATCAGGTTTCTGCATCTCAGAGATCAGAGTTGGATTCTGGTTTCCCCATGTGACAGACGTGTGATCTTGAGCAACTTAGTTAACCTTTTGATGTCACTGATTTATAGTTGTATCTAACTCATAGGGGTTTCTTGATTATTAAATGAGATAGAATACATGCAAGCACTTTACACAATTCCTGGCACAGAGTAAAATGCCAAAAACTTTGCTGCCCCTGCTATTATTTTGTCCTATAGACCTACCCCTCTTTAAACAAGCTGGGCAGTTTGCTGGTTATTTATCATGGCTTGTACTTCTTCATTGTCATAGATTGTATTTGAGGGCAAATAGTTTATTTGGGGAAGTGATCCCAGGAAGCATCCATCAGGAGAACACAGAAATGAGGCAGAAAAGGGAAGAGAACCAATATAAAGTTAATGAATATTAGCCAGTCTGGGTAATTGAGGTGCAGCCCCACTGAGTTTCTTCAGGACATTGGAATAAAGCACACCTTGGAGTTGTCCCACCTGAGGGACAAGGAAGCCACTGTTTGTCACTGATTGGGATTGCATTCAGGGGCATCAACTCCCTGATCCCAACAATCTGACCCTGCATGCCCAGGGCACACCTCCATAGCCAGAAAAGGCTATCTGGTAGAGTTGCCATGTTTGCAGCAAGAAGCAACAGGTCTATAGGATGGTAGGAAAACCTTCAGGATCTCCCACACCCACTTCTATGAGTTTGTTGTTACACTTATTTCTACTTGCAATTCCCTCTTTTCTGTCTTTTAAAAAGCCTACTCAGGCCAGGCATGGTAGTTCATGCCTGTAATCCCAGCACTTTGGGAGGCCGAGGAGGGCGGATCACCTGAGGTCAGGAGTTCAAGACCAGCCTGGCCAATATGGTGAAACCCCATCTCTACTAAAAATACAATTAGCTGGGTGTGGTGGTAGTTGCCTATAATCCCAGCTACTTGAGAGGCTGAGGCAGGAGAACTGTTTGAATCCAGGAGGCAGAGTTTGCAGTGAGCTAAGATCATGCCACTGCACTCCAGCCTGGGCAACAGAATGAGACTCCATTAAAAAAAAAAAAAAGTTTACATAGACATTCTCCTCTCTCTATGAAGACCTTCCTTATTGCTCCTATAATGTGGTCTTTTTCATGTTGGAAGTTCTGTGCATCACATGTTATAGTCTTTCCTGGATTACGTTTACTTATATGTTGATTTCAACAATTGACCCTTGAGATAAGGGGTCCTCACTTCCCTTACTTTTCCAGAGCCAAACACAGTACTTTGCCCATAGTAAGTGCTCAATAAATATTTGTTAAATTAAACTGTTTCACACTAAAAATGATTAAACATAAAATGTACTTATCTTCTCCACTATGCAAGTTTCATACTTTCACCTCCTGGGAAATGTTTGCTGGGACATCTCTTTGCCTTCTTTAACGAATTTTGATCTTACATCACATCTAAATGCCTTGGAGTTCCAAAAGACAAATATATCCTCGTGTAATTTAATGGCAATCAGCAGGCCCCCTTTTTTCTTATTCATATACAGAAAGCTGGTGGTCACAGCACGTAACTGATGAGACTAATCTGTCAATGTTCTAATAATTCTCTGCCTGATTGTACCCAGCCCAAGAGCCTGAATAATCACAGAAGCGGCAAATGATTTGATCAGGACTAGAATAGACCATCGATTGTCCTCAAGTGAACTGGGTGTTTGTACAGGATGGGGTTAGCGTGATATCTCAAGGAAGCCCTTCAGGCAGAAATCAATGTTGAGAATTCAAAGTGTTATAGGAAAGGCCAGAGGAAGCTTCTATGAGGTGCAATCGTAGGAGTACTTGGTATGGCAGAAACAGAATTGAAGCGATGAGTTATCATACTGCTAACTGGGATGCTAGCCAAAAGCATTCAAAAAGATTTGAGGATTTTAGTGGATGACTCAGTCCTTTGATTGATTTGACCTCCGTGGTTCTTTTTAGTTTTCTAGATAGTTTGAACTATTTCTAACTCGATGTTAACAAGACAAAAAAGGAAAATCATGTTTTCATTGTGGTGTCAAGAAATAAACAGATGGCAAGACCTTAGCAGTGATTAAAAGGTACTTCATATTTTTGACAATGAAATAAAAATGCTGCATACATATTAAAACTTCATACTTATTTTGATAGGACTTTTATATAAATAGCATTTACACAATTAGGTAGCTCTACTTTGTGGGTAGACTACCTCCAAAGTTTGGTATACATGCCTCCCTGACTCCAGGCCTTGCCTTCATGCTGTGATTCTTTGGAGTCCATATTGCTCTCTTAGTTTGAAAAGTTTTAGTAGTCAAGAGTCTCCTCTTTCCTATACATTTTGCTGACTGGCTTCTGATATTTAGAGAGGGAGCAGCCAAATAGAAGAAAGGCAAAGGGGCACAGGAATGTTTATGTTTGATTCGTACTGTTGTGTTTACCCAGCATCAGAGCTTTTAAAATGCAGTAAGTGTTGAAAACCAACTCTCTCCTATGAATTTCACTTATGGTGTCTTTGTAGAACCCAGTCTCTGATGTTCTTCCACCTGCTATATCTTTGCTGAAGACAAATGATATGTTTGAAAACTATTAATCCTATAAATGTAAATTTCCCAATCATGTCTGATAGCACAAAATATTATATTAAGGAAAACGTTTTCAGTCAAGTAGTATACATCCCATGCAGAATGTTCTTTTCGAGAGCAAAGTTTTCCACCTAGTTAGGCAAAGGCAGGTCACCTAGGGCCCCAAACACCAGGGTGAGGAGTATTTTATTCCACGAGGGAAGGAAGGATTTGGATGATTTCCAGCAAGAGGCCTCATAATCTGATTTACACTTTTAAAAGCTCCCTATTGGCTGTTAGATGGGGGACAGGATCATAGAAGGACAAAACAGCAGATAGAAATGTCGTCTTCATAAAAGACGATAGCTATTCAGACATGGTTGCTGCCACCGAGGGCCTGGGAACGAATCCCCGCAGGTCCAAAACTAAAGACATTGTCAGGTCATGAAGTGTATCTCTCACTAAACTCGGCAGGAGTGGGTCCTCACTCAGGCATGTTTCCTGGTTTTCTCTTTTTTCCTGTTTTGTGCCTTCACAGGGCACATTCTTGCCCATCTCCACACACCAACCCCTACTCCCTCCCTAGTTGGGATCACCTTGGTCTCCCTTCTCTCTTCAGCAGTCCTACTGTTGGCTACACAGAAGACAAAAACTTTGGGTATAAAGTCTGCAAACACTGTGCACATCAAGTATCAGGCATCCTTTAATCCAGGAGAAATAGCCTATAGCTTTAGTGGTGGTTACTACTATTTGGTACCAGCCCCGGGGTTCAAATCATAGGGTCCTCTAACTTATTAACTGTGATGTTGAGCAAATTACTAAAATTCTCTGTGCTTCTATTTTCTCCCATGTGAAATAGGAATACTGGTAGTATTTATCTCACATGATTGTTACAAAGATTAAATGGGTTATCATTTACAAAGTGCTTAGAAGTATACTTAACACATAGTAAATGTTACTTGAATGACTGCTGTGGTCGTCATTAGCTACCATTTAGAGCTGTGTGAGGAATAGATAAGTAACGCCTAGTAAAGCACGTATCTTGGGGGTACACACATAGACAGTAAGTGCCCAATCAATGCTAAGCTATTATTACCTTGCTCAAATATGACACGCGTGTCAGAAATGACCGCTGTTTATTTATTTATTTATTGCCTCTCTTGCTGTTTCTAATTTCGTTTTCAGCCCCTATGAGGTCACCTATGTCTGTGCCTGTGTCTGCGATGAGTATATTTAACCTCAGGGCCAAGACAGAAGATATTGGAAGAGAAGCAGAAGCCGCTGGCTCATTTCCCAGTTTCTTTGTTTTTATGGAAAAAATAAAAGCATTTCCTGTCAGAACTAGGTACCACATTTTTGAGACTCCAGCTGAGATTGAATAGTTCATTAATTTTGGCACTCCTACATGAAATGAAAGCAGTTTTGGAAAGTATGCCTCTATCTGGGTTAATTAGTATACGAGAACATTGGGACTTTAACTTTTTTTTTTTTTTTTTTTTTTTTTTTTTTTTTGCTTCTGCAATTCTTGTAAGTATTTTGCTTAGGTTCATGCTGTATATAAACATATAAAAACAGCTTTATGTATCCATCCTGTGATAAAAGATAACTGGAATATTTATGGTGTTGAAGGGACATTTTGGGGAAGGGGAAGTATACAGACTGTATTACAGAGAAATTTGAAAGAAACAGAAGAGACGGAGGTTGGGGAAAAAAGATGAAGCTGTCTGGATAAGAAGGGATGTCTTAAAGAATGAACAACAGCAAAAGGAAGCACCATGAACAGCCTGTTCCATTTTGATGTCTGACTACACATATCCCAGCTTCATTTTTATCATCTTAATGTTCGTGTCGTTACTGACTTCCCTGACTTCTGTAACTTCTGAATGCGTCTTAAGGAATCTCTCCAATTATTTGAGTTTTTTGCAGATATTTAAAAGTATTTGGCTTCAAGGTTCTGTTACATGCTTAGTCATGCCATGAGTAGTATAAATGCCGGTGCTGCCTGCAGCATACATCAGTTCCAAGTGGATTATTTTTCCCTCTTTGTTTCCACCAATTTGTTACAACACAACTGGCACTCGACGCCCAGATTGAACGTTATATCATACCCTCTCTTTGGCTCTTGAAAAATTACAGAACCCCCTTTCCTGCTGACATCCTCATAGGTTTAATATTTCAGTTTAAACGTCAGGGTAATGTGTAGATGCATTGTTGTAAGTTGTCTAGTGCAAAAGCATGAGATGGACAAGAGGAAGGTTGGAAAGTACCTACAAAGGCAAACTTTTAAAAAACTATATAAGTTAATTTAGTCAAAAGTATTTTCCTTATTTCAGGTAATTAATTGTCTAGGCTGCCTGGCTAGATGGGGAATTAGCAAGTATTTAGCCATGAAATGTGGATCAGATACTTCACATGATTATTTTATCCATTCTTTCCTATAACATTATAAAGTAATTATCATTATCCTTTTACTAATAGGAAAACTGAGGTTAAGAGAAGTGAAATAAATAGTCCAAGGGCATGCTGTATGTTAGTGCATTTATAAAATTTATGAAATTAATATTCACGGCAGATGAGTCTAAATCATCTGAGATTATTTTTTGTACCTTTCTTCCTATATGCATGTGATCACCAGAGCCAGTCCTGGCCCCAAGCTGCAGGGAGATGGAACATATGTGTTTTAATTAGTATTACTCAGGCCCTTAGAATGTATCACAGAGAAAATGAGATCACAGATGCTGCAGTGTGTCATACACTCTGGTTATTTAAGGTTGTGTAATAGAATCCTACTCCAACAGGGGTTTGGATGCATATGGCAAAACAAATCCCAGAATTCCTTGTCCGTTCAGTTCAGGATGGAAGAATTCTCCTGCAGGACCCTGGCAATGGGCACTCTGCCCTGTCTGAGGAATCCTTGAGGATCCTGAAATGGGCTGCCCTTGATCCAGTGTGTTACCATATCTCCCTAATTCTAACCACCCCAGGAGGTAAAAGAGCTTTCTCCTCTCTCTTACACACAAACACACACACACACACACACACACTCCTTTCCTTCGACTCTTAAGAGTTATTTCCTTCCTAATAGATGCTCTCAAGAGACTACAGAAGAGTTGGAACTGTTCCATATCCATAGAAATATGCAGAAACATGTGTGGTTATCCCAGTGACTGGTGGGCTCTTCTGGCATTGCCAACCAAAGATGCTACATGCCCTACAATGTGTGGGGCCATCTGCATAAATACAAAATGTCCCTCCCCAATATCACTGAATCCATGAAGAGTCTTCCTCCATCCCTTCTTTTTTTCACTTACTTCTCAATACTCCCTCTCACAACAATTTATTCCATCAGGTGCCCTGTGGGAGAAGAGAGGAAGTGGATTAACATATCACCCCTAAAAGACAACCTACTGTTCTGGATTGTGATCTCTTCTGATCCAGGTTCTCCCAGTTTCTTGGCTCGCAGTATTCAGTCAACCTGCTGAATACTCTTTATTGGCAGCTACTCAGAAGGCCACTGCTTGAAAATTTCAGCCCTTGGGGTTGATTTTTGCTGCCAAAAACAGCAGTTGTTGAAGTCTGCTACATATTACTGGGTCATCCATATGGGTTTTTTTTTTTTTTTCCAATATGGAAAACATTTGTTCTGCCAAAGTCATGCCTACCCCCAGCATGGGAGTTGACATAATTCCATTTGCCTCTAGCAGGGGAAGAACTGACCTCTATAAATTACATTCTTTAATAATGGTTTTGCCCAGAGAAATCCGGCATTACCCCAGGTCTTTCTCCAGATTCATATAAGCTAAATGAGGTGAAGATTTTGACCTGAGCACCTGGGTGGATGTTATGCTCCATATTAAGATGTGAAAAACTGCCTGGAAAAAAACTGTCTAGAGAGAGAAGGGAACATCAGGGGTTCAGCTTTGGCCTTGTTAAGTTTGAGACGCCTCTTACACATCTACATGGATTTGTCCATATGACAGTTGACGATAGGAGTTAAGATTCCAAGGAGTGACCAGGGTTAGCGATGTACATTTGGGACAGGTAAATAGTTCTAAGTCCTCGGCCCGGTACAGATAACCGCTATGGTTTGAATGTGTTCTCTCTAAAATTTGTGTTGAAACTCAATTCCCATGGTTGTGGTATTAAGTGGTGGCACCTTTTCGGAAACAATTAAGTTGGGAGGGCTCTGCCCTCATAATTGAATTAGTGCCTTTTAAAAAGGCTGGGAAGAACCAGCTTAAGCCCTTTTGCCATTTGTCCTTTCATCATGTGAGGGCACAACATTCACCACCTCCAGTGGATGCAGCAACAAGGCACCATCTTGAAAGCAGGGAACAGGGTCCTTGCCAGACACCAAACCTGACAGCACCTTGATCTTGGACTTCCCAACCTCCAAAACTGGAGAAAATAAATTTCCACTCTTTGTAAATGCCCTAGTCTCAGGTATTTTGCGATAGCAGCAGAAATGCATTAAGACAATAAAGAGAAAGAGAGCATAAATTTAGGAAAGAAAGTCATCTTGGATTGGATAGCTCTAACATTTAGAATTGCTGAATATAAAATCATCAGTAGGTCCTGAGTCTGGTGAATGCTACTAACAGGCGGATTGTCTAGTTATGATGCTGACACTAATGGTTAGAGTGTCAATTGTACTAATCCTATTGTTTTTCCCCAATCGTAAAATAAAGAGTGAGGTATATATGCTTACTTTAAGGTGGTAAGATTATAGATGATTTTTCATTTCTTTCTTGTCCTTTTTTATATTGTTCAAATTCTCTACAGTGGACACATGACAATGTTATGGAACAAATACAATAAACATTTTAAATATTAATAGCCTATATATTGTTTACAGTGCATCTCAACCATCATAAGAGCATGCACACCCCATCACATTATGATGTGAACACACACTGTAAAGGTGAACATCTTTTTTGTGATACTCAATGAATTATGTCTATAGGCATTTAAGTGGTTCTAAAAGTCTAGAATAATGATGCTTTGGCAAAAATCATAAGGCCAAGATGTCAGTGTGGCACAGTGTGGCATTTTGGACATAATAGAAGCATATTTATTGAATAAACAAAAGGTCACAGTTAAAAGTCACCCTATAAGAGCCTATTCGTTAGCTTGAGAAGTGGTTTACAAGCATGTTCCTTATGTTTCTGTATACTTTCCAACTCTCCAAATGTGTAGGGATAGCAAAAATGCAATCAGGGAAATAATTCTTGGCCACAACTCACATTCCAAAGGAAAGAATAACAACAACAAAATACCCAAGCAAAACCATCAAACCACATCCTGGTAAAAACCTTTAATGTGCTGCTAGGGCATCATCTGGTCCCCATCATTACCAGCTGTGACTTGCATACCCGGGAAAGGCCAGACTTCAGCAATAGGAACTAAAATCAAAGGCCCATGATATAGCTTTGAAGTTGAATGTGTTTAGCAGCATTTTTAACTAAGGTGGTGACTACAGAATTAGAAGAAGGGATGGACAGGGCCAGTATAAGACAAAGTTGCTAGGCACTATTTATAAAAATATGAGGAATCTTTGCAAATCAAGATAGGATAGTAACTTCCAGGTCTATCACAATTAATCTTCCATTTTTACATTCAGTCAATGTGAATTAAAAGTCTACTTTGAGCAGAGTACATATGGGTGCTTGGATAGATGAGATAATAAGACTGAAGCACTTTACATAAAATGGAGAATGCTGGGCACAGTTGCTTATGCCTATAATCCCAACACCTTGGGGAAGCCAAGGCAGAAAGATCACTTGAGCCCAGGAGTTCAAGACCAGCTTGGGTAACATAGTAAGACCTCAACTTTACAAAAAAAAAAAAAAAGTTTAATTAGCTGAGCATGGTGGTGTGTGCCTGTAATGCCAGCTACTCAGGAGACTGAGGTGGGAGGATTGCTGGAGCCTGGAAAATAGAGGTTTCAGTGAGCTGAGATTGCACCACTGCACTCCGGTCTGGGAGACAGAGCGAGACTAAATAAATAAATAAAATGGAGGAGAAATTAGTAAATAATCTGAAAGTAACATAAGCAAACATAATCTTAATATCAAGTTATCACAGCTAGAGTACATAATTCCTAGAACACTTACTAAAAGTTCTGCTGTAAGAAGCTTATCTTGATTAACTTATTTGATCACACATTTCCCTGCCTAGGAACCATTGTTCTATGGAATGTGCTCTAGGCCTACAATAAAAGCAACATTTTCCTAAATTCTTTGTTCGTGAAACCCTTTACCCAGAGCATTTCAAAAGAGTTGCATTTCAAAAGAAACACACTTGCTAAAAATCCTTCCAGTAAAGATTAGACTCATCTAAGATTAATTAGGAAACAACTTTGGAGAAGCTGGAGCAGAGTTTGGAAAGAGAGAGGTAAATAATTTGGTGAATAAGTGAGTGGAAGGCATGTTAGGCTGAAGGAGCATGCCATGGATTAGAGATTGAACTCGTTTGACATGGATGAGAACAATTTACATTCACAGAAGAAACACGAATTCCAAAGTAGGCTTGGTTCAGGGAGCTTTCTCTAAGAATACTGCAGCAGTCCTAGCATATTGGGTAACTAGAAAAGTCAACCAGCACTTTGAATCATAATTACTAAGAGGTCAATGAGAAGAGAGCAGGTAAAATCTTGAAGAATCCATTATCCTTATAGATAACACATCACAGAAGAGAATTCTTAAATTGTTTTTTAAAAATGTTGTCCTGAATAATTCAAGAGTTGCCACAAATTTTTAATGACCTCAATATTTCAAAGCTAGCATATTTTAAATTCATTTTTATTCATTTGTCTAAGTTTTACTTCTCCCTTGTAAAGCTGTATGCTTTACTATAAGACAAATTAACAGTACCATTTAATGCATTTTTTCCTTCTAGAATCCAGAATTATCACCCATAAGGCAGAAACTCTGCCAGTTATAATCCTATCCTCAAAAGACATCATCAAAACGCTGATTCATACTGACTAAACAAGCTGCATATTAATTACTCATTTCAATGTCAGCATGTTCATTATATATTGCTCTTTCCAGGGGAAGGAAAGATAAGGAGATGCTAATGCTTCTAGGGCATTTCATTAAAATGCACAACGCTCAAAAAATAAGTTGCTTTTGCCCTTTAACTGAATTATGAAGAACAAACTTATGCAAATTATAGTGGAACTGAAGGCTTTACCATTTAAAGACAACAGCACATTTTTTGTCACTTTTCATACATGTTTTCAGTGGCTCAAATCTATTTGAGTTATGCAATGGTCTCCCCAGTCCATACTACTACATCCTATGCCTCTTGTTCCTCACCGTAAGCTCTGTCTCACCAGAACGGCATGTGCTGGTAATGCCTGGGGTGACAAAGAGAACTGGACGTAGTAGAAATTCATCTTGGACTGTGTTCACCTGCTCGTCCAATTACAAAGGCTGTTATCAGAGTCGGGTGGGAAGCCTGAGTACGTTATGGTAAACCTTCTCAGAGCTGCTCCTGCCCCAGCCTCCTGGACACATGTATAAGCCCAAGAGAGCAAGATAGAGCTGTAATAGCTAATCAAAATAATTATGTTTAGTAAATTGTGTAGTCCTTCTGTTTCAATTTCCCTACCAGAACATGAGGCAAAGGGAAGAGAATCCAGCTCTCTTTCATTTCCTACCTCATCCCACTCTCCTGACACAAACCCCAGGCAGGTTGGCTATGATGTCAGCTCAGGTCTTCCTTGATGGTGAATCAATCCAGCTGCCAACAGTGCTGAGCAGAGAAACAGGAAAGACTGAAACGGCCAGTGGGGGAGCAAGGAGCAGGTGGGTTCAAAACCAGGAAAGCAGATGCAGAGTAGTGTCAGGGGGACAGAGCTTACGGAAGAGCAATAAGAGGATCAAACTGAGCAGGGCTGCTGGGTGCCTCCAGGGTGAAACTGCTTGCAAGGACATTTGAGGCACCCTTTAGAGGGCCCCAAAATGCTGGTGGGTGGTCTGGCAGGGGACCCGAAAGTCCTTTACCAACAAGTAGGAAAGGCTAGCAAAACTAGTGGAATTTGAGCTGTTCTTATTAATGTGACCTCATGTGGTCCTAGCTGATGAGTCCTAGGAGAAATGTGTGGTATATATGAATCTGGGGAGAGCTCCCCTTTCTCTAATATCAAACAAATGTCTGTAAACTAACATTGTAGGAGAATAAATTTGAGGATTTCAAATGACTAATGAAACATACCAAGTTACTCTTTTTTTTTTTTTTTTAATATTTCAAGCTTAAGTACAAAGCATGGGGTGTGAGCTAATCATGGTAGGCAAGAAAGATGGAAAAAAGGTAGAGAGAGAGAGAAATAGTTCATGGTTCAATAAACACCTATTGTGCTCTTGGCTCTTTGTTGGATTTTTTGTTCATGGCCATTGTTTTAGCTGATCTTCAAAAGGAAAAAAACTGAGTCAAGCATTATTATCATCATTTTACAAGGAAGAGATGAGTTTCAGAGATAGGAAGCAACTTGTAAGGAAGACCACACAGTTTCTAAGCATTGGAGGGAAAATCTGCATCAAGGTCTATGTGATACCAAAGCCTATGCCTGTACCCCTAAGCATGAGCAAGACAACACTCTGGGGTGCAGAAAGAAAACATTAAAATTCCTAATTAGATTTATTATTTTTGACCTATACTTACCAGTAAGATCATTTTAATCCAATCCAGGTAGTGACATACCACATCCGGTTCACAAAATATCCTGAATTAAGAGGGGTTGACAGAAGGATGGTAGCATTCTCCTCATTCATTGGTCAGCTTTTAGTGTATTATGATGTGCTGTAGTTTATGTGGCCCAGTAAAGTCTCTTATATTGAGTTTTTAACTAATACACTTCAGAGAATAGACTAATGGCTCCAAAACATCCTTCTAAAGAAGCAAGAGATTGATGTAAACACTAATGGTGTATACACATGTGAAGCGTGTGAGCGTGATCTCTTTGTCAGTCACAAAAAAAGAGAAACGATGACACAATAGACTCTGACTCAAAGTCAGGCAAAAAAATTCTTTTAATTATCAAGCCTATTTGAGGTATGGGTTGGTATTCATTATTTAAACATTGCCTTTGCCTATGTTACATATTTGCATGCACTGTGCTTTTGGAGGTGTTTTTTTTTCTCAGTAATGAATATTATTGAAACCAAGTATATCCACTTAGAAGCCAATCCATGAGTCACTGTTTCAAATTTTAAACAAATAATTTCAAAGACAATAAACTATTTGGAATAAATTTAATATTAATAAAGTTTAGTACTAGTAAGTTTAGTTTTTTATGCAGAACACAATGATTGGTCATCAACAAATATAAAGCCTTAAAATATTATATATTTCATCTTTGTTCCATTTTGAAACTTTTTTGGAATAAAATAGACATAGTATATTAATTGAATGGGATATATATGAAATTCAAAAAAATAAATTTATTTCTATTAAGAATATATGTTCAAAAAATCTGATAGAGTGTGTTATCAAAAAAATTGCTGGCTGCTCCACCACACATCAGAGTGTAGTGAATATGGTGTGGCATATTAAAAGTTATTGATAAGTATTTTTAAGCAAATAAATAGAAGAAAAAATACTACATAGGCATGATGTATACCTCATAGAGTAAGAGATGTTTGGAAAACAAAGAGTAGGGGAGACAGCCTTAACTTAATTTTAATAAGAAGGTTGAAGTCATCGGAGGGTGACCATACATCGCTGTTAGCCTTGGCTTATGCCTGCTCTTCCACATCCCCCCAGACAATGCCCCTTTCCCCTTCAAAGTGATCTGGTTTAAATGATAAACTTTACAATCATTCTAATTATACAGAAATTTAAAATTTTTTTTAACTTCTTCACGTGACTTTCTCTCACTCTTTCTTTTTACCCTGACCAAGAAAGAAAAAAAAAAAAAAGTATCTTTTTTCATGACCAGTTCTTTCATCTGTACACAGTATCCTTTAAGCTATGACAAATTTATGTTACAGTTTTTCTTCCTTGCAAAATCCATCTCTCTCCCTCTCCTTAGGATCCTTCTTCCCCTGCCTATGAATGTATCCAGGTCTTGCAAAATCTAAAATTAGAATTCAGAAACATTTATTCTGAGATGCACGTCTCCCTTTGAACAGTTTTCCCCCTTTTATTTGGAAAACTTTCTAAAGGAAAGTCCTTGCTTGCTACATTTTCTTCCTTCTGTACTCAACACTGTATTGTAATTGCTGTCTTGGAGTTTCCCACTGACAATGCCACATCAAACACCCTGTTCTTTAGCTTATTCCACAGAAAGTTATTGAGAACTTATTGGAGGACTATGCAGGAATCCCACCCCTTTAACAAAAGAATGGCCCTTCTCTACTTTCAAGACAGTCAGAGAGAGTGTGAAGGGAGGAAGCTACCACCTGCCTACTTAGCCAGATGGACTGAATTGATTGGTCTTCAGATGGTCCCAACCACACCATCCCTCTCTGCAAAGGCATTTTCTTAACCTCCCTCCCCCTGCATCCTTACCTCTCTGAATACTTGAAATTATTGACCAGCTTCACCATCTTAAAAGTTTCTATTATTTTGGTCTACTCTAGGACACTGCAGAATGTAGTATAAGTAATATGTTATTTGGAGTCCGAAGGATCTGGATCTGAATTCTAGTTCTGCCCCTCACTATTGCTTGCTGAATCCATCCAAGTCATTAATCTCTCTGAGTTTCAGTTTCACAGTCTATCAGATGAAATTATGATGCCTAAATCACAGGCTGTTTGCCGCTAATCTTACTAAGACTATTTTCACATGAACATTGTCTAATTTTTTGTTATTATACTTAAAGTTTTCAACTGCCTTAAGTGGCACAACTAACTGGACTGATTGTGCTTTAATCCACATTAACTTGCAATAGAATCAAAAGCATCTTGATTCTATTGGTCACTTTTGATCCAGTGTTTACTCTTCATATACTTGAGTCCAGGCTTTAGGGCAATGACACTGTTTTTATGAGAATGAAACCAGCCCAATTGTCCCACAGAAATAATATTTACAGGTTTTTAGTAAACATAGAAATTGACCCTCCATATTAAAACTTGACACTTATATTTGTCTTAACTGAGTTTCTTCCTCAGGAAACCAACCCTTAGGCAAGGGACTGAAACTCACCAGATCACCACATCCAAAGAAATGCCGGACACCTAGTTTATCAGGCTTGCTTCCTGACTCCTCTCTAATTCCTGTTTTCCTCTTTCCCCAGTATATAAACACCCCAATTTTGTTCACTCGGGGAGACAGATTTGAGAATGACCTCTCATTCTCCTTGGCTGCAGCACCCAATTAAAGCCTTCTTCCCTGGCAATACTCATGGACTCCATGATTGGCATGCTGGGTAGTGAGCAGCAGGACATAGACCATGGAGGTACAACAACAAGAATTCAAGACAATTAAATGTACTGAGACACTTTCTATATTGTGCCCAAGAGCTGACTTATTTTCCTATCATTTATGTTGAACACTTTTTTCTAATTCCATTTATATAATGT
Organism: Piliocolobus tephrosceles; assembly: GCF_002776525.5. Lineage (NCBI taxonomy): Eukaryota > Metazoa > Chordata > Mammalia > Primates > Cercopithecidae > Piliocolobus > Piliocolobus tephrosceles. The sequence goes on along the minus strand of NC_045444.1, from coordinate 35,448,625 downwards.
GTAAACTTTAGAAAAGTATGAAAGAATGTAGGGTTAAGAATATAACAGAAACATTTTGGAGCCACCACCAAATGCCTGAGTAAATGGGGAGGGGATTTCTAAAGAGCCTTTAGAAAGGAACTATGGGAATCAGAGTCTAGACATCTGCCAAGTCCAGAATACACTGGCGCCCTTCACAGAAGTCAGTATGTACTAGTAAAAGCATTATTCTCTATACTTTCTCACCTTTACCCAATTTCAAACTCTGTGGGAATATGGGGCAGTGGAAAGACTAGAACTACTAGTTTTTAAAAAGTAACTAAACATAACCACCCTTCCCCAACCATGGACTTTCCACCTGAAACAGAACCAAACTAGAGAGACAGACAAGATGCCTCAACTAAAATCAAGTTGGGAGTGTTAATTATATGTGACTGGACATTACACATACTTGTCCCAGGCTGTGTTTTATGTCTTGTTCATGAGACATTTTGCTACTAAGAGTGACCAGAAAAGTCAAGGGACTGCCTAAGTGTTCATCCAGAGGCCGGGGCTGCCTCAGGAAGAATAAAAGAAAAAAAAAAAAAAGGAAAACACAGTTAGTGGGAGCCAGAAATAAAATTGTGCAACTGATTTAGTTACTTTCTAATGTAGTCCTCTACTCTGCTGTTCCTGGCCCTTTCAAGTATCTCCCCTCTCATTAAGACACTGGTCCTTAGCTATGCCCAAAACTGCAGGTGCACCCTTCAAATTCAAGGCTAACAGGATATACATTTAAGCTTACCAAGCCCATTGTGAGAGACACAGGAAACTGGAAAGGTGGAAAAAAGTGCATTGCATGGAGCCTCCAGGAGCAGGATGCTAGGTTTCCATTTTGACAGTCAACGCCATGAACCAGGGCATAAAAAAAGGAACTGCAGTCTGCTGTGTTGACTGAAATTTGAAGTAAACATAAGGAAGAATAATGGGAAGTAGAGTTAAGACAGGAATTCTAGGAGCAGGCACGAAGACAAAGGATATTAGTTTGACTTCATAGACTTTTACTACCAAGAGTCTCCATGTTAACATCACTCTCTGACATCCCTCAGCACATAGCCCAACTAGTCCTGCCATTGCCAAGCACACATGTTGACTCGCTGCATTTAAATTACTTAGATAAAAGAACTCTTTTAAAAGTTATGCCCTGAGAAGTTAAAATTTTATCTCAACTTGGTTCTTTGTAGAGCACAAGAAATTGTTACCGAAAACTTTCCATCCTCTGATAGAAAGGTCAGGCAAATACAGATAGAAGGGAAGTTAGGCTCAGTCTGAGAAAGTGACTGTAAGCAGTGATTTATGGGCAGAATTCCTAGGGTGGGGGTAAGGGCAACAGCCTCAACACTGTAGACAAAGGAAACAATGCTTTATAATCTACTGAAAAAATGATAAGTCAAATTACAGAAAACATAGAACTGCACAGATAAAAGCACATTCCTCCAGGGCAGGAAATGTAGAGCATTTAAAATGAGAAAATTTCCCCAGGCCCACTCCCTTTATTTATCTTTGTTTCTCTCCTTTTTCTGTCTTCATTTCTCATTTCCTATATTACTGACATTTTAAAATAAATCTACAGGAGTTATGTCAGAATTTTACATATATATGAACTAGTTTGAATATCAAAAAGTTGCATTTTTCTCTAAATAGTGATACAAATTTAACATTTGCCATCTAGAAATAAACAAGAAACCATAATCCATAAAGCTTTAATTAACTGAAATACAGAGAGCATGATATGATAATACATTTAGTGTTGTGGCTAAGAATAAATCATTTTTTTTAAATGGTTGTTTCTGAAAAACTTCCACTCTTCCACACTTTTCTACTAAATGGGAAGCTCTCTTTTCCTCCTCATTAAATCTACTGTGCTTAATGGGTTTAAAATTCAATGTATATCGATCAACAACTGCTTCCTTAAATCATCTTCCTACACTGATTTTGCAAGTTTTCATATTTACAGCGCAGGTAATAAGAAAGAGTTATGTAATGATTTATAGTTTTTAAAACATTAGAATACATTTCAAATATAAGGCCCCTTAGGCTACTCTGTATAGCCATTCTTAAATGCCCTTATTTTGATTTCTTTTCCTATGTTTTGACTAAAATATTCTTTGATTTAAAAGAATTCAGTCTAGTTGATTACTTTCATAGTGATCATATTTTAAAAATTTACCCTCAAATGTTGAGCATTTCTATTTGGCAGACGCTATACTAACAGCTTTACATGAAACAAGTCATGGAATTCTTACAACCACTTTACAAGATTAGTATATTTGTATATTTGTCTATAGGGTAACCCTCAGAATAACCCCATAAGACTCTCACATGTACTATCCCACACATTCCCATGAAAAAGACTAAAATATAAAGTGGTGGGGAGTCCTGGGACAGGGCCCAAGAGGGCACAGCTGCCCCACTGAGATGCTCAGCAGTTCCACATGAAACTGCCTGTACAAAATTATGACAAGGAGAGTAAATCTAACATAGTGGACTCCATCTTGCTTCTGACCTCTGAGCTGCCTTTGCTCATTCCTGGGCATAGACCAAGCTAACCATGGGAGGAATTTAGCTTATACTTTAACTTTGAAGCAAGTATGATAGTAGTCCCTCCTTAAAACTAACTCTATTCCCCACTCCAACCTCCGCCACTGTTTGAGGGCTGAAATTGACTTTGAAACTGACTTGGTAAGACTAATGAAAGGCCACAAGATGAGGATTCTGGGAAGAGCCTGAGTTCTGATAAAATGTAAACAAAGTTTCTGTAGTCCTTTACTGCTCAGGGGTCACGTGGCCAGAGGTCACAAGATCTGTGGCTTCCCCAACTGCTACTACAGAAAACATCACTATTGTAGAACCTAAGACTGACTTTTTATGAGATGGTTTTCAAACTGACTCTACCCAGACTCGTGATTCATGACTCAACTGGTCCTGGGCCCCCACCCAGAGGCAGACTCAATGTATGAGGAACGTTTTCCACACCCCTATGACTTCATTCCCCACCCAATCAGCAGCACCCCTTCTCTAGCACCCTGCCCACCAAATTGTCCATAAAAACTAACCTCCAAGCCTTCAGGGAGACTGATTTGAGTTAAAACTCTGTTTACCATGTGACCTGCCTTGCATTAATTAAACTCTTTCTTTACTTACCTTTGGTTTTATCACTGAAGCGGGCAGAAAGAACCCATTAGGTGATTTACATGTGCAGCCTGGTTCTGTAAGGTGGGCTGTGTGGTCACAGCAGCTAGGATGGTATCTAGATTGCCCCCACACTTAGGCATTGAGGTGCAGAAGACAGGTTAACTCACTTAATAGAAATATGACTCATCCTGCCCGCCGTTAAACCAAACATTTGTGTCACTTCACTGAGGATAATTCAAGAGTAGTTTCTTTCCTTTGCATCCTAGTATCCCAGAGTTCAAGCTGACTCCTTTCATTGTTGGTCACTCCTCAACATTTAATTGGAAGGAAACATTACTGAGCTTAAGTGTTATGCTTAATGCAGTAAGCATGACCCCTTCTTGATATGCAAAAACTTACACTTTGTCTTATCAACTGTTATGGGTTGAATTGTGCACCCCTCTCAAAGAAAAGTTTCTTGAAGCCGTAGCCCCCAGTACCTCAGAATGTGACTTTACTTGGAAATAGGATCTTTATAGAGGTAACCAGTTAGTACAAGGTCATTAGGATGGGTCCTGATCCAATATAACTGGTGTGTTTGTAAAAAGGAGAAAGTTAAACACAGAGACAAACACAGAGGAAGATAACAGGAAGACACACAGGGAGAACACCGTATGAAAATGGAAGATTGGAGTGAGGTACCCACAAGCCAAGGAATGTCAGAGATTGCTGGTAAACCCCCAGAAGCTAGGAAGAGGCAAGGAAGAATTTCCCCTACAGATTTTAGAGGCAGTATGGCCTGCTAGTATCTTGATTGGGGGCTTCTTGCTTCTAGAACTGGGAGACAGTAAGTTTCTGACGTTTTAAACACCCAGTTTGTGCTACTTCATTATGACAGCCCTAGAAAACAAATACATTAACCAAGCCTCCTTCAGGTTTCCTTTTTTTCCCCCTTCATTATTATGTTGAGTTTGACTGGCTGCAGCTGAATGGCTGTTCTGACATTCTCTTTTGGCAAATTATCTTTTCTTGGTTTCAAAGAGAGAATTTAATCTTAGTTCATTGCTGCTACAAATGAAGCTGTAAGAAAAGAGTTTCAATGTTAAAGGAAGTCCCCATTTTGTGTTTCAAGACCTAAGGAAGTTTAGTGATAAGATCCACAGAGCTCTGGCTCATACAATGCCTTGGCATTACAGCTTTAGCGCAAAAGGCAATTCTTGCTCCCTCTCCCTCAAAATGAATGAGAGTTTAAATGACAAAAGACATTGTTTGGATGACAGCTTAGCCTCTGCCAATACCATCTTGCATCTGCAAATCTGCTTGTCACTGACTACATGCAGAGGAGAGCAAAGGATATCTCTATGCTTCAGAGATATTTCTAGGAGCAGTAAGATCCATCTCCACATTGTAACCCATATGCCTGCAGGCACGACAGTGTTCCCAGCTACCCACAAGTCTATGTGAATTAAAAATGTGGAGCCCTGTTCCCGTCTTTTCTAATAATATAGGTGAAATGTAACTCTCTGGGATAGAGGATAAAACCAATCTTACAGCCTTTAATTATAGTGAGACTTTTTTTAAAAAATTCCAATTATTTCATTATTTTCAGGGGCCAAAATATTTATTGACACCACTTTATCACAGAATGCTTCCAAACCATTCATCTGGTAATCTATTTTTTTCAACAGCAGATATTAATACAGAAAATAGAAAGCTACGCTTCACTGAGAGCTTGCTATGCTCTCTATGCATACTATTCTAGATGCTCTACCTTCTCACATTGACTCCTCATCATGACTATAAAGGGTGCATGCTACTATTACCCTACCTTACAGCTAGGAAGACTGAGCAATGGTCACCTGCCCAATGTTCCTCACCCAATTTTGCAGAGTCAATACTTGAAACCAAATCTCTGACTTCAGAGCATAGAAAAGAGTGAAACTATCCTGCCTCTGTTGAGTACTCTTAGGTGTCATACATTGTTCTAAGCTCAGCTATCCTGCCTCTGTTGAGTACTCTTAGGTGTCATACATTGTTCTAAGAACAAGGGAGAACAAGATTTGTTTTTAATGACTATATTCCTTGTGGTCAAGGAACTTACAGTTTAGGAAGGAGAAACAGTAAATAACCATCTCATTATAAATAAATCTATTAATTCCAGAAACATAGCTGTTATTACACTGCCATACCTCATCATATCAAATTCTCTTAATACATGATGCCAAGGACTCTCCCTCTACAGAATGTATTTAAAACAAGGATCTTCAGAGGAAATAATCTAAATGGATAACAGAAAATGGGATAATTAAAATATATACATGTGCTGACTTGAAACCCAAATTGAAATAATCTAGAAGACCAGCCAAACTGCCCTCTCTTGATAAGCTTAGTGAGCAGTCATAGATAGTCTGGCAAAGATGGCCTTCCCTTTCTCTCCTGGCCAAAAGCTTCCGGAGGAGAACTTGTTGTCTTTCCTCTCTTTGAGGCAGATTCCAAATATCTTTCAGGAGTCCCCTTACTGTAATCATGTACGAAAGCTTCTGCTATAGTCCAGAACAGCATGCATTCCCAACATTCAAGCTTCATTCAAATCCTTGCTTGTTTTTGGCCTGATTTCTTGAAGCTCCCTAAGACTACTAAGTGCTGCCTTATCCAATTATCAGTCCTGTACAGCCTCATGACATTTTGTAGCTGAAACAGACCTTAGAGATCATTTCCTTGAACCTGTTCATTACTCCGTCACCCCTCAGCATTTATGCAATGACTTTGCTCTGTTTAATTTGTATTTATACAGTTGTTGCTTTGGTAGAATAGTTAGGAATGTTTCCTCTATATATTTTCCCTCAACTAGATTACAGGATCCTCAAGGACAGGGAGTGTGTAAGTACACATTATCTTTGTTTTTGCTACTTTTTGTATTGGTTTGCGGATAATGGGTGCTCAGTGAAAGTTGTTGAATGGACAATCCACAAAATAAAAAGTAGAATAGAAAGTATGTTTATGTATCTTTTTTTTCTTCATTTAATTGAGCAAGACCACCTACTCCACAGTTTTTCAAAACTAATTCAAGTAGGATTTAAAATCAGTTTTGGATTTGGGTTATCTTATACAGTGTTTATGATACCTATGCACTTTAAACATCTGTCCTTATGTTGCTTTGAACTTTTTGGTTATCAACAGAAACTCCTTCATGATTAAATAAGAAAAAAACATAATAGAATTACTATGAGGTCCCAAAAACAGGACCTCTGATACCATCAGAAAGGCCTGCCACCTCTCCTCTCTGCCCACTTTACACATAGACTTTATTCATTTCTAGCTCTATAGTTCTCTCTCCTCCAGGGAGCCATATGAGCAGAAAATAAGGTGGCCAACAGACACCTAGTTTACATGTCACAAGAAATAGAGTGAATCTCTTGATCCCAATTCCAAATTTCCTAAGTAAGGGACTGTGATAGACCTAGCTTGAGTCTTCTGACAACCCATGGACTGTGACCAGAGGCTCATGTAAAATATTGGTTATTTTCATTCTAAAGAGGAGAGAAACTGATGAAAATAATTTCCCAGGAGAAAAAAAAAAAATCAGATCTAGACGGAAAAAAAAAATCAATGGGAATCTAGTATAATATCTATGACTATACATACTCAGTTCTCTACATTTTGATTCAGAGACTAAAGCCCCAACAATTTATTTCCTGCACAAAGAAGTGTTCAAATGTTAGCTGTTATTATTGCTTATGAAAAGAAGCTATTTAGTAAACGCATGCAGGTCATTACAGTCTTAATGAACAATCAGGTTTTTTTTTTTTTTTTTAGAGACCTTTGCTCTCCAACATTTTATTGGCAGGGGGGAAATGTCTGCAAATCCTAACCCTAATTAGTTTTTCCTTTTTAAACTAGTTGATTGCCCAATGAGTAATTTAATTCTCTTCTAGAACCCTAAAGATAAAGTCTAATCCTGGGAAAATCACTAAATTCACCAGAGAATTAGATAATATCATCAGTGTAGATGCAGCCAGAGAACAAGATTCACAGACTGCTATCAGAGGGTAACATAGAGAAACAGCCATTGTGATATTTTCAAAGCCACGTGAGCAAAGAGTTTTATAAAGGCCCCATGAAAATATCTTAATGACAAATGCCAGGTGAATTCTAAGGACTTGTCTTAGAGCTCACCTCACATATATTAGCATAATACATTCCACAAGAAAGCACAAAGATAAATGGACAAGAAGCGCACAAAAGCCAAATGTTCTTTGAGTGTGGAAACTTCTAGAATGAGAAATATTCTTTGTGAGACCAGGAAAATACACACATGGGGGAAACAGCTAAATGAAACTGAATGAGTGTTCTGCAGCAAGATACTCACTGTGAACAGCCTGACCTAAACCTTGGGATACCAAATTTTGCTTCCCGCAGAGACTTATATCTGCCCATTCATTATCTGGAGCAGGGGCTGCCTGACGGTGGGACCCTCAAAGCATGCATAATACAAAGAGACTTACTTCCCTCAGGCTTCCAGATTGTCAGGCAAGGCCACACAGGGCATGATGGCATTAAAATCCAAATAGTCACTGAACAATATAATGCTTAATAATTTGATCCAGTCCAGGCGAGTCAAGGTCTCATTATACAGGCCCTCAGGGCTGAGAAGAGGCAGGAGAACAAAGATGGAAATGTGTGTTGTCATGGTGTCCCTGCTGCATCCCCTTGTTTCACAGAAGTGGAACAGAGTCTCTTTGAACCAATTTGGTGGTAAACATCTTCTGGTTAACTTTCACAGGACTCAGATCAAGAGTGGATGCTCCTGCATCTCACACTGGTTATATAAACTCTAACTCTCCAGTTTTCCCATGTGGTCTTTTCCCAGTCCTGGGTTGGAGTTGGCTTATTTATTGCAGCTGAGGGGGAAAAGCAATTTTTACCATGAAGTATATACCATTTTGATGTGTGGAATTTTTAAGAAAGAGAAGGACGTATAGGAGCAGAGCCATGACCTTAATGTGAGATCAGGGCCCTCCGTACCAGATAAGCACTATTTCCAAATTCTAGGATAACCTTTGGCAAATCTCTAAATTAACTGAGGCCTTGGTTTCTTCATCTTATGCAAGATAGTACTGATTAAAAGACAAACCACGATTTTACTGATCACCAGGAAAGAAAAAATAGTCATTTAGAGTTGCAATATACATTAATTATAAAATGCATTCTGATTGCAGAGATGTTTAAAATATGAAAAAAAGTACAGCTTAGAATCAAAGATAAATGGTATAATTGAGAGGTAGGGGCTCAGCAAAACAGATATTTCTGAAAGTGATCCTGTCTGGTTGCTTGCCCTGTTTAAGAGATGACTATTTTTATTGTTGACTTCTTTTTGCAGTTGTACTTAAGCATTGAAAATAACTGCAGAAAAGAGAGGAGCAGGGCTTTTAAGGAAAATGCACTTCTAGTAGCTGCAGACTGACTCTCAATCAATTAGGTATTGGAAAGTTAAATTATTTGCCTGTTCCAAATAAAACCCAGCGATAGGAATTTGCAGGTCAGCTTTCACTCCCTGCTCACCAACTCTCTCTCAAAGCATTTGTCTTCATTGGACCAGAATCTTCTCTCTTGCAGCTTATTGATTAGTTCTCTTCCCTCCTTCTTTCTTTCGTTGTCCCTTTTTCCTCTTTTCTTCCATCTATCAATATTTAGTAAGTACCTACTCTGTGCCATGTCCTGTGCTAAGTGCTGGGAAGGCAGCAGTGAATAAAATGGACAAAGAATGAGCCACTCTCAGGAAACATACCCATCTAGAGTAGGAGATAGTCATGGGGGAAAGCAATTGCAATGCAACATAATACGAGTACATACACAGACTAGCCTTGGAAAATCTGGAAGGCTTCCCTAGGAGGTGACACCAAAACCGAGACCTGAAGCACAACCAGGAGAGTGCCAAATTTTACAGTAAATTCCCTCACACCAGATAACTGAGTGCATTCGTGAACACAATTTTCTGGTTAACTGCAAAACTTGAGTATCTGACCTACACATTTTCTATTTCCTCCCATAATCTGACCTTATTTGCACTTCTCTCTAGATTACCTTTCGCAATCTCCAATCAGTAACCACACTGCTACCCCACAGACTTATTCCCTCATGCTCTGCACCTTTGCTCAGCCCCTTCAGTTGCATTTTCTCCATGCCCTCCACCTTGTTAAGTCTGACTTACACTGTGCCCATTACGCATCTCAGCAGAGTTTGCTCAGGAGAGAACTGAGATGCAGAAAAGTTTAGCAACTAGTCTGAGGTGACAAACAAAATTCAAACTTGGCCAGTTTGTTCCAAAAGTCCCTTCTTTTTCTGCTACACCACATTGGCTCCTTGTAGTTAGAGTCCTTCTTTATTTCAAAACACCAAGCTCAGGTCTTACTATCCTCATGAGGCTTCCATCTGATAGTTGCAGCCCGTACAGATCTTACTTGCCCTAATTTTTCTGTTATTTATTCCCTGAACTTTGATATAGACAATGACGCTCACCAGTTGTTTTACAACAAGCATATGGGTTTCTTCAACTCAACTGTAGACAATTTGTGTCCAGGAATTGTACCTTATATTGGAGCTGGGGTTTGGGATTACCAATGCATGACAGACCACAGGCTTTTTTCTTCATAGATCAGGATACTAGCTATTTGAGTGAACTCCTTAGCTGAATTCCAGGTAAAGGACATTTTTGGTGATTATGGGCCATAAAAATCTCAGAGACACCAACCAGACCAATGTTGCTCTTAACTTGGCTGTTCTTGCAGGCAGTGCCATGAACTTAGTGAGCATTCACTGGTAATGGGAAATGAACAAAACTTAAGGGCTTAAAAGGTTTTCTGAGCTCTCTGCTCCCTCCCTGAGCAAACAGACCAGAACAGTATCCCTCTTTGAATGCAAATCAAATGCCATTGTGGCTTTGAAATCACATTTTTTTCCATTGAAATTTCTCAAGACATTAATTCTCAAGTGGATCAGTGCTGACATGTGTTATTGAGTTTTATTCTTCTTAGTATCTAAGCCACTCCCAGCACATTCTCGAGGCACTTAGAGAAGTGCATTCACCCAGCCAGGCTGCCAATTGATCGTTTAGTGCATTATTACTTAACTTATTACCACAGAGTCACAAAAGCACAGAGAGGAATTTGATTCCTTATCATTATTTGCATGACACACATAGCGCTTTTCCACTAAAGAGCTCTAAACTCTTCGCAGAGAATATTTAACAAGTCATGTTAACTTCTAGGCATCTAGAATTATATAATCAAAAACAAGGGAATCAGGAGAACAGGAAAGGTAAAGAGTAGGATAGGGGAAGATCTGACACAGAATCAAAAAAAAAAGCAAATAAAAGCAAAATCAAGCCCCAAAATGAATAAGCATGCTCTGGCTATTTGGGAGGGATGGTACTAAACAGACTGCATAACAAACCACTTAAAGGGTTCTGCTTTTGTCTAAGTCCTCTAGGCCAGAGGTCAGTTTATTTAACTGAATAAGGAACTATTTGGTCTAGGAAGTAGAGTGCAAAGTATTTCCACTTTGTTATGAATGCATTAAAAGTTGAAGACAGAATGAGCATAAGGAAATCTACATGTGGAGCCTAAGTAAAGTCTATTATCTAATAACATCAATAGAAATCATCCAGAGTAAAGAACATAAAGCCCTGAAATTCTATTCTTTCTTATTCGGAGAATAAGGAGTACCCAGACTAACTGTCCACATCCTCAGTCACCCAAAAATTTTACTTTAGAGATATCAGCCTCTGTCAGTTTTCACCAGGATAGGCTTTTCTCTAGAATGTTTCCTTATTTTCAACATTTTAATTGCTACATGTAAGACAAACACACACACACACACACACACACACACACACACACACACACTTTGCATTGGACCAAGTTTAGATGTTGGACATTTTTCATTTATCACACTTTAATATACATTCTGGATGTGATTCAAATACTATTTCAACTTCCAATATCCCCACATCACTAATTGTAGCTATGTAAGGCTGCATCAGTTCATAAAGGTCTCTTTAATCACATGCAATTCTGATTACCAAGATGTACTCTTTCCAAGAAAATGCCAAGAGAAAAGAGACAACTTGAAGAGATTTGGCAAGACTTGTCTGGTCATTTGCAAGAGATAAATGTTTCCTTTACCTCATTAATTCACATCTTTTGGCATAGAAAATACGCATTATCCTTGCAGTTATCACCAGCCTCAAAAAAACACTTGGAAATTTTGTGAAAAAGCTTAATGGCTCATGCTATAAATGGCAAATTCTCCCAGCTGGCATCTGCAACTTGCTAGAGCCATTCATGGACTATTGCCTTCCAGATGAAAATTAAGCTGGAAGATAAAATGGGAAAAGCATCACAAAGTACCTTGTAATCTCTAGATATATTTGGGAACAGCTTAATTTCCATTTGTCTAGGCTTTCAGATGTTTACCATTAAACTTTCACTTGACAACAGGAAACCAGTCTTGTGTGATAAATAGCAGACATTTTTTTTTCTCAAAAGATAATATGTATAGTGTCCACTCTTAACCATCCATGTATCCTTTCATTGTAGAATATTTGGTGTGCTCTTCATGTTTTGGAAGATATAAAGAAGAATAAGTTCATATTGATGTCTCCAAGGAGCTCATGGTTCTGTTTCTTTTTCTTTGGAAAGAGACAACATATACAGAAGAAATGTGATTATGATCAAAGACAAGCAAGTTACAAAAGTTATAATAACAAAGATGTACCTACCTACTCAACCTTTTTAAACCTATATTGATAGTTTAGAATTATATATCATCTCTTGGTTCATGAACTCAACTAATAAAGGTAGATTTACTTATCCACTTGTTAAATTTACCATTTTTCATCTCAGTTTATTGAAATGGAGATGAGAGAGAACAATTCATAGAACCATAAGTTGTCAGTTTTGTCTATAGCATAAGGAATATGTAGAGTCTGTCCAGATTGTAGAGAAGTCTTAAAAAACAAGGCTCTGACTGGGTTCAATTCAGTAGGCAAAAATTGCTACTGTGAGTTTCTAAACAGAACAAATATTTGAAGGAAATTTCATCATTAATAAATATATCCACATATGTGAATTATGAGCAGGTGACCTGGGAATTAGAGCAACCAGGTAGGAAGGTGCTGCTGTATTCTTGATAAGCAGTGAAGAAGGACTGAAGTAAAGTAGTAATAGGGAGAAAAGAGCGAGTTTAGTTTTGATAATGTTGAGTTTGAAGTTGAGTCCACAGGTCATCTTTCAGGTGAAGCTCTGTTGCAGACAATCAGAAATGCAGGTCTAAGAGAGGTCATTACTGTGACATAGAATCTGGAGGCATTTTCCAAAAAGTGGTTTGTTAATTCAAGTGAATAGATATGATCACTTAGAGAAAGACTATGGCTAGGGGAGAAACGAGAAGGATGAAAAAGAGAAGAAAGAGCTTCCTCATTTAGGAAGAAGAAAGAGGACCAAAGGGCAAATGTTAATAGTCACCAGAAGACCCAGAGGAGGACAAGAAATGTGCAGCATCACCAAATTCACCTGAAAATTCAAGGTGTGGGTGGTCATTGTGCATCACATGGCAGAGACAGTAATGACGTGAGAACTAGGATGAGGTCATTTGAGTTACAGACCATGAGATATCGGTGCCCAAGAGGGGAGTTTGAGCAGAATGTTGAGGTTGGGAGTCAAATCCCAGGGAGTGTGTGAGTGCTAAGGAGATGAAGACAGCAGGTGCAGACTAACATGTTTGTCACCAAAAGAAAACAAGAGAAGTGGTGTCTGAGGCAAGGAGTCCAGAGAAACGCGTTTCTTTGATGTTTGTTCACTTATTTTTTTGTTTTAGTTAATGAGAACGTGTCCATATTTGTCAGGTGGAAAGAAGAGTCCCATAGTTCTGGAGATAATTTTATTGACATAAAATGTAAAGGGAATAAGCAGGAGAGCAAGATCTCAGGAGAAGCAGAAAGGCATAGAAATTAAGGAGGCTAACAAGGAAGTAGAGTAATGCCCCTTTTCCAGGGACTAGAAGACAAGTGTAAAAAATTGGGTGAAGATGATGGGAAATACTAGAGAGAAGAAAGTCCCTCACTCACAATGGTAAAGAAGGCTCAATTCACTTCTAGAGTCATAGGTCGATGCCCAGCCTGAGAGAGCTCACAGAGCTTTGAGATGCTTTAGAATCAAGACTCAGCAGAATGTGTGAAGGAGTGTAAAAGAGAGGGCAAAGCACTGTGCAGCAGCACGAAAGGCCCCATGACAGACCATGTATTTAACACACTTTCATTTAAGCTCTGGGATTTGCTTTGTGACTTAACTCTGTGGATTGTCAGCAGCCTGCGAACAAAAGAGAATAAAAATCCCCCAACTGATAAGGCAGAGCTATTAGCTTCTGTGTGCTGCTGTTTCCCAGTGTCCTTTTCAGCTGGTAGGAATAGCAGATGGTCAACGGGTCAGGGAAATCAAAAGTGATAGCAACAGTGTTGCTGAAATTCTTAGCCTTGAACTACCTCTGGATAAGGAGGTGAATGAGGTCCAACGCACAGGACCTGATGGCCAAACACTGTTTCTGAATAACGGTAAGGGGAAGAAGTAGGTGCACATACGGTCAAGTCTCTGCACTTCATCCATTCTAGAAATACGAGGTTACAGGCACAAGAGAAATTTTTCATTTCTTATGAGGTAGACCAGCCTTTGGTATTTGAACTAATCTGGGGAGCATTCCTCCATCCCACGTAAGACAGCTCAAGAGGACTGATGTGGCCTCCTGAGGTGTCCAGGAAGAAGCTTCCTCATTAAACACTGATTTTTGCTACTCTAAGACAGCTCAGGCACAAACACTAACTGTGTTGTTATTTAAGAGGCAAAGCTCCCTAGGACACTGGGAACCAGCATTCATATACCCAGTGAGAAGGATTTTTTGACCCTACAGGAAACTTAGTTTGTTCTCTTTGTATGTCTGATTTGCAGCATTTTCTACAATATCCCTTGATTTGCAGCATTTTCTACAATATCTCTTTAAGTATGAGGGCTGTGATACATACTCCAATTAGATAAATCTTCCACCAATTAAAAAAAAAAATCTTGTTTCATTAGTTTTGAGTTTGTTCTGTTGCCAATAATGTTTTGTTTTTCAGCTGAATAAACAATAAATCTAGGAGGCTATTTAGATGTGTAGTGTTCCTGAAAGAAGCTTTTTAGGACATAGAAGACAAAGTTGCTTACTTCAACATTAAAAAGATAATGTAGCTGAGTGGAATTAACCCATTTAGGGATGCATTTCTTCCCAAGGGAGCGGCAAAGTTATTCCTCACAAAGAGACTTCACTGCACCCACACAATTAAACACTGGGGATCAGATAACATGTGACTGAACAGCCTTCAGATAAATCCAATTACCACTTAAATTACCAAAGAAATGTGCTTTTTAGGGCAAATAACCTAAACACAATGACTTTTTTTGTGTAGAAAAAGTTATTGCATGTAAAAAATGCTGTATGAAAGGATGAAATTAGCCCAGTCTTCTCTCCCTCCCCACCCATTCTCTCTCTACCATATGGAGCAGGCTGTTGGTAGGAATCTTTCCTGGGGAAAAGAGTATGGCTGCCTTCCAAACGTAGTCCTCAGGGCATGGCATGGATCAGGGGCTACAGCAGAAATTGTGCAAACAACACAGGAGTCAGTGGGGTCCAGTCTCCTGCTCTGCAGGCATGAATGTTGACTGATCCTGAGGCCAGATGAAGCAGTTACAGCCCAGAACCTGCTGATGGCAGTTTTCTGATTGTAAGAATTTTGGAGAAAGAAAATTACCCAAAAGTATTTCAAAAGAAAAACCAGCAGTATATTACAGTGCCTGAAGGGAGACTGACCACATGACAGAGTTCTAATGATAAGGACTTTCCCTGTCTGCCTGTCCCACCACTGGTCCCCAGTAATCACTGTTTGGTCCAACTTCACACCTTGGTTTGTGCTGTTCTGTTTATCAAGGAGGGCCCCCTTCCCCAACTTTGGCTGCCTTCCCTGCCCATTTGCAATGCTCATTTCAGAGCTCAACATTTCCAAAGTACCTGCCTGGACAACTCCTCTCTGTTCTCTCTTCCCCTCTGGAACCTCCATATCACTCATTGTCAGCCACTCATGTGTCCCATGTTTATTCCACAAAGCACTGTAACATCATTTCAAAGTGTGTATCTTGACTGCTTAACTGCATGACGGTTGTATCACAGACTTTGTCCCCATCCATTCAGACGCGGAATACTACTTTTAAAGTCACTAACTAAAGAATGGAAAATCTTCTGCGTTAAGACCCATGCTTATATACAGGCCCATGGTGTAATAAGTGCCCTCCTTGATATGTGGATGAATCAATTCAACCTCAAATCCCATGTGGCATAAAAAGGGACAGTAGAAGAGCCATGGAGAAACATGAGCCGCTGCTCTCTTGCATGTGGTTGCCCTAAAACTGAAGTCAGCTTTGTATGTAGCAGGACTTGGAAGGGTAGATGTTTGCCTAGAGGCCCCCATGAGGTCAGAAACAGAAGCCTGAGGATATATGGAGACATTCTTTGAACAAGATTCACACTGGCCAAATGTTTGCTTTGTCTCAGCCTCATGTAGAATTGGCTGGACCACAACTCCATGTTCCTGCCTTGATTCCCAGAGGTATGGTGACCAGACCTGTCGCTGCCCTGATGAATCTATGAGAAATAGAATATAGAAGTGGGGCACAGAAGAGATTTTTACTAGAAAGGGTAAATTCTTGATGTGCCATAAACTGCAGCTAACTCTTTGTTCTGGGCTTTTCTTACATGTGAGATTCCTCTGTGTTGACTACTGAGTCCTGAGTATGTCTTCATGACTAAGGGGGCTGTCCACTCACTCATATCCTCATTCACACATGCTCCCTTTGCATTATCTGTAGGTTTGATCTAGCAAACAGAAGCAAAAATGACCTTAACCAAGAGTTGGGTATCATCCACAATAATCTTTGAAACTGGATTCGTGGTTCTCAGCCAGCACAAGGTGACATACCCACTCTGGAGACCAAGTAAGTTCACTTGCTCCGACCCTCCATGGTCTTTAGCCTTGATCTGGGAAATTTGGTGTTGTGTTTCCAGTCACCAGGTACTGCCCACTGACCCAGGGAAACTCAAACCCAGAGAAGACAGGACATCAGAATAGATAATAACAGATTTTATTATAGGACCCAAAGTCCTTCATATGAGGGCTTCCGTGTGTTTGGAGAGTCTCTAAAAAGTCCTAACAGAGTGAAACCACCAAACCTCTTACAAAATAGAAATCTTTTCAAAACTGGGGGAAATATTTCTTTCATCTCAGTTTATGGAAAGGCATCAAATACAAGAAAGCAACTTTCTCTTTAGGTATTCCTTCTTAGATTTTATTTTTAATGAAACATTTGGCTTCAAAACATACTTTCAAAGTTTAATGCCCCATAATGGCAATTACTATTTTAAAAAGCAAAGCTTTTATCCTCCAAAACCTAAAACCTTCAGACCTCACATGGCATTAGCCAGCTCTTCAAAGTTTACTAAAATACATCTTAAGAGCTTCTTATGTTTTATTTTGAATTGTATGTTGACTTGGAAACAGCAGAGAAGTTTTGCCCCTCTCCTGTCTCCTGAGGAATGGTTCTCAAGAGCAAAAAGTTTTCCATATGCAAGAACAAAAAAAGGAAAAACAGTACTCCATGCCCCATAAGATTTACAATTCAACCTATTTCTTGTCTGATGGGAATTCTTTGGTTCTGTCTTCCTCATGCGACCCCTAAAATGCCTACCTGTCAGACAACGCCAGTTTTGGCCTGTGCTCTGGAAGGCTCCATTCTGGCCCTCCTCCAGCCTGACCACTCCTCACAGAGCAAGAGAATATTACGACTTCTTTGGGTAGATGCCCACTCCACCCTTCTAGACTACCCTCTAGGCACTTTGAACTCCAGAATTTCACGCCCAATAGCTCAAGCCATTTTTCTTTCTTCTTCTTCTTTTTTTGAGACAGAGTTTCACTCTTGTCACCCAGGCTGGAGTGCAACGGCGTGATCTCGGCTCACTGCAACCTCCACCTCCCGGGTTCAAGTGATTCTCCTGCCTCAGCCTCCTGAGTAGCTGGGATTACAGGAGCCCAGCACCACGCCCAGCTAATTTCTGTATTTTTAGTAGAGATGGGGTTTCACCATGTTGGCCAGGATGATCTCAAACTCCTGACCTCATGTGACTGACCCTCCCGGGCCTCCCAAAGTGCTGGGATTACAGGCGTGAGTCACCCCACCCAGCCCTCAAGTCATCTTCTGTGACAGCATGATGCAGTCCTGTCTTGTGGGTCATCAAGTAGATGTGCTCCATTAGAAGAATCAGTCTTGAAGAATGCCAGCAATTTTTAAGAGATAAAAAATTATTTTTAAATCATCTCTGCTCATTGTCATAGAGTTAATGGTATTTTAATACTTGGGAGGACCTTGGGGACCATTCACTTCATCTCATCATTTTATGGTCTAGCTCTGTGGGTAAGAGCAGAGGCCTGGCCTCAGGTGGAATCTCAGCTATAACTGTTACAGGTCCACAGCACCTTTTCTGAAACCTTTGTAGCAAGATATATTTTGAAGTTCAGAATTGGGGGCACATTAGGAAGCTATTATAATAGAGTACATACAACATATTAAAAAACCACGCCTCCAGTGGGGTCTGGAACTGCACCTCATAATCAAACTCGGTAATATCTCTGCAAGAAACACATTATTATTCACATTTTTGTGGCTGAAATGTGTCCTCTCAAAATTCCTATGTTGAAGTGCTAACCCCTAGTACCTAGAATGTGATTGGTTTTATAAACAGTCTTTAAAGAGGTGAGTCAAAATGAGAACATTAGCATGGGCCCTAATTCAACATGACTACTGTCCTTATAAGAAGATGAAATTGAGGCACAGACAGGCAAGAGGGAAGACCAAGTAAAAACACAGGGAGAGGATGCCCATCTCCAAGCCAAGGAGAGACCTCAGAAGAAACCAACCCTTTCAACACGTTGATCTCAGACTCCAGCCTCCAGAAATGTGAGAAAATGAAATTCTACTGTTTCAGCCTCCCAGTCTGTGATGCTTTGTTACGGCAGCTCCAGCAAACTAATGCACACACTAAGATGTTAAATAGCCTCATGTCGATTCAGGTCGGGTTCTATCCCCAAACATGTTACGAGAAAACTGTGTTAGCAGAGAACAAAGTGTTGGCCTGTACTGTCTGTGGATCATGGACAAATTACTTAACCCTGCCAAGAGCCTGGAATCACAAACCTTTTCCAAGAGCACACAGTAACCTGTGAGTCCCTTTCATCCTCCCAAAGCTCTGTTACAGCCTGGCTGCCCAAGTTTCTAGTTGCTCTATAAACAGGCTTCAGATGAATACAAAGTCAGCCAATGAAATAATTGCTGTTATACAAGGTCCCTCTGCAAGGAAATCCTGAATTAGCCTCCCACCAGGTCCTCTAAGTTGGCTGAATGCTTCCGATTCTTTGAATGCTGTAGCCTTATGACTCCTTCCATTGTAGCACCATTCAGGTAACTGACATTCCCCTGCCTCACTGCCCTACTAACATTTTTGTTTGATTTCTACAGCGAATCAAAAAGGTGGGAAGGGGGGAAACACCTCTGAGGTTCTGTCAGGTAAAAGCCACATATGTGTCTATGTAAGGGAAAACTAAAGCATTTGTAAATAGTTTTATTTAACAACCAGCTGTCTTTACCACACTTTTCCAAATCTTTGATCAGGGCAGGCAGCCAGTAGCAAAATTTGACAGTTTATTATTCAGTAGTGAAAAAGCAGCTCTGTTTCTAAGCCTTTTTACAGTAAGTGACATTTTTAGTTCCAAAATCCTTTCTTTGGCACCCACTGGCTTTGTTTCTTAAGTTTCTTGTGTTTTTCCTAAACTGAATGATCAGCCCCTTCATGAACTTCTACTTTGCATGTTCTTCACTAAGTGACAGAAAACCTTACTTTCAAAGGCCAGCCTATTTCCTATTACACACTCATATGACAAAAAGCAATACAAATAGTGACAGTGATGATAATGATGGCAGAAGCTAGCACTTACGTTTCCTCAGACCAGACATTCTTACATATGTCACTTAATAATCAGCAGTCTGTTGTTGTTGTTATCAAGCTCTTTTCATGGATGAGAATGCAGGGGTAAAGTATGTTGTCTAAGGTCACATGCTAACAAATGGGAGAAGTGGAACTTGAACCCAAGCAGCCTGGCTGCAGAGTTCAGTCCAGGCTCTTACTCAACTACCCTGAACTCATTCAGCTGTTTACCATTTCCAGAGGCTAAACATGGATAATCACAATCCCAATGAGGAATATTACTCTCAGTGCAGGCAGACCTTTCAAATGTCCTACTTTGTCTTACAGTAATCGTGTTAATAATGTGGTTATTGCAAAGAGCACTGGGTCCCAAAAAAACACCAAAGGTCTGGTTTCACTGTCTTGTGACCTTGGAAAATCACTTACATAACTTTTTTTACAAAAAAAGTTAAAGTCAGAAAACTCAGGGGCATGGTTGTGGAGTGAACACAGACCCCTGCATCAGAGATCTGTTACAGTACATAAGCTCCACGCAAATCACCTAAGATCTATGTGGCAGAGGAAAAAATCTGTGTGCCCCATACCCCCCAAATATATGCCCACAATCCTCATCACTGGGACCTGTGGATGTGACCTTGTGTGGAAAAAGGGTCTTTGCAGATGCAATGAAGGATCTCAAGATGAGGAGATCCTTCTAGGTTATCTGAGTAGGCCATAAATCTAAAAACAAGTGTTCCTATAACACACAAGGAGAGACCCACAGACAAGAGGAGGAAGCAATGTGCCGTGGAGGAGGAGGTTGGAGTGAGACACAAGCCAAGGAAGGCTGACAGCTACCAGCAACTGGAAGAAGCAAAGAATGCAATCTCCCTTGGAGCCTCTGGAGGGAGCACAGCCCTGCCAACACTCTAACTTCAGACTTCTGGGCTCCCAAACCGTGAGAAAATAAATTCCTGTTATGTTAAGTCACCTGGTTTGTGGTAGATTGTTACAGCAGCCACAGCAAACTCATATAACGGGCATTGTAAAAAATGACGCGACCATCAAAGGGCTGGCAGGGGCCACATGCAGTTTACTCTAACATCCACTTAAGTATGAATATACCAATTTTACAAGAAAGAAAACGAAGTCTTACAAAATGTATCCCTTCAGTTTACTTCAAAAGGGGAATATGAAAATCAAATTAGATAATACAAAACAGCTCTTTGAAAATTGTGAAATGCTGTCATAAAAGCTAAGATGATCATGATGACGATTACAATCATGATGATGATTTTTATGATACAGGATGGGGAAAGCATGCTTTCATGGATCAAATATTGGAGGCAATAGACAGAAAAATTACTAAACAATTATTTCTAGTTTCCAAAAAATACAATACAGTACAAATAATAATAAAATATAATTAAATCTTTTTGATGATTCAGAAGAGTGAGTCAGTTCCTCAGTTTGCATTATGACTGTTAATTATTATTGCCTTGGCAAAGCAATTTAAAGAGCTTTTCTCTTTTTTAAAAAAATTTTCATTTCTATTTTTATTCTTTAAGTTCCAGGGTACATGTGCAAGATGTGCATGTTTATTACATAGGTAAATGTGTGCCATATTGGTTTGCTGCACCTAACAGCCTATCACCTAGGTATTAAGCCCAGTATGCATTAGCTCTTTTCCCTAATGTTCTTCTCCCTTGCCCTTCCCCAACAGGCCCTGGGTGAGTGTTGTTCCCCTCCCTGTGTCCATGTGTTCTTATTGTTCAGCTCCCACTTAAAAGTGAGAACATATGGTGTTTGATTTTCTGTTTCTGCATTTGTTTGCTGAGGATGATGGCTTCCAGCTCCATCCATGTTCCTGCAAAGGACATGATCTCATTCCTTTTTATGGCTGCATAGTATTCCATGGTATATATATAGCACATTTTCTTTATCCAGTCTATCGTTGATGGGCATTTCGGTTGATTCCACGTCTTTGCTATTGTGAATAGTGATGCAATGAACATTCACATACATGTACCTTTGTAATAGAATGATTTATATTCTTTTGGGTATATACCCAGTAATGGGATTGCTGGGTCAAATAGTACTTCTGGTTCTAACTCTTTGAGAAGTCATCACACTGGTTGAACTAATTTACATTCCCACCAACAGTGTAAAAGTGTTCTTATTTCTCTGTAACCTCACCAGCATCTGTTGTTTCTTGAGTTTTTTTTTTTTTTTTTTTTTAGCCGAAGTCTTGCTCTTGTCACCCAGGCTGGAGTGCAATGGCATGATCTTGGCTCACTGCAACCTCCGCCTCCCAGGTTCAAGCGATTCTCCTGCCTCAGCCTCCCAAGTAGCTGGGATTACAGGCACCTGCCACCACGCCAGGCTAATTTTTGTATTTTTAGTAGAGACGGGGTTTACACCATGTTGGCCAGGCTGTTCTTGAACTGCTGACCTCAGGCAATCCGCCTGCCTCAGCCTCCCAAAGTGCTGGGATTACAGGTGTGAGCCACCACGCCCGGCTTTCTTGACTTTTTAATAATCACCATTCTGACTGGCATGAGATGGTATCTCATTGCAGCTTTGATTGCATTTCTCTAACGATCGGTGATACTGAGCTTTTTTTCATATGTTTGTTGGCCACATGTATGTCATTTTTTGAGAAGTATCTGTTCATATCCTTTGCCCACTTTTTAATGGGGTTGTTTCTTTTCTTGTAAATTTGCTTAAGTTCCTTGTAGATTCTGGATATTATTAGACCTTAGATGAATAGATGGCAAAAATTTTCTCTCATTCTGTAGGTTGTCTATTTGCTCTGATGACATTTTTGTTTGCTCTGCAGAAGCTTAAAGAGCTTTTCATTAGGACTTAAAACTAAGTGCCTCCAATGTGTCAAAAGTATAGAACCACCACATCCGTAAGCATTACCTGACACAAAACTACTTTCAGTTTTCTTTTAGTGCTCTCAATATGTGGTCAAAAAAAGAACAGAACCCAAATGTGCAATGCTGTTTCTGACAGCATTGGTATTCTTCCCTAATCTAACTGAAGAGTCCGCTTTTCAAGCATCATTAAATACAAAATTGTAACAGTTCTTGGGAAAATGTTATTCAGGCACTTTATCCAACATAACACAGACAAGAAGGAGTGAAGTCCACTCTTCTGATATTTCCTTTAACCATTTAGACCTTTTTTTTTTTTTTTTTTTTTTTTTTTTTTTTTTTGAGAAGGAGTCTTGCTCTGTCTCCCAGGCTGGAGTGCAGTGGCACAGTCTCAGTTCACTGCAACCTCTGCTCCTGGGTTCAAGCCATTCTCCTGCCTCAGCCTCCTGAGTAGTTGGGATTATAGGCGTGCACCATCACACTTGGCTAATTTTTGTATTTTTAGTAGAGATGATATTTCACCATGTTGGTCAGGCTGGTCTTCAACTCCCAACTTCGTGATCTGCCCACCACAGCCTCCCAAAGTGCTGGGATTACAGGCATGAGCCATCGTGCCCGACCTAGACCTTCTTAAACATTCTCACTCTAATCAGTATTGAACAGCCATGCCATGAGTTCAGCCATGCCCCAGTCTCCACCACATTAGCTCCTCTCATATTTGAGTTTGTGACCCGTCAGTAGGACATAGCACAAGTTTGAAGGGAAAGTAAAATGAAGACCATTGGTGAAACTAAAAGGAAAGTCACACCTAAAAGGATTGCTTGGAAAATACAGTGAAACAGAAAGTAAAGGACCTTTTCTAATTCTCATTGTCAAACTAGAAGACAGGCAAAACAAAGTAGTAATGGGAACTTTGGTGCTCATTTGTAACTACTGGGTCTTGTCATTACATTTCTGGGCTTTTGTTCCTATCACTGTACTTGTCATATTGCTTGTACAACATCAATGTTTTGGTCTTCTCCATTAGATTGAGATTTCCTTGAAGGCAGTCTTATTTGTGTCTTCATTTTTGCCAGAATGTATACTTTCTGTAAATATTTATTTATTGAGTGAGTGAATGAATGAATGAATGAATGAAGTGAGTGCTAGGTAAGCACTGAAGAAGAGCACCTAACAATAACTCAGCTAATAAGGGCAATAGGCAGAGGTGATGTTGCCTGAACTAAAGCTCAAAGGTTAATAATAATAGTAACTAATTGAGAATTTATTTCTTAGGCATGACTCTAAGTATTTTGTATTTATGATCTCAATCTTCATAACAACTTATGAGATAGGCACAATTATTATCTCTTCTACAGAAGAGGCAGTGAAGACAAAGAGATGTTAAGTGAATTATGCATTCCAAAACAGCTGGTCTGGCTTCAGCTTCTGCCCCTTAAACCACTGGGTTACATTCTCAGGGCCAACAGTTTCTGAGCATGTGTGATATGCCAGCTCCTATTCAATGTGTTCCAAGTATATGTATTACCTAATTTAATTCTCACAACAATGGAAGTAGGGGGTGATATTCCAGTCAAGGGACATCATTAAGCAAAGACATGGAAATTGCAGAGGTGTAGGAAAGCTACCAAGTACTAAGAGTTACAAGCCATATGGTGTTCTGAATGTGAAAGTCCAAGACAGGAAAAGAGCTGTTTTTGCAAAAAACATGAAAAGGTCAGGAAAAAGGTCACCCACAAGGCTAGATGATGTCCTGGAGAGATACGCAAAAGGAACTTGGACTGTGTCCTGTCCACAGTGGGGAATGACAGAAGGGTAGGAAGGTGAAATGGCTAGACTTGCAGTGGTGAAGAAGAGAATCAATGAGGAAATTATTGTGGCACCCAATTAAGAAATGATAAAGACTGCTACTACAACAATCATAACAGCAGACAGACGGGAGGCAGCATGGCCAGTCTGGTAACTGATTGAATGGAAAAGAACATGGAAAGGGAAGGACTGAGAATAAATCCCCAGCTATTATCCTGGAGAATGGGTGGTTGATGGTGGAGTCACCAGCTACAGTGAGCTTCCCAGTAGGAGGCCAAGAGAGCCAGCATAGGTGTCAAATGAATGTGAGTGAATACGTGAGTGAATGAATTTTCATTTCTATTTGTATAAAATTACTAAGTGGTAAGTCAGGAAGTTCCATAGATATGGTTTATTTGGATCTTGACAAACTTTCAAAGCCTCTAAGTCAGACCATATCTGAAGATTCTCAGAGTTCTAGGGAATACTCACTAAGGAAGCCCATTCAGAAGAGGATGACTAGGAGGCTGAAAGATGATATGAAGATCATATAACTGTGCGTACTTAAGACAGAGCATGCAAAACATAAGGAAGACAAAAGGGCCACCTTCAAAACAGAGGCGGGGGCCATTCTCAATTTCTCTGGCACATGTTGCTCTGTCCTTCTCATTCATAGGCAAAATACCAGACTGACTAGTAATATATTACAACCCAGACTGAGCCATATTTCCTGGAAGATAACAACACTGTAGTGTTAAGGGTTACTGCTCATATAGGGCTTGTCATTCCTCATGCCTGCCTGCCATCAAAACAGAAAGTTCCTCATAAGCAGATGCAAGAAAACCAGCTCTGGCTTCTTTCTCTGCATTCCGTGATGGCTTTCCAGCAGCATCCTGCCCTAAGCAGTAAAACAACCAGCACCATCCTGCCCTCCCCAGCACTGCTGCCCCAGTTCTCCTTCCTTGCTCAAGTTCTGCCATTCTCTCCTCCTCTCTCTTTTGTTCACTAGTTGTAAGATTTGGATTTGGTGCTTGTGAGAGGGTGAGGTCTCCTTATGCCTTTGGGCCAAATTACTAGAACTTTCCAATAGTGTTTTGGCAAGAAGCAAAGTTAATAGTAAATCAGCTCACTGTTCTATTTTCTGATATTTATCTCCTGAAGACTTTACAGGGAGGAGAGCTGACTGGTCCAGTCCAAGGCTGGACTGGGGTATTCCTGAAATCCCCAGGCCAAAGTCTATCCAATGACACCTCAACCCTGGCATTGTTTCCAGCACAAATACCTCAATGACACTTCTATAAAAGAGAAAGAAAAGAGACAATGAAGCTTTAGCAGACAGAGTGAGAATATTTGAGTGGATATAGGGGGGCAAAATTTACTCATTGTGAGACAAAACTTTCTACAAATCACAACTTTTATTGTAAAAAAAATCACTCCAAATATGGCTTCCAGCCGTCAGAAATGCTACCATGGATGTTGGAGAGCAAGGATTGACAAAGCACTGGATTAGCAGGTTAGAGGCATAAGCATCAGACTCAGTCTTGCCAATAATTAGCTTCATGAATTACAGCATATCCCTGCTTTTTGGTGGTGCTTGATGACCACAAAGAAACCTTTGGTTCTGCATTCTGCAGTGCATCTAAGATTTGCCTGACACAGGATGCAGTCAGGGACTTTTAACTACAAGGGGTGTATTTTGTTCATTTTTTTGAAAAATTATCCTCCTAAATAATCCTTCCTTCAAACACTGTCCCCTTGCTCACTTTTCCTTTTTAATTTTCTTTTTCTTTGCTTGTTTGTTTCTGGAATCTAAAGACCTAGAGATGCCCTTGGCCCTCCAACATCCACATTCCAAACAAATGTAAGAATAAATAGCCATTAAGGAGTATTTCCTGTAGTTTCCTCTGAGCAGGGGTAATACATCTAGTTTAAATGGCTTTAATTTTGTTTCTGTCATTCATATATGTTTTAATCCAGGAATGAATATAAACTGATGGACATTTTCTTTTCCCTATGTGACTACAGCTCAAGATATATGTTTTTTTATAGGTTGTAATGTTATGCATAGGAAATATTTACAGTATTCTTTTCATTGAATTCTAAACTCTCCTTTCCAGAATTTTTAATGTCATGTGCTTCTTCAGAAGACAGGAATAAACAACCTTGTAATACATGATGGTTCAATACAGCTGAAAGGGCTCTAGGCTATTTATAGCAATTAGGCCATAAAGAGGGAAACAGTCCATATGTACATTTATTATGTCAGTAAAATAACATATGGAAATAAATTCTGACAAAGATGGTGGAAATATTGGGATGTCACGTTTTATTATGCACAACTAGAGTTAATGAATAGAATTTGCTGCAGTGTCTTCCTTTTGTACCTGGTAGAATCAAATCGTCATAATAAATATTAGCATGGCTAACAGTGGCTGACATCTTAGGGACAGAGATAAATTTGTCCTTGTCTCACCTTCCTTAGTCTCCCATTCCTTCATGATAATTCCCAGGGGATGCAGAGCATCACATCTCACTCAAATTTTGGTATGCAGTCTGAGATACCAAAAGAAGCTTCCAAGGGTCTCCTAAGTCAACAGAAGCAAACCCGATTCCTGAGGACTGGGTGTCCAGCTATTATGTCAGCAGCAACAACACCACTTATTTGCAGCTACTGATTCACCTGGCAGAGTAGTGCCCAAGAACTATGGCCCTAAACAGTGACAGGAGCTTTGCTTCTCCTTCTCCTGTGCACATAGTACCATGCCAGGTATTATGAAAAAAGAAAGAGAGGGCTTCCAAAGAATTGGAAGATGTGGCCCATGAGAGAGTTAAAATGCGATTGAGAGACAGAACATGCACACATGAAATAATTGTAGGATAACCAAAAATTGTGTTATGTATAATTTCTCACTGAATTCTAAGGAGAGAGGATGTTGAGCACCATTGAGTGCAATAAAATCTTTACTCTTATAATAATGGCGTTTGACAAATGTAGCATTAAGTAGTGGGTAGGAACAGTTAAAGGAGAACGGTAGTGCTTTGTGAGAAGGGGAGATGGGAAAGCAGTAGGACAGATGCAGGGAGACAGGCTAGAGCCAGCAAGGCTGGGTGCATCAGAAAGGAGCACTTGAGGAGAAGGGACCTCTTGCCTCCAGGGTGAGAGACAGGAAATAAGACAAATAGAGAGGATGGGCTGGTGGGACTGAAGGAATCTCTTTGTGCAATGTAAAACCCATCTCCTTTCTGCTATGTGACTATTGGTATAATTTTCATTTCTCAAAAATGCTTGGAGGAGGAGATTTTCTTTGGAGGAATTACAAAGACTTTATGCTAATCATATAGATTTGTTCTCTAGTCTACAATGACTTATAAGAAAGCAATAAGTTAACAAATGCTCAAATTCCACCTGCCCATTCAAATTACAACCCAATCCAATAATATACAGCTTACACTGGGTTCTCTTTCCTCTGAGTAACTGTATTGTTTTATTTATACCTTTTTTGTGGTTCTCATCTCTACTACCTGGGCACACAGGTGTGTTTAATCTTTCATTCTAAGCTGTACATTTATTGAAGACATGATGTGTCTGAGGCATCTTAATAACTTCACCTTCACTAATATAGGGCTTGAATGTAGTAAATATTTGCTGAATGACCAAGTAAACTTATGAATATTGAATAATATACATTATGTAGGTCATGGGATATTATTTATCCCATGACCTACATAAATACGGAAGGAACTTTGGGTACATACGTGAACAGGCTGGAAAAGCATTTAGGCAGAAGTAACTTTTGAGCTGGTTCACAAATAAAATGGTGGCCTCAGATCAGTGTGGCACATGGCCAGTGTTCTAGGAAAGAAAAATGATCTTGCTGGAAACGGCACTGAGTACCATGATATAAGAATGTAGCTCTGTATTTACATAAAAAAATCTCCACTCTTGTATCATGCACAGAAAAAGAACTGAGCTGTACTCTTGGTTGAAACAGGATACTGTGTGATGAGGATAGGGAATACAAATGTCACTACTTTGTAATAAGAAACAATTTTACACACATACATATGTAATATTTTTGGGACAGGAAGTAAAACATATACTGAAAAAATGGGTCACAAACATTATGCAATATTCATTTCTCACAGATTTTTCTTTACATCATGAGTAGCTGGGGGCATTTAAAACAGCAAAATCAAGACCTACGCAGGGTAAACAAATTATTTCCTGGATCAGACCAGTTCATTAGAAAGCCACTCATCTGTACAGTCAACAAATACTTACTGAATCTCCAAAGCATATAAGGGACTGTGCTAAGTCATTTGGGAAATGCGGACAAGCATAAGACAAGAAGATCTCTGTCCTCACAGAAATTACAGTTTATTTGGAAGATCAGAATTGTATGCAGATATAACAAATAAAAAGTTTCTGTAATGTCTGTTACATGTGAATCTAAGCAAACCATTTTGAAAGGATTCAGAAAAGAGCCTAATAATTATTCTGTTTAAGCACTTCATGGAAGAGGCAGCATCTGGTTTAGGATTTGAAGGAGGGTAGAGATTTCAAAGGGGCATTCCAGATCAGTAGCAAACTTTAGTAAAAATATACAGGAGTGCAGAAGCTTTTTAGCTTAGTGTAATCTCGTTTGTTTATTTTTGCTTTTGTTGCCTGGGTTTTTGAGGTCCTATCCAAAAAATCCTTGCCCAAACCAATGAAGCATTACCCCTGTGTTTTCTTCTAGTATTTTTATAGTTTATGATCTTACATTTAAGTCTTTCATCCATTTTGAGTTGATTTTTGTGTAAGGAGAGAGATAAGGGTCTAGTTTCATTCTTCTGCATGTGGACATACAGTTTTCTCAGTACCGTTTATTAAAGACTTGTCTTTTCCCCAGTGTGTGTTCTTGGCACCTTTGTCAAAAATTGATTGGCTGTAAATGCATGGATTTCTAGACTCTCTATTCTATGGTCTATGTTTCTATTCTTTTGCCAACACCAGGTTGTTTTGGTTACCCTAGCTTTATAGTATATTTTGAAGTCCAGAAGTATAATGCCTGATGCCTTTAGCTTTTCTCATTTTGCTCAAGATTACTTTAGTTATTTGGAGTCTGTTGTGTGCCACACAAATATTAGAATTGTTTGTTCTATTTCTGTGAAGAATGTCATTGGTGTTTTGGTAGGGATTAGGAAACAATCGACAAAGCAAAGAGAACCTACAGAATGAGAGAAAGTATTTGTAAACTATGCATCTGACAAGGGATTAATACCCAGGATATGTAAGGAACTCAATAGCAAATACACAAATAAAGAAATAATCCAATTAAAAATAGGCAAAATATCTGAATAATCATTTATCAAAAGAAGACATACAGTCAGCAGGTATATAACAAAATGCTCAACATCACTAATCATCAAGGAAATTCAAATCAAAACCACGAGATGTTACCTCTCCTCAGTAAAAATGGTTGTTATCAAAAAGGCAAAAAATATATACAAATGCTGGTGAAGATGAAGAGAAAAAGGAGCTTTTATACACTGCTGGTAGGAATGTAAAGTAGTGTAGTTATTATGGAAGACAGTATGGAGATTCCTCAAAAATTGAAAATAGAACTACCATATGACCTAGCAATTCTACTCCTGGGCATATATCCAAAGGAACTGAAATGAGTTAAGTCAAAAAGATAACTGCACTCCCATTTATTGTAGCATTATGAATAATAGCCAAGAGATATAATCAATCTAAGTGTCTACTAACAGATGAATGAATAAAGAAAATTTATAGATACACAATGAAATATTATTCTGCTATAAATAAAAGAAAATCTTGTCATTTGCAGCAACATGGATGAACCTGGAGGATATAATGTAAATGAAATAAACCAAGTACAGAAAGAAAAATGTGCTTGATCTCACTCATATGTGGAATCTAATAAAGTTGATCTCATAGAAGTAGTGAATAGAGTAGTGGTTACCAGAGGCTGGGAAGGGAAGGGAGGAGGGGAAGACGGATAGAGACTGGCCAATGAGTACAAAGTTACAGTTAAATAGGAAGAATGAATTCGGGTATTCTATTGCACAGTAGGGTGCTATAGCTAATAACAATATATTGTATATTTCAATATAGCTAGGAAGGAGGATCTTGAAAGCTATCATCACAAAGAAATGATAAAGATTTAAGGTGACTGACATGCCACCTACTTTGATTTGATCATTATACGATGTATATACATATATTGAAACCTCACACCATATCCCATAAACATGTACAATTATGTGTTAGTTATAACCAAAAAAAAGCGAAATAATTTAAAAGATTAAAAACAAAAAAATGTGCAGTGGCATATAGTTTTTTTGTTTTGTTTTGTTTTGTTTTTTCTGATGCACCAACTATTCCAAACTCCAGATTCACTGAAATGGAAGGTAAAAATGAAAAACAGAAAACAAAACAAAAAAAGAACAGTGGTTTTGGTCTAGATTGCATAAGGGATTTCTCTCCTAGTCTCAAGGCCTGTTTAATGCACAAAACTTTTCCAACAGCTCAGGCAGTAATAGAGATTTTCCCATGACTAGAATTTACCTGCATTATTGAAAACAGCTGTTTGGTTTCTCTTGGGTAACTTCCCAATCTATTACCTTGCAGTAAGGATTGTTTCCAGTTTTAAAAAAATCCAAAACCACATAAAATTATGTATTATGATATATTCCTTGAAGATTTTGATATTATCTTTTAGATATTTAAAAGCAATGAAATTCCATTTAGCTACATCAAGTTAATTTATTCTGAAAATAGCATAATCCTATAGCATTTACAGCAGCAAAAACAGAACCTCTGAAGTTGATAAATGAAGGCTAGAGTATCAGCCATAATTTACATCTGCAGGTTGTAACTACAATAATGAAGTCCTTTAGGATTATTAAAATGCATTTTGTATAGTGTATTTATTACTTGGCATTTCTTATTTATGGTTCACAGAAAGATGAAGCTAAGTGAAATAAAACACAAACTAAACTTTTGCTAGAATAATGAGGTACTATTCCCTGTCTTAGTCAAATACATTTTTATTAGGTTTTAAGTGGTTGTGTTGGTTTGATTCTTGGGAGCAATGCTTTTCACTTTACCTATCTTGGACACTTCTTAAGCAAACTAATTTAGCATAAAGAAAACATTGTATGTAGACCTTGGAGTCAAACTAAGTTATTTAAAACACCTGATGGGAAAAGTTTTATTTGCTATGAAATCACAAACAGCAAATGATTTCAAGCTTTTCTCATAGAATTATTATTGACTACGCTAGGGCTAGTTGGCCTATTGGTCTGGCATTATCTTAATAATTAAGAACTCCCCTCACTTAAGTCAGAATGACGCCTCAGAGAAAAGACGCATGATCTTTTCCAGCCATGTCACTAAATTATTACCATTTCCCTCCTACAAAGGATAGCAGAATCCCCATTATAATTTTTCTACTCTGAGAAAAATTTTCTCCCTGAAAGTAGAAAGATATACAGGCTGTGCCCTCTTTAAAGTGCTTCATCTACTGATGGCATGGCCTTGAGGAAAACAAAAGTATGATTATTCATGCACAATCTCTGACTAAATCATTTCCTCTCTAACATGTTTCCTCAAGCCTCACCACCTTGGAATGGAAGAGAAACAAGGGAATGTTTTATTCAGCTCATTTAGTTATTTCTCTTACTGATGAGACCTCAGAATGTGCAAAACTTCCCCACTTCCATGTCAATTCCTGGCTCTTTCAGAAAATTCCTTGGAATGCTTGCTTGGAAAAGTCATGTCCCTCATGGCGTGGTTGCTCCGATGCTTTGTGGTCCAGGTGGCTTCCCTGTCCCATCGTCACGTTCACAGAAGTGGAACGCACTCTGAAATCTGTCTATCAAGACCCTCACTCCAGCGCTGTGACCACGGGCATAATTTTAAACTTTTCTGTGCCTCAGGTTTCCCATCTGATAAATGGGTACAAAATTAACAACTACTTCAAATGCTTGTCATGATAATTACATAAGATCACTCATACGGAGCTGTAATAAATGTGAGTTGTTAATCTCATTGTTTTATATGGTCCCTGCTTCCCATGCAGGCATTAGCCCAAGCTAAGTCAGGGAGAAATCCACTTACTTGACACAATAACTCTACTCAAAATTTTCCTTCCCTAGTGGTCACCAGCTTTGGACCCAACTTGTGTTTCATGAATTCCCCATCTTTCATTTTTCCAACAGGAGGCTAAATTCCTTCTCTTCACTAAGAGAGAACCCTGACACACCGTCCTGCCAACTCTTGAGGCCTGCTTACTTGGTTCAAGCTCCCACACTGCAAGTCCCCATCATGCTGCACGGAAACCATCCCTACTTCAGGAAAGAATTCTGAGCAATGAAGTGTCCAGTCCAAGAATGGGCCTCACAAAGGTGGCAGAGCACGGCAAGTGGCTCAGTGCGTGCACTCTCCAGGCAGGTGGTGGCTGGCTACTGCCACTTACCAGCAGGAATCTTGAGCAAGTTACTTAACCTCCCTGGGCCTCAGTTTCTCCATCTCCAAATACAGAAAATGATGACAGTTATACCAGTCTCATAAGGTTGTCATGACTACAAGAGAGGTTAATAGGTTTATGTGCTTACAATAGTACCCAGCAAGTCTTTTTAGAGCTCTGATTCACTGTTGTCTTTGTCATAAAACACAATTCCAAATACATAAACTTAGAAAGATGAAGCTAAGTGAAATAAAACACAAACTAAACTTTTGCTAGAATAATGAGGTACTATTCCCTGTCTTTATTTATTTATTGAATAAATTTATTCAATTTATTTATTGACTTCCCAGACACTTTACATGTATTATGTATACATTTCATGTATATTATCTAATTTGTATTTCACAACCATCCTATAATTTAAGTATTGTTAATACACTCATTCTACAGACGAGGCAACGAAGATTTAGAAGTGTTTGCAATCATCAAACAGTACAGAGTGGGCGGGTGACAAAATTAGGATTCTTTCCCTGTGTCCTTAACCACTAGAACAAACTAGTTCCACACATTACATATTACCCAACTTGTGAGGTTAGGAGAATCAAAAAGGACCCAAGTGGTCAAGAAAGGTACCTATTATAATTAAAATGCAAACCATACTGCACTTCGTGAGATGCCTACTATTCATGAGAAGTCACTGTTGTGAGCGTGAGAAGCACAGAATTAAAAATGTTAAAGCACACCGCAGGAGTCAAGGAGGGAACATTCGTACCACAGTCAGTTCTTTATAGACTGCACTAGGCCAGGCCTAAAGTGCCTTGGGCTCCACGTGCTAATCAAAAGATCTTAAGGACAGATAAGCTCATACCCCTAAAAAAAAAAGCAAAAGAAAAAAAAAAAAAAAGGTGCATCCACGGGCCCTGTAAACATGATACAAAATGTCTTTTTCATACTCTGGATTGTTTGCTGACACCACTCTGAAGAAAGTAGAATGCAGACTCTGTGTTCTAGGAAATACTTTCCCTCCCTGGAACACACTCCTGCAGTACATATTTCCTTTGCCCCGTTTTCAACACTGCTAAACAGGCTTTAGTTGCCCTAAGATGTGAGGAGGCAACATAAGGTGGGCTGAGCGGCGATGAAGCAAAATTCTGGGCAAAACATGCCCTGTGTGAGGAATGAATGCTCTATCGTTCTGAAATTTCTTGCCCGAGGGGAAATAATGAAATAATTCTAGTTCTGCTCTTTCACACAAGAATAGTTCCATGGTTCCAACGGGCATTTATGAGCAACAATTTAGTTTTGCTGCAAGGGTGTGGACCATAAATAAATGGGATTTTTGAGGCCTTAGAAAAGTAGGAAAGTGGAAAGAAAATCAAACAGTCAATGGAAAATGAGAAAGAGAAGAGAGAGGGTGGAGACAAGACTGGCAAGAGAGAACAGTGTTTAAAGGGAAGCTTGCCTAAACTCTGCCTGTGACTTGACAATCGCATCTCCCTGTAAAAACTGTAGTAATATTTGCATACCTGCCATGATTTTCGGTATGAGCTTTTTATTTTAAGAAGAATGGGGCACAGGGAGAGTTTTGTGACCACCCTCAATTCAGCCGACTGGCTGCCCAAGGCTACAAGGGGGCTCAGCAGTTTTGAGTTGCTGGAAGTCCCCTGGCTGAATGTTTCCATAAAAAGAGAGAAAGAGACTTTCAAGGTATTCCCAGCATTGTGAATTGATCTGCACAGCCAGTAGATTCTTTCCAATGGATATCTTATTCCAGGTTACCATATGGTACAAATAAAGCAAGTCTCAGACCAAATTCAGCAATCCTTCCAAATAGTTACTACCTAATGGCTACAGAAACCATTGTAAAACCTGTTATTGGAAGATTGAACTTGTCCCAACTCTGTACCCATCAGACTCTTAAGAGTGGGCTTTGCATGAAAGAGACACTCCAGACTAGTAAGGCAATACCACAGAAACTGGATTCAACTAAGCTTCTATTTTCATTAGGTGCATCAGGTTTGGATCAGGAATTCTCAACAGTGGAAGGCACAGAGAAGAATTGGAGGACCCAGGTGCCTCTAAGTCTACATTGAGGGCAAATGTGCCAGACGGCTCTCATATATCTCACAGCATACCTATCCACATGTCTACTACAGTATCTGTTTATCTGTTTCACCAATGGAATAGAATTTCTACATTATTATATTAATTGAAAACACTCTAATGTGAATTGAGATAGTGGTAGTTGAAGGCTTGTAGCCAAGGCCTTCAGAAAGTGAAATTCTGACTACAGTTTTTCACATGCTAACTAAGCATCCCTCTGATGTGTACTCTGAATTATAATATTTTAAATGTTAACTAAGCATGGATTAAAACCAATTTACACTCATTCCCACATGGTATCCATGGTATCATCTATGCTGAAGCATCTTAAAGATAAATTACAGCTACTCTAATAATCCATTGCCTTCAGTTCTACAACTGTCAAGTAGTCCAAGCTGGGATAGGAGTTTGGGATTGACCTAAAGCATACATTACTATGATTGCAAGGAGCTTACAGACCAGTGAGAAAAATGGACCTGTACACAGAGAAAATGAATGAGAGAAAGAAGTCTTAAATTTGCAAAGAGTAAAATTGATAATTGTGTTGCTTTAAAATTGCACCCTACTTTTTCAGGGAATAAGACAGTTGACTCTTCATCTACAGAAGAAAAATATCTGATTCTTCTTCCCATGATTTCCTAAAGTAAATTCCAGATGACTGGCAACAGGCATGAAAACCTCAAATGTACAAGTTCCTTAATCCAGCATTTTCCCTTGTAGATGTTTGCTTTAATTAGATAATTGCATACGCGAACTGTATCCACACACAAAAGAGGCACAAGGATGCTTCACCACATCAGTATATTAGCAACAAATAGGAAAAAGCTGAAAGTCATCAATAGGGAATTGACTAAACCAATTAGAGTAATTCACAGCTAAGCATCCATCAGACATATTGATGTACCTCACTGTTGTCATGGAAATAAGACCACAATACGTGGAGTTTTTATTCAGGTCAGTGGAGAATAAAACAATATAATTTTGATCATCCGAATATAAAATTGTAAGCATGTGTGCAAATGTTACGAGTGATTTTCTCTGAATGATGGGATTCACAATGATTTTTTTTTTTTTTTAGACAGTCTCACTGTGTTGCCCAGGTGGGAGTGCAGTGCATGATCTTGGCTCACTGCAGTCTCTGCCTCCTGGGTTCAAGAGATTCTCTTGCCTCAGCCTCCCAAGTAGGTGGGATTACAGGCATATACCATCACACCTGGCTAATTTTTGGAATTTTAGTAGAGATTTGTTTTCGCCGTGTTGGCCAGGCAGGTCTTGAACTCTTGGACTCAAGTAATCTACCCGCCTCAGCCTCACAAAGTGCTGGGATTACAGGCATGTGCCGTTGCGCCTGGCCTGGTATTCACAATTTATTTTGCCTTCCTTTGTGGACTTTTGTAAATTGTTTGAATGTTTATGATGAGTATCTATATTTCTACAAGAGTCATTAAGCTACTAAATAATCCATATTACAGTATGGCTGATGATATGGCTTATATTTAGGGTTTATACTCTTTTAAACATAAATCAGCTTGTGCCACTCACCTGCTCCAGATATTGTAATGGTCTCCAGCTGAATTTGCAATAAAACCCAAATCTTTAATATGGTCTAGACTATGACTGTCTTTGCAGATTTATCCTTTGTCATTCAACCCCCGAGCCCCCTCTAATTCACTATGCTTCAGCCACTCCTGCCTGGCTGCCTCTGTATCCCTTCAGCCTTTTAAACTTGCTTTCCATCCCAGAATAATAGCACTTGATGTTTCCTCCAGTGAGAAGACATTCTGCCTGCTCTTCATCCACCTAAGGCTTCCTTATAATCCAACATCAAATGCAATGTCAGTTCCTCAAACAGGCCTTCCCTGACTCGCAATCCAAATTAAGTCTCTATTACACTCTCTCCTAAAACTGATCACTTTTCCACCTCATTTTCTATCACCAGGTGTGATTATGTATAGGCTAATGTGTTTCTTTACAGTCAGATTTCCCACTGGACCATTAACTCTGGGTTTGGGGTGGCCACCACAGCCCAGGACCTGCTCAGGGTCTGCCACTGAGTAGAAATTCAATATATCTCTGCTGAGTAAATGAATAGAAACCAAACAGGGCCAGTGGAAGAGGTGATACTACATTTTAAAACAAAACAAAACAAAAAAACATCCAGCATCTTTGGAGAACTTTATAATACTTTTACCACCTTTGTTTCACGCATTCCTAATAAAATTCTGTGCAGTAAGTTATCATTATCTATGGTTTATGGAAAGTTTTATTCAATTGAAAAGAAATAAAAGTAAGTATATTTTCTAAAATATGTAAATAACAAAAATGTTGATGCAGTTCTCAAAACCAGGCCTTCAGCTCTAAAGCCAGAGACTACTGCACTGCTTCCTTCAAGGGGCTGGCTGAAAATGGAAGCCTTTCTGAGTCTGAGGAAACTCAGTGCCTGACGGAGGGGCAGGTTTCATGTGCAGACTCACTTTCAGGGTTTATGACAGAGGTTCCTTGGTCCACTTCAGGAGCCTCCGTGACCCTTCTGACTAGATTTTCTGTTGACTAAACCAGCAAGCAGAAAATCTAAATATTGACCAATTTGAGGAAAAGCTCTATAGTTTATTGTAAATGTTTTTAGCTTACATACAAAAGTTTATAATTCAAAAGACTTGGCCATCCACCTGGCAGCCAATGGATATCAATAAATATAAAAATTAAATTTTCCACTTTGGGGCTTTAGCTACCAGAAATCACACACACATACACACACACACACACATACATACCCACAAACACAGATTACATACACACACACATCATAGAGCATATCAGATTTTTGTTTACATAATATCTTCTATAGGCCCACAAATAACACATCTAGTAGGAATAGTGATAGCAAACAATTTTTCAAAATCATTTAAGTATCAAAATTTTTTAACAAATCTTAAAATCATATAACATGTGCTTCAAAAAAACAAGAAAACATTAAAGAAACCAGAGAGGAATTAATTATGCTAAATAAAAAGTTAAGAAAACAAAACACAAAAAACAAAACTTGCATTTGCCTTCTCCATTTTTCCCCCTTTAATGTCCCAATTGGTGATGATGATGATAATCTATAATCTGAGCAAAAATCACAACTTTATGGCCCCAGTAATACTGGACATAGATTTTAATAGTCTGGTTTAAACAAAAACAGCAACCATATTTATACCAAGTAAAATTTAGTCTCTTCGCACTCAGAAAGATTTTATTCTGAATTTTACTTTAGATTTTAGAAAGCCTATTCTTCACAAAAAGAAAATAAAAAATCCCTTGCAACAAAAAAAAATTCCAATGGAAAACATTTATCATTTAATTTTTGACAGAAATAGATGCAAGTTGCCTGCCATTATATTATTCTAGTATGAAGCAATTTACCACGTGATTGATTTTCCCAAAATACCTAAGAAACATCTAAGGAATTTAAATTTTTTATTGGAAACATCTTTTAAACATCCCAGGTACTGGAATTCCCATTTCCCTCACTTAAATATATTGTGTGTGTCTGTGCGTGTGTATGTCCCCATAGATATAATAAAAGTAAGTTGCAACTCTAGAAGCTACAGAAAAAAGGTTATTTCTCTGGAGATGAGATGTAGCCCAAAAATGTTTCCATTAATACCAGACATAGTCTTATCACCTTTAATATTCCACAGGTAATCTATCTCATTCCTTACAGATGGGCATCTTTTTATAAATGATAATTCCCATATGTCAAAGAGACAAAGCTCATGATGAAATGTTAATAGTTAAGCTATAGTTTCATTCATTTCTGCCTTTTCTGAAAAAGGGGAAGTCACCACCATCTTAAGGTCACTTTTGTAGAGGGCTTCTTTTTTCTAAGGTTTGCTTATTTTGCTTGAACTTAG
This sequence comes from Piliocolobus tephrosceles, assembly GCF_002776525.5. Taxonomy (NCBI): domain Eukaryota; kingdom Metazoa; phylum Chordata; class Mammalia; order Primates; family Cercopithecidae; genus Piliocolobus; species Piliocolobus tephrosceles. The sequence continues at coordinate 35,410,252 of NC_045444.1, read as the reverse complement.
GGTCAGCTGAGAACGTCAGCAAAGTTTGAGGTCACTGAATTCTTAATATTTAATTTTTTTTATTCTATGGTGATTCCAATTGTACACAGCAAGGATCAAAGGCTCTTGGGATTATTTTTCTTCTTAAAGGATTATTGTAAATTTAGTTTCTCATTTGGTCTCAGAGAGAAGATTCTCTAGCAATCTTCGTAGATTCCAATTTTGCCTCCAGGCTGCTGGGACCTCGAGAGAGAGTCGATTAATTTTGAACTCAACATTACAGATGCTTTCACCCACATCCCAAGCCCCTTCACCCTGGGGAGCCTGGACACAGTTAGGAAGAGTCTGCAAGAAAAGGCAATCTTTCCCTTATTATATAGTTACCGGGGGATGTCTCCTCATATCTGTGTACCTCCAAAAATAAAAGGCACCAGGCACCCAAACTGCTAGCCCATTCCCAAACTTGTATACCTAACTGGACTAACACAACCTTCCCTGTTCTAATAGTGAAATCAAACAGTAGAGTTATGGGCTGTGGAAAAATGCCCTTGAATCCCTTCTCACACTGGGGCATTCCTTGAGCAAACCTCGCCTAAAGCAGTTGTGGCGGATTGTGTCTAGGGCAGATGCAGTCATGTGAGGCTTCTTAGCACCTGTGCTAGGGTAGGAAGCTGACTGGCCCGTTCCCAGATAAGCTTTGTTCTGCCAGAATCACCAGTAGACGGTCCCAGCAGTTTGAGTTATTCATCTCTTAAGGTTGTTTTGTGCAAGAAGAGGCCCAAGTTACAGAATAGAACATTTTTTATATGTTCACAATAAGAGTTATAAAGGGAATAGAGTAAAAGGATTTTCATTTAAAAATACTTATCAGTCCGGGCGCGGTGGCTCACGCCTGTAATCCCAGCACTTTGGGAGGCCGAGGCGGATGGATCACAAGGTCAGGAGATCCAGACCATCCTGGCTAACATGGTGAAACCCCATCTCTACTAAAAATGCAAAAAAAATTAGCCGGGCGTGGCGGCGGGCGCCTGTAGTCCCAGCTACTTGGGAGGCTGAAGCAGGAGAATGGCGTGAACCCGGGAGGCGGAGCTTGCAGTGAGCCCAGATCGCGCCACTGCACTCCAACCTGGGCCACAGAGCGAGACTCCGTCTCAAAAAAAAAAAAAAAAAAAAAGAAAAAGAAAAAAATATATTTATCAAAGGGTATAAAATGACACAATTGGCTCAAACTCATCTCCAAGTAAAGACAACCCTCCATTTCCACTAAAAATCCCTAGGCAATGACAATCATCCACTACATACTCTGAAAATGATTGAGTCTGGAGAAATGGAAGAAATGGCAATAGAGATATATAAAATTAAATAACTGAGAAATTATGATAAGAAGTGACAAAGATATTTAAAGGGAAATCAAGAGAACATTCTTCATGTGGCATTGTACTACCCAGAACTACCACAAAAGTGCATCTGGATAGTTTGAAATTATACATTAATTAGCATATGTCTCTGCCATTAAACTGTTAGCTTGAATTCAGGAACTATGACCATCTGGCTCACGCTGGAGCAGTGCCTAGCACAGTGGCACACAGCAGACACTCAGTAAATATTTCATGAATAAATAAATGAATGAACCTATTGTACAAAGAGACTTCATATTCATAACAATAAGCACTGTAAAATCTAAATATTAAATATATCTTATATTGCCTTTAATGTCAAGTTCCTTTCACTCCTTTATATTTATTTGAAAATTACTGCGTATTGTGGCAGAGGGTATTTTCTTCTGGTCCTGCTGTCAGACTATATTCCTACCTCTTTTGAAATTAGAGAAAATCATTGAAATGAGTTCCAGGCCATGCAATGTAAGTAGAAGTGAAGTGCATCACCTCCAGGGCACAGCAGTTAAGAGTGAATATGCCTTCTCCACATTCCATCACTCTCCCTATATGCGCAGCTGAATGCAGAAGACGACGAGCCCCTAGAAAATGGTGGAGCCACACAAAGGAATAAGCCTGGGTCCTTGAGTGACCACATGGAGCAAAGCTCTACACTGATTCATATAGGACTATGAAACAAAAGAAAAATAAACTTCTTGTATGTTAAGCCATTTAAACATTGGGGCTATTTGTTATAGCCATTAGCCTATATTAACTTAATGCTTGTGGATTTGGAAGAAAAAGCTATTGTGGACTAAGTTTCCACATTCTGTCAAATATTATAAGAAACACATTTAATGTACTTAAATGTTAAATATAAAAGCAGAGAATATTAGTAATCTTAGAAATGATGAAACCCAAATATCTCCACTTTCCCCTACTCCAACCTCATTTGACTTTCACAGATCAAGTAAAGGGAATGAAATATGTGGGAAAATGGAAGACTGAATTACATGGCAACCTCAAATTTTCCCGTAGTGAATTTTATACTACTGGCTTCTCTAATTATTCGGTTCTTCTAAGGCAAAATAGAATTCTTTTGCCTGAAAGTTTCTATCATACTACTTCACTCACACACCTTCCTTCACCTCTATATTTAGCTACAGAAATAATTATTTTTTCTTTCAGAGTTTATCCCATAATAGCAGATATTTAATCAGCCCAAGTTGAATTTATGGCTCATGTGTCACTCTCAAAATCTAAGCACCAAGCAAAATGGTTAAATTGGTTCCTTGAAATTGTGCTTACTCCAAAACCTTCCTTAATTTCCTCAGAGCTGGCCATGAAATTACATCTCCATGGACTAAGTGAGCCAAGAAATAAAAATTCTATAGTTACATAACTTCAGAGATGAAATAAGAATTACTCTAATGTTGCACAAATTATTACTTATTTTCTGTTTTCCCATTATTATAGGTTGATGACAATTAACATAAGCCCAGATTTTGCAAACTGGGCTTGCAAACTTTACAAAATGCAAAAGACTTAGTTGGCTCAGGCACTGACACATTCAATGTTCCCTTAGCCTCTTGGCACTAGTCTCCTTAAAAGACCTTTCTCTCCTTCCCTACAGAAAACCAGATCCATAGTTGAGAAGTTACAAGCATCACAAAGCCTCATGTAATGAATTTTCTCCCATACACAATATATTGAGGGAATAAAAAGGGAAAAATAGAGTTTTATGTGAAGTACCAGAAAGTCAAAGAAATTCCTAGAGTGTGGAAACTCCTCCACTCTTCAAATGTGGTTACTTATTTGTTTGAATTTGTTTTTTTTTTTTTTTTTTTCCTAAAAACTGAACAGAGACCTAGCTATTCAGCCAGTGCTTATGTTATTCATATCGCACAGACTGTGGGGGAGAAAATGTTTTTCTCCTACAGTAAAGCTCTGTGCATGCTGGTATCTGAGGGGCTTCCAGGAGTTACCCAGCGAAGAGCTGCCCTGAGTCCCTGCCCACCATGCTAGCATCCATGTTGGTCACATCCCATAGCCAGAACTACTCCATGACTTCTACAGCTTCCTGGACCCAGGCTATTCCAAGGAAGGGGGCCTTGAGCAGCTCCAGCTCCACATTCCACTTTCCTGTTCACAGCATGTTTAAAATACATGATCTAAAGAGATGCTCATGACATGTTAAAGTGAACAACACATATCACAAGACAATTTCTACAATATGACCCTATATTTGGAAAGCAGATATATTAGTCTGCTAGGGTTACCTTAACAAGGTACCACAAATGGAGTGGTTTAACAAGAGAAATGCATTGTCTCATTGTTCTGGAGGCTATAAATCCAAGACCAAGGTGTTAGCAGGGTTTGTTCCTTCTAACAACTGTGAAAGAGGACCTGTTCCATGCCTCTTGCCTGGCTTTTGGAGGTCTACTGGCAAGCTTGGCATTCCTTGGTTTACGGAAGTATCACCCTAATCTCTGCATTCACCTTCACAGAGCACTCTCCCTGAGTGTACATACATCTCTGTGTCCTAATTTTCTCTTTACATAATGATACAATCACATTGAATTAGCACCCAGCCTAGTGACCTCATCTTAACTAATTATATCTACAATCTATTTCCAAATAAGGTTACATTCTGTGGTACTGAAGGCTAAGACATCAACATGTGAATTTTGGAAGGATATAATACAATCTACTACAGTAAATGAAAAAGAAAAAGGTCTTTATATTTGTATACAGTTATATTTACATAGAGAAAGAGGTAGAAGTATACACAGGATGCACAAACTGTTAACTTTTATTTCATGGGCATGTGATTAGCTAAGATTGAGGAGTACTTATTACATATTTGATTACACATTTGACATTGCATTAATTGTTACAATGAATAGCTATTAAGTGTAATGAAAAATGTATAATGAAAACTTAATAAAATAATATATTCCTGGAAAGCAGAACATTTCCTAAATTATTGAACTTCTTCTCTCCTTCTCAATCCATTTCTGTTTAACTTAAAATAATGACTATTTTCAAGAGTCTAAAATGCAGAAGCCATACACTAATGAAAATGGAAAAAAAAGGAAGGTAACAATACCAGTTGGAGGAAAAGTAGAAACAAAAGCTACATATAACAGATATGGAAATGATATCTGTAATCACAGATTAGGTAAGTATGAAAATTATTGGTTTGAAGGGAAAGGAAAGAAAAAGTTGAAATAAAGAAAAGGCACTCGTGCATGAAAAGAGAAGTCAGCTGTGAAGACTGTTGCATCGAAACAAAGATCTGTCAAAATGTTGGATGCTCTGGGGATAAAAAATGAAATAGAAAATGAGCACTCCAAGATGAAATAGTAAAAGGTCTCATCGTAAAGTGCTTCCCTTAATGTGAAAAGATCAGTGTGAAGGCAGAGTAATGCCCCTTCCCCAAAGATGTCCATGCCCCAGTGGACATCTTCCATGGCAAAGGAACTTGTGGCTGTAACTAAGAATACAAACTTTGGAATGGAGAGACTATCTTGGATTATTTGGATGGATCCAGTCTAAACTCATCAGTCCTCAAAAGCAGAGAACTTTTCTAGGCTGAGTTAGGAGGCAAGACAGAAGAGAGAGAGATTGGAAGCAAAAAAATTCAACCCATGGTGCTGGCTTTGAAGATGAAGGAAGGGATGTAAGAGCCAAGGAATGCGGGTATCTCCTCAAAGCTGAGAAAGGCCCTCAGCTGACAGCACACAAGGACAAAGGGATTTTCTTTCTACAACCACAAGAAAATGAATGCTGCCAATGACCCAAATAACTGGGAAACAGATCCTTCTCTAGAATCTCCATAAAGGAACACAGGCTCTGTCAACCCCATAATCATAGCTTTCTGAGACCCGTACTCTATTTTTCTTTTTTTTATTTTTTGAGACGGAGTCTTGCTCTATCACCCTGGCTGGAGTGCAGTGGCATGTCCTCAGCTCATGACAACCTCTACCTCCCGGGTTCCAAGTGATTCTCCTACCTCAGCCTCCAGAGTAGCTGGGATTACAGGCATGCACCACCACGCCTTGCTAATTTTTGTATTTTTAATAGAGATGAAGTTTTGTTATGTTGGCCAGGCTGGTCTCAAATTTCTGACCTCAAGTGGTCGACCTGCCTCAGCTTCCCAAAGTGCTGGGATTACAGGCGTGAGCCACCACACCTGGCCTGAGACCCATATTCTAATCTACAGAAATATAAGATGACAAATTTGTGTTGTTTAAGGCCATAAAGTTTATGGTAACTTGTAACTTAGCAGCAATAGCAAGCTGATACAATAGTATTATAGAACCTATTATGAATATTTAGATGATACCCTCTGAGTGACCACTATGTTCAAAGCACTGTGCTAAGCAATTATGTACTGCATTCCATTTAGTCCTTGCCATAGTGTCTCCTCTGTAGATTGTGTAGTCCAGTGTCTCTATTTAAATATGATTGAATTAAGCCTAGAAAAACAAAATAACCTGTTACACAGCTCATATCACATAGTTCTTTGAAATCACAGGTTGGGATCTGGCACTATCTGTGGAGCAATCCAGGAGAAAACAAGTGGTATTTTTCACTGCATCACTACTACTTCTACTTTCACTACTTCACTACTAAGTGGGGATAGATTGCTCTGTCATATTTCCATCTCTGCACAGTGCCGAGGGCTAGTTTTCAGGGAGTGACTTCTTAGAGTCAGTGGTGTGAACAGGGAACAAAGAAGACCTGGTCCTCATCAAGATTGAGTCTGCCCCTGAAAACCTAGAGGTTAGGCTTCTCACAGAAGATGAACCACTACCAAAAGGAAAGCCAATGTCAAAGCAGGACTGGAATAACCCAGGTCAAATGGCACCTCCTTCTTGAAGTGGCTCCCCATCCTCTTTTCAGAGGCTCCTTCCTCTGAATTCATGCAGCATTTTTTCCTCTGCATCTTATGTGCGTACTGCTTGCTAGCTTGTTATAGTTGCTTGTGCACATACTTAAGCTCTGAGTAGGGCTGCCATTTACTGAAAAATTGTCATGTGCCAGACACTCAGCTAAATGCTTTGCCTGCATTATCTCATGGAATCCCTATAAACACCTGTGTGACGGGTGCTATAATTATTGATAGTTTTGCATAAAAAGAGTCTAAAGTCAAATGGATCTCTTGACTTACCTGAGACCTCACAATCAGTGGCAGAGCCAGTATTCAAAACCCGCTGTCTGTCTCCCAAACCTGTGCTCTTAATTTAAAATTAAACTCTTCAAGAATAAAAAGGAGACTCCTATGTTTGTGTCTGCCTTATTCATTGCATTCCCAGGGCATAGCAAAATGTCAATAAATATATGCAGACTGGAATAAGAGGCCATGAGTGGGAAAAGTTTCAGGAAAAAAAAAAAAAAAGCCTGACTAGTGAAGAACAGTACCTACTTAACATCTGGCTCATGGTCCCTCCCAAATACAAATTAGGAATAACTAGAGGTAAATATTCCTGTACTTGACATACTATTTCCTGGGAATTGCATTTATATTTTTATATCATTTTGATTTTTATTGTTTTACCACCAATTAACCAAAGGGCAAAAATGGCACATGAAAGTGCTGTAAACTAGTAAACTGGACAGAAGAAAGTATGAAAATGCATACCTAGTGACCACTCTCCTCTTGTCACCCCATAGCTCCATCTGTGAAGCCTAGCAATCACTGCAGTACAATTACAGGGAGGCCAGATTCTCTTTGATCTTTAGCTGTGGCTGTAATCGCTTTGGCTGAGTGTGCATCCTGAAATGCTAGATGCTAATGCTTGCAGGTCAAGTCATCATTGAACCCACAAGGTATTTTGCTCTAACTACACTTGTTCAACATCTTTACTTCTTGCTAGATTATAAATTCCATGAAAAGAACAACAATGTTGATTTGGTTTATGACTCTATCCTCAGTTCTTGGCTCATAATAAAGGCTCAATAACTGTTTATTGAATGAATTCATGAATGAGTGAATATGTCTAGACCAGTGTCAAATGAATTAATTAACTTTCAGAAAACAGACTAGTGATTATATTTGTAGGTTTCTGATTTGATTTTAACTATGGAATATATAATTTATCTCTAGTAATATTTGCATCCGTTTGGCAAAAAAAAAAAAAAAAAAGACAGAAAAAAAAGATGAAGAAAACCCAACTAAATATGTTTAAAACATCAGGAAATTTGTTGTCTGATGTAACAAGAAGCTGGGAGGCAGAGTGGTTGTGGGGTTGGTTATTTTGCTTCTGCAGTGACATCCTCAAGCTAGCCATATTTTGCTTGTTCACTCTGCCATCTTCAACATGCTGTCTTGGTCCTCTACTTCCTTCTCATAATTACAGGATAGATTCAGAAGATCCAGCATCTTCTCCTCACCCTAATTTAACTAGAGATAGCTAAGCAGCTAAACTTTCTCCTGAGACTATTTTAAAGATCAAAACATCTTTCTCCCAAGCCTCTGCAACAGACATGTACTCATTGTCCAGGACAATATCACGTGCACTATTTCCAAACTGAAAAATGGCAAGGTGGATGGGCTTATCATGACAGGGTTAGATTTATCAAAATTCCCTCCTTGGGGATGTGGAAGGGGCTAGCCTCTCCTGGTGACATGCCCATCTGATTGCTGAACCAAATTAACTTACTGTGAAAAGAAGTAAAAGAAATGGCTGTTGAATAAACCACTATGAAAAGTTTTAGCTCTGTACAGCCACTTTTCTGCATGAACATCTGCTAAGTGTCAGATGGCTCCCCCAAACCTTCTCTCACTATTCTGAAGTTTATTTGCCACATGTTTATGACAGATACATTCTTTTTCTGGCATAAATGTTGTCATCAATAAAACTAAGAAAAAATAATTCCACTACTACAGACCCCTCCCCTTTTGAAATAAATCAGATTCCAGTTCTGCCTGAGTTCCATATTCCTGGCCATTTAAGATCATATCCTAGATTCTAATCCTACATTATTTTGATGGGTAAAAATAACCCTGAACTTACAAAAAAGAAACACACACACACACACACACAATACCAGGGTGGCCCAGTAAGCTTGTATTTCTGGAAATTTACTAAAATCTAAATTACCTTCTCATAGTGAAGATGGGGGAAGGGTAAACAGAGTGAATGTCACATGGTCTGCCTCTTGCTACTGATAGAAATAGCATTGTCCTTTACCCAGGCTATTCCTCTTGAAAATTCATACTTGCCCTTTATTTTTGAGATCTGATCACCTCATCTTTGATTAGATTGTATGTCGCCAGCCAACTGCACACTTTGAAGAACCTGAACCAAAGTTTGAAGACTGCCCTTCTCATTTAGCAGCAGGTACAGCAATAATAGCAGCTAAAAACATTGATTGTGAATAACGCCTCAGAGACATCCAATAGCACTCTCGCCTCTTCAACTCTAATCGAGTCTGCATTTCCTCATGTGTTTTCGGGCTTCATGGTTCATGATAAGTTTTAACACAAGAGAAAAGAAAACAAGATGATTGCTATGACACGCTTTGGGCCACAAATCCAGAAAAAAAGAGTAGATTGAGAAATCTGTGGCAAAAATAAAACAAAATAATCATGAAAGTTTAAGGATCTCAACAGGGACACAGCAAAAACTGTATGTATTCAGACTCTCATAGGATATATTAAATTTGGCTGCCTGTTGCAAAGAAGTCTGTGGATGGGCAAACATTCTGTCAGTCCTAATTACCTCACTGGGCCTGCTTTTGTTACTTCAGGCTCTCTGCCGTCTGGCATGGGCGCCCTACATCAGCCAAGATCCTAGCCAGCTGAAGAAGATTGAGAGGCAGGCCTTGCACCCACGCCTGTGAACTGTCACTCTGTGTCTCTTTAGACTTGTGATGGGGTATGCCTTTCCAATAGGCTGTCAGTTTGATTCCTGACTTGCCAAAGCAGCTGTGTGCACTGAGGTCTTTAAAAAAATCATAGAAGGAGACCTGCTAGTCCAGCAAACGATGACAAAAAACAGTCATTGCTTAAGAAAGACAGAAAGTATAGCAACCATTAAGTGACAAAATTAATTAACTCATTTTGTGACCAATAACTGTGAAGCAAAAAAAAGAATTAAAAAAAGCAGTCATCATCCAAACCCACAAATTAACACTGTAAATGATCCATGCAGAAATGAACTTGAAATGAATTCTACTGGCTCAGTTAATGTGTTGAAAAAGCACATTGAGTTGGTAGAGTCCTTTGGCTTCCACTACATTCGACTCTGTTGGGGGAAAAAATGCTATAATTGGTACCAACACATCCTGTGAACGGCAAAGCCAAGAATGTTTTGTTGTCCATGACATTTTCCCCAGGGTTAATACCTTTCTTACTTCAATTAGAGAGACATTTAAAAGATGAATCCAAGGATTAGCACCAAAGCATATTTTTCTTTACTGTTTTAATGTCAGGGATGGAGAACAAAGAGTTTACTTCACAATAACTATAAAGCATTTCAAAACACAGAGAAAAAGGAAAAATTCCCTTCTTTGGTCATCGCAGTGATGAAAGTGTGGTCACAAACTCATTATCACTTGATATCACCATGGCTTTCAGATTTTTTTGATTTTTTATTTTTTTAAATTTTTTTGTGGGTACATAGTAGGTGTATATATTTATGGGGTACATGAGATGTTTTGATACAAGCATGCGATGCACAATTATCACATCACAGAAAATGGAGTATCCATAGCCTCAAGCATTTACAAACAATCCAATTACACTCTTCGTTATTTTAAAATGTACGATTAAGTTATTATTCCCATAGTCATTCTGGTATGCTATCAAATATTGGTCTTATTCATTATTTCTATCTTTTGTACCCATTAATCATTCCCACTACCATCTCTTACTACCCTTCCTAGCCTCTGGTAACCATCCTTCTACACTCTGTCTCCATGAGTTCAATTTTTTTTTGATTCGTAGATCTTAGAAATAAGTGAGAACATACTATGTTTGTCTTTCTGTGCCTGGATTATTTCTCTTAACATAATGACCTCCAGTTATATTCATGTTGTTGCAAATGACTGAATCTCATTCTTTTTCATGGTTAAGTAGTACTCCATTGTGTATATGTACCACATTTTCTTTATTCAGACATCTGTTGATGGACACTTAGGTTGTTTCCAAATCTTGGCTATTGTGAATAGTGCTGCAACAAACATGGGAGTACAGATGCCTCTTTGATATACTGTTTTCTTTGGGGTATATACCAGTAGTGGAATTGCTGGATATGACAGCTCTATTCTTGGTTTTTTGAGGAAGCTTCAAACTGTTCTCCATCGTGATTGTACTAGTTTATATTCTCACCAACAGTGCACAAGTGTTCCTGTTTCTCCACATCCTCACCAGCATTTGTTATTATTGTCTTTTGGATATAAGCCATTTTAACTTACATGGTGAGATTATATCTCATTATAGTTTTGATTTGTATTTATCTGATAATCAATAATGTTGAGCACATTTTCATATGAGTGTTTCCCATTTGTATGTCTTCTTTTGAAAAATGTCTATTCACATCTTTTGCCTATTTTTAAATCTGCTTTGTGTTTTTAGTCCACTTACCAAAGAAATTATCCTTGTAGTCTCCTCCCTCAAAGTGGAAATAAATACTCCCACTCTTCAATCCTAAATAATTATCCATCTTACAACATGGGATAGTCTGAAAATGCATAGAGAGAAACATCCTTCTTTGAAAAGAAATGGACAACTGGGTGTAGTGACTTGTGCCTGTAATCCCAGCACTTTAGGAGGCCGAGATGGGTGGATCACCTGAGGTCAGGAGTTCGAGACCAGCCTGGCCAACATGGTGAAACCCCATTGCTAGTAAAACTACAAAAATTATCCAGGCGTGGTGGCATGTGATTGTAATCCCAGCTACTTGAGAGGCTGAGGCAGGAGAATCGCTTGAACCTGGGAGGTGGAGGTTGCAATGAGCCGAGATCATGCCACTGCATAACAGCCTGGGTGACAGAGTGAGACTTCATCTCAAAAAAAAAAAAGAAAGAAAGAAAGAAACGAACAGGAATATGTGCAGTATGTCTGGGATGCTAGTTCCGTAGTCTTGTTTCAGCTTCTTGTAATGGCTATCATTATAACTATTTGCACCCTTGCTGGTGGCTTTGGCTAATTATATTTAACTTCTCTCTGGGTCAGTTTCCTCACCTATAAAATGAGGATAAATAATAATACCTACATAAAAGGATTGTTCTGAATATTAAATGAGTTAATATTTGTAAACCACTTATAACAGAGCCTTGTACCTAGCAAGCCCTATATAAGTATTAATCTAATGACATATACTATCTTAATCTTTTATTTCTTTAATCAACATCTATTTCCTGTTGTAAATGATTTTAAAAACTCCTATTACTCTATTACCTTGCAGTTGCCTTTTTTCTTTTTGATCTTGGTTGTTATTACATTCCTTATACCTTGAAATAATTCATTTTTGAGTATTACATAACATTTTTATATTTACCATTTTATCAGCTTTAAACAACTTACATTGGCTTATGATGCAAAAAAAAAACAAAAAACAAAAAAACACTGAATATCTTTAGGATAAATTCAGATAATTTTCAGAACATGAGCTCACTATTAGGTGAACTTGAGTCAATACTATATTTATCACCTGGTATCCAAATGGAACCACCGTAGCATATTGGGTCCTTCAGGGAATAGTGTTACCTCAGAGCTGGCATCCAACAATCTCTTAATAATATGGGTGTCTCTATTATCTTATTCATATTTACCTAATGCATATGTTATGTATACGTCATAATATGCATTATGTTAAAGAGAAGAGTTTTCTTAGGGAGAAGGCTAAAGGTGAGGGAAGGATTTATGGTGTCTACTTGGTCTAGGTATCTATGGCTGTGTAACAAACAATTCCAAAATTTAGAGGCTTAAAAGAGCCAAATAAATTATTCTCTCTTATATTTCTGTAGTTGGAATGGGCACCAGTGGGTAAGGTCTTTTTTAGAGTCTCTCATGCATAACAGTCACATAGAGCTTGGACTGAACTCAACTGAAAGCTTAACTGGGTTGGACATTCAACATGGATTTCTATTTACAGGCCTGGCACTGCCATGCTCCCTGACCTTTCTTGGTTTTTGATAGCATGGTGGTCTCAGAGTAGTCACATTTCTTATACTGTTGTTCGTTTTCAAGAGGTAAGAAACAGGTCGATGAAGGACTATACCTAGAACTGGCTGAGGGACACTTTCACTTTATTTTGTTGGTCACAGAGTCCACCTAGATGAAAGGGGCCAAAAATAAGCTCCATTTACTAATAGGGGAGTGGGCCCTTGATGGGGAGGTCAGATTGCAGAATAACATGGGTTGGGAGCCATTGGAGGGCAGCCATTTCTGGGAAATGCAGTCTGCAACACTATTTATGATGTTCATAGTATCAAGTCTCTCCTCCGTTCTAGGGGCTCTGGGTTTGTGAACTTACTCAAGAATGTGAATGACTATGAAGAAGGCTATAACTCTTTTGGGGGATAAAGTAGAGCCTTAACCTGCCATGTGTGAATTGTTTTTCATCATACAATTTGTTCTTAATGAGTTGCCATATCTAAGAATAATAAAATAGACAACCTTTTGACAAGACTGATTAAAAATAAAAGGGAAAAGACACATCAATATCAGGAAGAAAAAGTGGAGTACAGTCACAGATAGAGTAATGATTCTTAAAATTTGCAAAAGAAGTACTGTGAAAATTTTTCTGCCAATAAATTAGAAAACTCAGACAAAATAGAAGAATAACTAGGAAATTGTAACTTACTATTTATGACTTGATAATAATTAGAAAAACTTAAGAGCCTTATAACCACTTAACAGACCAATAATTGAAAATTTCCACTAGTAGGCACCCCCCTAGATCTTGCCCCAGTAGTTTGACAGGCAAGTTTTACCAAAATCTCAGGAACTATTTCAAAAGAATAGAAAAAAATAAAGTCTCCAACTCATTCCATAAAGCTAAAAGCTTTCGTATCAATAATGTGTAAGATAATTCAAGAAATATTATAGACAAACCTCAGTTTTGAATATGGATGTAAAAAATCTGAATAGCATATTAGAAAACAATACCAGCACTGTCAAAAAATAAAATATCATGACTAAATATGTGGTGCCACAGAAATACATAGATTGTTAAACTTTAGACATTACGCTATGTGATGCTCCACAATTTGCAGGTTAAAAAAGAAAAGCGATGTAATTCTCTTAATGGTGAAGAAAAGCATTAAATAAGATTTAACAAATTTCTTAGCAAAATAGTACTAGAGGAAGCATTCTCAATCTGATAAGGGGTACTCACTGCATATGTACAACAAATACAGACACTTAACAATGCACACTTAATAACAACCCATGTGTTATTCTGCAATCTGACCTCCCCATCAAGGGCCCACTCCCCCATCAGTAAAGGGAGTTTATTTTTGGTCTCTTTCATCTGGGTAGACTCTGTGACCAACAGAACACAGTGAAAGTGTCCCCAGGCCAGTTGTAGGTATGGTCCTTCATTGCCCTCTTTCTCGGCTCTTGAAAGCCAACTACCATGTACATTTTTACCATGCACACTTACAGAGTACTCTTTTTTTAATCATGAAATAGATAAGTATTCTCTCTGTCACCATTCCTCCTCTATATTGAACTGGGTGTCCTTGCCTATGCAGTGAGAAAAAAAAAAAAAGAAATGAAATATGTGAAGAATGAAAGGAAGAAAATGGTCACTCAACTGTTACAGAAAATGTAACTATCAGCAGAGAAGAAAAAATACAGATAATTAGAATTTATAAATTTAGAAAAGCAATGAGAGCTGTAATATTCATATATGTTTTTCCATATCACACAGAATATAAAATGTGAATTATTTATAACTCTGTAATTCAACTTCTATGTAACCACTCTAAGGAAACTCCCACCAACAGGAACGAGGAAATACATAAAGGACATTTAAAGTTCTGTCTGTCAATAGGAGAACAGATAAACTATGACATTCATATACTGGAATACCATACAATAGTTAAATTGAATGAATGAGAGTTATACATATCATTATGGATAAATAAAAGAACAAGTGGGGAAAAAAGAGAAAGTGGTACAACCCTATGTAATTTAATTACTCTCTCTGTACTCAGTTTTCTCGTCTATAAAATGATGATAATAATAGCACCCACTTTCTGAGGGTAATATGTGTAATATTCTTTAGAACACTGCCTGAAAGACAGCAGGTACTTAATGTGTTCACCATCATAATCACAATGTTGAAAAAGGTGATTATAACATTTACTTTTCAAACATGAAAACAGTACTATATACTGTTTATAGATAACACACAGTCAAATCACAAAACGGAAATTTCACAACAGTTAATTCCAGAAGAAGGAGGGAGGAAAAAGAAGCAGAGTATTTATATCTGTAATCTACTTATTTGTGAATAAGAAAGGTCAGAAGTAAATATAGCAAAAAGTTAACATATTTAAATCTAGATGGTAGATGTGTATGGCTTTCTTATATTGTTTTCTGTTTCTATTTATTTAAAATATCTCATGACCAAAAAAATTCAAAGGGAAGGACCTGATCTAGATATTAATAGTAATATATCGGGGCTGTTGGATAGTGAGTATCCTTTGTTGTCTTGAATAGAGTTTTCTAAATTTTCAAAGTTTTCTACAATGAGAAATGTATTTCTTCTGTAATTAGATTAAAAATAGTTTTCAAAGCAAAGATAAAATCCTTTTACTATTGAAGCCTCCAGAGGTCTGCTTTATCTAAATTAATATTCACTTAGATGTCTTCTAATCCAAACAAAATCTCTCTATATTGAAAATCACATAATTTTAAGAGTACAACATTTTATTTATTACATCAAAATTTATATTTACAAATTATGCTTCCTTTTTGCCTATAGTTATAATTCACGAATAACTTACTGGCATTTGTCACTATCTTTATATAGCAAAATATCATTCCCTATAAATTTCATATTGCTGGTATAATGGTGGAGGGGTTATAGATGATCTGTGGATATATTTCTCAGAAAGTGCATAGAATGATAACCACCAGAGATCTCCTCTAATCTCTCTATTTGGTGTTTCATATCTAAAAGCACATCTACTCTGAAAACAGAACTGATCTGCAGAGACCTTGTAATTTACTTTTTACCATGATTACAATTCCCAATCTAACCAGCAGCAGTTTAAATTGAACTCTGATCCAAATGATCAATAGCCATGTGCAACCCATTAGACATGCAAATATTAAATCGTTTTTGGATAAGGGCTGTCCAAATTAAAAGCATATAATTATCATCTATTAACATATATTGAAGCAAATGACACGTAAATGCAAAATGTCTCTCACAGAACCCATCAGAATCTCAATGACTATAATGTTAAGGTTAGACTTTATATTTTACATATGAATTAGTAGTGTATTATGATTTATATCCTTAAGTATTTATTATTAATCATGTTACTCTTATGCCACAAAATGGGTAAATTTGTGAATAAAATACATTTAATCTCCTATTCCACTCGTTCTTTTTTTACTTCCCTAATATAAACATTTCTTTGCCTACTACCTCCTTGTAAGTAGTAGCCATGATCAGTGATTTATTCACTGATAATTAAACTCAGTTTAATAAGAAAATAATTTCAAATAATTTCAAATAGCTATCTTACTTTTCATGCTTTCCCTATAAAGCCTACGCAGTAATAAAAGCATAACATTGTGTATAAAGAGTAGAACTTAAAGATGAGTCTTTTCTCCTATCTCTAGTGTCTAAAATAGCAGTGAAGTTTCCAAACATCCCCTGGTAACTCCTTCTGATATTTAATAGTGCAGAAAAAAATAGAGAAAATTTTTCTTTAGGAAAACTTAAATCTCTGGTGTTCTAAGACAAACCTAGACAAATCACCTTTTTATGGGATATTTTTATGGGATATTTCCCAGTCTCCCTAGCAGTTGGTCGAGGGCCATGTGACTACACCCAGACCAGCACGATGTAAGAAAGAGGATGCAACCCACTTCCAGATCTGTCCTTCAAGGTATCTCATGAAATCTTCCAGGCATCTCCTCATAGCTGTGGTAAGGCCACATGTTCTAAATGCCAGAGGTATAAGATGAAGAAGTGTCACCCAACTGCATTGGACTTTGCATGAGCCAAAAGTAAACTTTTATTGTAGCAAGCCTCTGAGGTGTGCTATGTGACTACATTATAGTCTAGTCCATCTAGTTTCAGACACTTACTACAGGTCTTTTTAAGGTGTGAACATTGTGATGGTTAACTTTAGGTGTCCACCTGACTGGATTGAAGGATACCTAGAGAGCTGGTAAGGTGTTATTTCTGGATGTGTCTGTGAAGGTGTTTCCCAAGGAGACTGGTGTTACAAGTTGGCGGACTGAGTGGGGAAGATCCCTCACCAGTGCGGGTGAGCACCATTCAATCGGCTAGGGGCCCAGATAGAACAAAAAGGCAGAGGAAAGGCAAATTCACTCTTTCTCCTGACACTGGGGGCACCCTCCTTCTCCTGACCTTGGACATCAAATCTCCAGGCTGTCTGGCTTTTGGATTCTGGGACTTGTACCAGCAGTCACCCTCTACACCAGGTTCTGAGGCCTTCATCCTTGGACTGAGTTATGCTATTGGCTTCTTGGGGTCTGAGTCCTTTGGACTTCGACTGAACCATACTATGGGCATCCCAGGGTCTCCAGCTTGCAGACAGTCTGTCGCAGGACTTCTCATACTCACCTGAGCAAGTTCCCCTAATAAATTCCCTCTCGTGTGTGTGTGTGTGTGTGTCTATGTGTGTGCGCGCACATGTATATGCACACACATATATATTTCCTATTGGTTCTGTCTCTCCGGACAACCCTAATACAACTATAATGAGAAAAAATTTCCAACATGCACTCCCACTTCCACCCCCTTCCAGGCCCCTCCCTGTGCCAGCCTAGTCCCTTCTTCTCATTCAACAGCAGTGTATTTCAGGATTCGCATTGTGTCTTTATGGTCCCTAGATCATTTTTCTCTCTCCACACTTACAACACATGTTTAGCCTTTAGTCCTTCCTCACTTGTACTTGTATCTTTCTGTTTTCTCGGGGTTCTAAATTTCAGCTGTCAAACTTTGTTATCTTTTTCAGGCCAGAAATGAAGTTGGGCAAGCCATTCTTAGATATGTGTGCATCTCCACGTGTGCTAGGGATAATTCCCTTGTTCCCCAACATCCTGGGGATACAGAAGCCATGTTGTGAGAGGTAGTGTTATGTCTGTTTTTCATCTAGGCAGGACTTGGTCAGAGAAGTTAGGTTTGCTACTTCAACAGATTCCAGTCTTGTTGAGAAGAGAGGTGTGAAGCTCTCCTTTTCTGTTCTCAAGGATCAGGGAAGAGGGTGAGATTATCTAAAGTCACTACCTTTGCCCTGTTACTTCTATGATTCTTTCACTGGTGAAGGTGTTTCCTATAAAGCCTACTAAAAAATAAAGGGAAATCTAAATAACTTCCACCTTCCAGGTCCCATGGTAGTGCTTTGCCTTTCTGAAATATTGTTTAACAAGATTTCTCTATTTTCTTTGCACAAGGACTCTTTTCACTGCCCTTCTTCTGGGTGATGTTTGATAAGACTTTCCCCATTTTCTCTGTATTAGGGCTCCATATTTTCTTTTTTATCTTTTCACACAGGAACACATCTGCCATGTAGAACTAGAGTCTTTCAAGCAAGATAAAGATTTGCCTGACTTTCCCCTACCTCAATTAATCAATATGGTTATGCCACAGACTTACCTTTTAACCTTGGTGTTTCCATAGTGCAACAGTAAAACATGATTTGTGAGACTGCTTTGTTTCATATATTGTTAAGAACAACCCCCTGTCTGTGTGCTTTGATAAAGTGTCAGAGCACAAGGCAACACAGGAAGGAAAGGAGGCTTTTATTGTCTTCATCAGAAATGGCTTTGTAAATCTAAGATTGGAACACTTATATGGGCAAAGCTGGGAGACTGAAATTAACTGCTGGACTCCATTTGCAAAGAAAAGCCACTGTTGGAGAATTCTCAGAAGGGTGGAATCATTTGATTTGAATTTCATTTAGGAATAGATTTTCTGTTGCTGGTATCAATACCCTCTGCCTTATCACTGAAGCTTATCTCTAAGAGAAACAAGAAGGGTTTGCTCCACGGTATCCTGAAACCACAAATGCCACTTTGCTTTCTGTTTTAGCTTGTCTCCCAGACGAGGAATCTACAGAACGCAGAGATGTAGAAGTATCTCAGAATATGAGCAAGTCATTTTGTACTGAATCCATTTCATGTCAGACAACCCTACCACTGTGCGTCTGTGAGGTCTTGACAGAAAGATCTGCCCACCAGACTACAGTGTACATGTTTGTCTTATAAAAGGATTGTAGAATGTCTTTTTGAGTATGTCATCCATCTCTTTTGTTTTAAGGAAGAGGAAACTGAGCCCCAGAAAATGACATGTTTTGACTCAGATTCCACAGATATTTAGTGGTAGAGTCAGATCTTAGAAACCAGTTTTCTGAAACGAGTGTAGTTTCTACTCCAATGCCAAGCTGTCACACTAGTTCTTAAGGGTATATTTAATTTTGTGATGTTTGCAAACATACTACTTCCTCATAGGCCAATCATAAAACTCCCTGGTGATGTTGTATATTTCCTTGTGGGCATGCTTGGCAGTACTGTTTTAACCTGGGCATCTAGATGTACTATCTTAAATCAAAAGAAAATTCATATTATAGCTCTGCCACTTACCAGCTGGGCAATCTTTAGTAAGTTATTTAACCTCTCTGTATCTTAACATTATCTTCTGCAAAATAAAATAACTACCTCATGAGGCTGTTTGGAGGGTTGAAAGAATTAATGCATAAAAAACACTTAAAACAGTGTTTGGCACATAAGAATTGCATGATTCTATATGCCATATAAATGTTAGCTCATATTCTTCCTTCCATTCCTTTCTCACTGTCTTCAAGGAATCTGAGGTATCACCCTATGATATTTTGTTTCTTCATAAATCCTGAGTGTTTTATAATCCTTTACCCTCTTACAGTGTACATATTGTAGTGTTCCTCCAGTTCATTTGAATATTCTCATTGGGAGTAATTGGAAGAGCTGCCCTTTTTCATATATGAAAAACAGAAACAAACCACTGTCTACCATCTCATTCACATTCTGATTCTTTTTGAGTGAATATCAAAGAGTTAATCTATCTCACTTCCAGGACATAGTGACAAAGGTTGTTGAACAAATTTCACTTTGCTGTCAACTTTTAAATTATGCGAAACACCACTGAATGCCAAGATCAAGTGCCTTGTGATCAGTGCATAAAGTGAGCTTTAATGTGGATTTTGTGACGTTCCCAATGGCAACTCAATCATTAAAGTTTCCTTGTAATAACACAGCAGTACCTTTCTCTTGAACCAGGTTTGACCAATCATTAAAATGTATCTGGTTTAGCCAAGGAAGGCTCTTAGATAATGTGAGAGGCCAGGCTATAATCACAGATTTGAGTAGATTCTCTCCATTTCCTTACATTTAGTTAAATAAAACTTGCTATTTTAAGGAAGTCTCTTTAAACAGTACATGCTTCTTAATAAATAAAATTCTGTTTATTCAAGTAAAAATTAATTTTTGATATGAAATTTTAAAATTTATGTTGGTTTAAATAATACAGAGGGACAGTTAAATTAAGTAGAAAACCATGTGGAGCCAAACATAGCTTGGTCTTCCTGAGTTTCCAAATTAAGGATAGTTGTTTAAGGAATTAACAGACCCTAAAGGTTATTATCTTCTTATAGTGCTACTTGGATTCCATCAGCCCAGGCTAGAACACAAAAATCAAGACATGCCAGGCTTAGATGTCATAACCTTCTCCACTCCTCTGTTTTGAGATTGAGATTCTGCCTAGAAAAGTATTGCCCTCAAATAGTCAAGACAAGGTTACCCCAGCAGATGAGTTCTGAGAACAATGAGCTCGAGGTTTAAAAACAAAATTCAAGGATGTTCTTAATAAGGCTGTTAATCCATGGTTTTCTGCCACGTAGGGTCTCAAATGCCTCTTTGGGGGGTTATTCTATTTTAGAAGGATGGCAGATATAAATATTTCATTGTTTTGAGATTATGTCTTTGACCTAAGGAAGTTTACATTTCGTTTAGATAGGAATCTGAGAAATGTGATTGTTTTATAGAATGGATAGACATAGGAATGCAAAGAAAAGCAATAAAGTTACTTTTTTTGTCTAATGGAGTTCTCAAAGATTAAAAGGAATGATAATCATTAGTGTGGGAGTGTGAAAATGGGCATTCTCATACATTACCAGAGGGAGTATGAGTTGGTTCATTCTTAAAAGGGAAGGAATTTGGCAATATATATTTAAAGCCAGAGAAGTGTGTAAACAACAATACATCATTTCCACTTCTAGGGAATTATCCTAAGAAGATAATTGGTCGAGGGCATAAATATATATACACACACACACACATACATACACACACATATGCAAGAGTATATAGTTTACAAAAGCAAAAAATTAAAAACAGCATAAGTGTCCAATAATAAAAGTTATTTTAATCAAATGCTTCTATATAATGGAATGTTATGTAGTCAATGGAAATAATTATCCAGATGCATATGTGCCAACTTGGAAAGATATTTTTGAATGATTAACTGATAAAGGCACATTATAAACCTAATTATAATATGATAGTGTTATAAGAGGAAAAAAATTTATATGGATAGCTATGAATTGTAGGAAATACAATATAATGTTGCCTGTGATTGAGTATTTGGTATTCATGCAATTTATGTTTATTTATACTTCCTAATGTCTGAAATTAATATGTATTACTTGAGTATGCATTTTTAAACAATAAAAATAATGGAAATTAATGGCATTATGAGATATAATGATGTCATCATATTTGTTGTAATGTACTAGAATAAAAATATTGTTTCATTCCATTTGATTTGGTATGCCATGATTTTTAACTCTTTAAAAAATTCTCCAAAGAGATAGAGACTCAAAAACGCTTGAAAAAAACCAATGAATTCAGGAGCTGCTTTTTTGAAAAAATCAGCAAAGTAAATAGACTGCTAGTCAGACTAATAAAGAAGAAAAGAGAGAAGAATCAAATAGATGCAATGAAAAATGATATAGAGGGTATCAGCACTGATCCCACAAAAATACAAACTACCATCAGAGAATGCTATACGTACGTCTATACAAATAAACTAGAAAATCTAGAAGAAATGGATAAATTCCTGGACATACACACCGTCCCAAGTCTAAACCAGGAAGAAGTTGAATCCCTGAATAAACCAATAACAAGTTCTGAAATTGTAGCAGTAATTAACAGCCTACCAACCAAAAATAGTCAAGGACCAGCAGATTCACAGCTGAATTCTACCAGAGGTACAAAGAGGAGCCGGTACCATTCCTTCTAAAACTATTCCAAACAGTAGAAAAAGAGGGACTCCTCCCTAACTCAGTTTATGAGCCAATATCATCCTGATACCAAAACCTGCCAGAGACACAACAAAAAAAGAGAATTTTAGACCAATATCCCTGATGAACATCGATGCAAAAATCCTCAATAAAATACTGGCAAACCGGATTCAGCAGCACATCAAAAAGCTTATCCACCACGATCAAGTTCTCTTCATCCCTGGGGTGCAAGGCTGGTTCAACATACACAAATCAATAAATGTAATCCATCACATAAACAGAACCAATGACAAAAATTACATGATTATCTCAATAGATGCAGAAAAGGTCTCCGATAAAATCCAACACCCCTTCATGCTAAAAACTATCAATAAACTAGGTATCAATGGAACACATCTCAAAATAATAAGAGCTATTTATGACAAACCCACAGCCAATATCATACTGAATGGGAAAAAACTGGAAGCATTCCCTTTGAAAACCGGCAAAAGACAAGGATGCCCTCTCTCCCGACTCCTACTCAACACAGAGGAAGTCAAATTGTCTCTGTTTGCAGATTACATGATTGTATATTTAGAAAACCCCATCGTCTCAGCCCAAAATCTCCTTAAGCTGATAAGCAACTTCAGCAGTCTCAGAATACAAAATCAATGTGCAAAAATCACAAGCATTTGTATACACCAGTAACAGACAGACAGCCAAATCATCAGTGAACTGCCATTCACATTTGCTACAAAGAGAATAAAAACCTAGGAATCCAACTTACAAGGGATGTGAAGGACCTCTTCAAGGAGAACTACAAACCACTGCTCAAGAAAACTACAAACCACTGCTCAAGGACACAAACAAATGAAAACACATTCCATGCTCATGGATCAGAAGAATCAATATCGTGAAAATGGCTACACTGCCCAAAGTAATTTATAGGTTCTGTGTATCCCCATCAAGCTACCACTGACTTTCTGCACAGAATTGGAAAAAAACTACTTTAAACTTCATATGGAATCAAAAAAGAGCCTGTATAGCAAAGACAATCCTTGGCAAGAACATAGCTCGAGGCATCACGCTACCTGACTTCAAACTATAATACAAGGCTACAGTAACCAAAACAGCATAGTAGTGCTACCAAAACAGATATATAGACCAATGGAACAGAACAGAGGCCTCAGAAATAACACTACACATCTCCAACCATCTGATCTTTGACAAACCTGACACAAAAACAAGCAATGGGGAAAAGATTCCCCATTTAATAAACGGTGTTGGGGAAACTGGCTAGCCATATGCAGAAAACTGAAACTGGATCACTTCCTTACACCTTATACAAAAATCAACTCAAGATGAATAAAAGACTTAAATGTAAGACCTAGGATCATAAAGATCCTAGAAGAAAACCTAGGCAATATCAATCAGGACACCGGCATGGGCAAAGACTTCATGTCTAAAACATCAAAAGCAATGGAAACAAAAGCCAAAATTGACAAATGGGATCTAATTAAACTAAAGAGTTTCTGCACAGCTAAAGAAACTATCATCAGAAAGAACAGGCAACCTAAATAATGCTAGAAAATTTTTGCAATCTATCCATCTGACAAAGGACTACAAAGAACTTAAATTTACAAGAAAAAAGCAACCCATCAAAAAGTGGGCAAAGGATATGAATAGACACTTCTCAAAAGAAGACATTTATGCAGCCAAAAAACATATGAAAAAAAGTTCATCATCTCTGATCATTAGAGAAATGCAAATCAAAACCACAATAAGATACCATCTCATGCCAGTTAGAATGGCGATCATTAAAAAGTCAGGAAACAACAGATGCTGGAGAGGATGTGGAGAAATATAAATGCTTGTACACTGTTGGTGGGAGTGTAAATTAGTTCAACCATCGTGGAATACAGTGTGGCAATTCCTCAAGGATCTAGAACCAGAAATACGCTTTGATCCAGCAATGCCATTACTGGGCATATACCCAAAGGATTATAAATCATTCTACTGTAAAGACACATGCACACTTATGTTTATTGTGGCACTGTTCACAGTAGCAAAGACCTGGAACCAACTCAAATGTCCATCAATAATAGACTGGATAAAGAAAATGTGGCACATATACACCATGGAATACTATGTAGCCACAAAAATGGATGAGTTCATGTCCTCTGCAGGGACATGGATGAAGCTGGAAACCATCATTCTCAGCAAAGTAACACAACAGAAAACCAAACACCACATGTTCTCACTCATAAGTGGTAGTTGAACAATGTGAACACATGGACACAGGGAGGGGAACATTACACACTGGGGCCTGTTGCGGGGTGGGGGGCTAGGGGAAGGATAACATTAGGAGAAAAACCTAATGTAGGTGACAAGTTGATGGGTGCAGCAAATCACCGTGGCACATTTACACCTATGTAACAAAACTGCACTTTCTTCACATGTACCCCAGAATTTAAAGTATAAAAAAAATCTCCAAAGATATTGAAGAAGATTGAACTGCAGAGAACAGGAAAGGGGGAGATAGAGAAAACAGAAGAGGGAGTGATTGAACTTAATGCAGCCACATGTTGGAGGCTTGGCATTGCAAGGTCAAAATTAAACTCCTGGCTTTTATTCTTGAATCGGCTTTAACCTTGTTGAAATCACTTTACTCTCTTGGGTTTCAAGATTTTATCCATAAATTTAGAATCATAATAATACTCACAGGATTACCACGAGAATTACATGAGAAGCATGAGTCAAAGTGCCTTTCTCATAGAGGGTGTGCAACACTGGCCAACAGCGAGCATGTAATATGTGCTAGACTCTGAGTTACATGTTTTTCATACATTATCACAAACTTGTCACATAGGCATCTTATCTCCATTTTGTAGATGAGAATATCAAGTTGCAGAAAATTTCATTAACTTGCCTAAAGCCAGAGGGCTGGAAACAGCCAGATGGGGACTGACATGAAAGTACCAAAAAGTGACAAACTATGAGATAGTGACAAACTAATCATTCCAACTCTCCCACTTTCTTCACCACCACCCCGTCCAGAAAAGAAAGTGGCTGATCAATTGAACTGAAATTGTAGTCTGAAAAATGCTGGGTTGTTTGAATTATCTGTAAAATCCATTGCACTCTATAAGCTAGTTTTGAAAAACATGCAGGTCCAAAGGAAAAAAATGGGTGAAAGATAGTATGTGCTATTTCCAGTGTATTCTTGTATAGCTTTACCTTTCTGAAGTTACTGTGTGTGCGCGCACGCCCACTGTTGCAAATTTGATCTGATCCTCATACCGGCATACCTACTATATTTCTCTATAAATAGTAACTCTTTAGACACCCAAACACTATAACTTATTGGGGTTTTTGTGTGCTTTCTCTTTCAATTCAGCCTGTGCTATATTACGGTAGAATACTATTTGTTCCAAATCTGCTCTGAAATAATGATACTTCTAGATAAAGAAATTTGAACTCCAAAAGTACATAAAGATTTCATTCAGACTCAAAATATTCTGTATGTAGCCTATCAAATTTCCTTCCATTATAAATCATGTGTAAATACATATATGCATAATCATAATTTAGTATTTCAAAGGAGCCATTATACATCAGACAAATGACCAAGAACAATTACAACTAGCATGTTACCATGAAATACAGCTGTAGCATGACTTCAACAGTCCATTAGGATCACAGCCACTGCACCATCATTGTAAGACTCAATTAGGGCAACACGGTCCTATCAAACAGTTCTTCACAGCCCACAAACCCCACCATCACATCAACCACAGGAATGTGTGTTATTACCAAGGAGATCAGTTAAAATCTTTTTAGGATACTCTCTAGTTAGGTTGCTTCTGATTTCTCCTAGAGAAATGTGTACCGTTTTTACTCTGCTTCTTTAGTCATACTCTTTATGCTGACTATAAACTGTCTTGGTCTATTCAAGCTGCCATAACAAAATACCTTAGATTGCAGAATTTATAAAAAACAGACATTTATTTCTCACAGTTCTGGAGGCTGCAAAGTCCAAAATCAAGGACCAGCACATTCAGTGTCTGGTGAGGGCCTGTTTCTCTTAATGGCACCTTCTATGTGTGTGCACAAACAGGATGCCTCAAGTCTCTTTTAAAAGGGGCACTAATCCCATTAGGTAACCTAATCACCTCCTAAAAGTCCCACCTCTTAATACTATCACATTAGGGGTTAAGTTTCAACATATTAATTTTGGGGGAACGTAAACATTGAAAACATAGCAAACCTCACCCTACAGTCCCTTATGATTCCTGCATGTAAAACTATACTCATCCTTTTCCAAATAGCACTTTCCGCTCCCCCCCGCCCCCATGGAGCCTGGGCTGTTGTCTCATGACTCAGATTTCTTCCTCCTGTGTACCCATGCAGCTTTTATCTCCTAATGTGACTTACTGTATTCTACTTACCCTCTAAGTCCAAAATTCCTTAGCTGGAAATTTTTATACAAGTAATAACATAGCATAAACCATACATTACACAGCACCACAGACAGTGCAGTAGGTGACATGTGACCCAATTAATAAGATGTACGCATAGAAGTATGTGATATTAACTTATCAGCTATATGGTTTATAAATATTTTCCCCCAATCTGCAGGCTTCCCTTTTGATTTTGTTAGTTTTTCCTTTGCTCTACAGATGCTTTTTAGTTTGATGGATTCTCACTTGTTTCTTTTTTATTTTTATTTAGCTTTTGGTGTGATCTTCAAAAAAATCACTGCTACAGCCAATATCGATAAGCTTTTCTCCTGTCTTGTAAGAGTTTTGCAGTTTCAGGTCTTACATTTAGGTCTTTAATTCATTTGAGTTAATTTTGTATTGGAAGATAAAGGACCAGTTTCATTATTTTGCATGTGAATATCCACTTTTCCCAACTCACAACTCAAGAGCAAAAATCAAAACAAAATAACCTGATTTTGATATGGTCAAAGGATATGAGTAGACATTTTTTCCAAAGAAGATACACAAATAGCCAACAGGTATATGAAAAGGTACTCAACATTACTAATATCAGGGAAATGGAAATCAAAATGACAAGGAGTTATCACCTCTTGACCGGGAAGATTGGTCCAAAAGATACGAGCTAACAAAGTTGGCAAGTGTGTAGGGGAAAAGGGAACCCTTGTACACTGTTGGGGGAAATGCAAATTGGTACTGCCACTATGGAAAACAGTATGGAACTTCATCAAAAAATTAAAAACAGAACTACCATATGACCCACTAATTCCTCTGGTGGGTATATATACAAAGGAAATAAAATTAGCACCTGATTGAGATATCTGTGTTCTCATGTTCATTGCAATATTATTCCCAATAGCCAAGGTATGGAATCAACCTGTGTCCAACAACAGGTGAATGGATAAAGAAATTGCAGTACATATACACAATGGGGCACAATTCAACATTAGCAAAGAAGGAGATGCTGCCATTTGTGAAAATATGGATTAACCTGGAGAGCATTATGCTAAGTAAAATAAGCCAGACACAGAAAGAAAAATATTTCATTATTGTATATGGAATCTAAAATAAGTTGGAAGTCATAGAAGCAGAGTAGAATGGTGGTTACCAGTAGTGGAACAGAAATGGGGATAGTGAGATATACCAAAGAATACAAACTTGCACTTAGGGAGATACATCTAGAGATATTATATACAGCATAGGGATTATAATATCATACTATATATTGAAAATTTGCTAAGAGAGTAGATTTTAAGTGTTTTTACCATGAAAACACAAAGAAAAAGGTAACTACGATGTGATACATATGTTAATTTGCTTGGCTGTAGTAATTATTTAAGTGTATGTATTATCAAAACATCTTATTGTATACCTTAAATATATACAATAAAAAATGAAATTTGAAGAAAGAAGTACATGAAAAGTTGCATTTTCACCTCATGGAAGAAAGGAATCTTTGCACAAATAATCAAAGAGAGTACACTTCTTTATCTCAAACTAAACTCTCTTATGCTAGGAGAAAAGATTTCAGCAAAACTTCATTATGAGCAGAGACCTGGTGTGCAAAGACTATCGTTTCTTCCACACTAATCACTTGAGAAGAGATTTTCTAAATTGAGGATCAAGGGGCTATGAAATCCCTTAGATCATACAACTGTATACAACAAAATAAACATGAGGCAAAGAGCTCCACAAATACCTAGATTAAGTCTTGCAACCAACTGGCAAATCACTAATAACAAGCCCTTTGTTCCTTTTGCAAGTGGTCAAAAATAATGAATAATTGAAACTGTGCCAAGTCGACTAACAGCAAGTTCACGTGAGATCATTTAAAACAGGAGAAAATGACGCTTGAAAAGGTCCCTGATGAGATTTTGCTTTTTCCTAAGAGACTCTAGACAGCATTCTGCAGCAGCATTTTAAAAACCACTTTCCAAAATTGGGCACCTTCATTATCATGCATTACATTGCACTCTCCACTTAGGGTGCTTTGAAAAAGAATGGCACCCCAGTTGTGTGTTTTACATTAAATACACCTTCTCTCACATTTGCTGTCTGTCTGTGAAAGACATTTTATTTCATAGCTACTACATTTCTTTGTCTCTATTTTACTGAATGTGTCGTTTTCAAATTATGGCCACTTTTAGTGTTGGTGGTAGAGAAACTAAGAGGCTGACTGTATGACCCACTTCACTAACCATCTCAACTAGCACAAAAGTAAATAAATAGACACAGAGGCTTTGGTTTGGGTTATTTCCATACAGGGCAAAACAGAGACACTGAACACTAAAGCCTGATGTTGCTAATTTACATTCTGTTTGTTTTTGTTTTAAATGAGAGTGAGATTATACTGCAAACAATAGATTACTTTTGCCAGAGTTGAAAGGAGTTGAAGTTATTCTGTAAGTCCATGGATAAAATGCCACCTCTAGACAGGAAACAGTGATGTCTAAGTGTTAACTTAAGAGAGCCTAGAACTATACAGGGATGGATGTATATGCACTACATTGAAACAAAGCATAACTGTAACTAACACATTTAATTCTTAGTAATGTGAGGTTATTTTGGAGTTTATCCTGGGCCCCCCCAAAAAATAGTTCTATTACATTGACTCATGTAGAGCAAGAATTCACAGAAGGGAGAGAAAAATATTTACAGAAGTGTATATATATATTAGTCCATTCAAATATGTTTTATATCTTCAATACAAACATAAAATGTACTACTATAATGCCACAATTCATATTTATAACTAGTGAATGACAATATGTTATTAAACAAATATGTACACAAATGGTTGCATCTATATTGTTATGCAAACAATTAGAAATTAGTTGGTTTATCCTTTAATGCAGTCTAGAATGTGAGCTACACTGGCATTCCTCACATACTTACATCATCAAGAAAAAAAATCCAATGACAAGGACAACAACAAATGAAAAGCAACAAAACTGGGACTATTAATATACGGAGACAATTAATCTACTTGTGTTAGCAGGCTCTGAGGGAGTTGCTGTGTTCTATAACATAGCACAGCAGTTGATTCATAGTTATTAAGAAAAGTTTAAATTATCCACCCTCTAGAAATACCTCTAAGAACTCAAAAGAACATCTAATACAACTTATGGCCAATTCTATGAAATTATTAAAGTAAAACACAGCAAGGGGCCAATTTCACCTGGAAAATCCATTAGCGTAGAATGCCTCATTCTTCAATAATCTGTCATTGCACTTACATTATTTTACATATTTAAGATAAGTCAGGGGAATTCTGAGAGGTTAAGGAAAATGATTAGTCTAAAATTCTTGAGGAAAATGGGGTTTCAGGTTTTCAAATTGGAAAAGTGAAATCCTAAGAGTCCCCTTGAGGTGGATAGGAAGTGCGCACTTAGATGTCATTCATAGGCTTCTGAATGGCTAGAGTCAACCTGATCTTCCCTTTGGGAGACAAGCACCTGGGAGTGAGCTGATGCATGAGCCCTTCATCCTTGGTCCAGACTTGGAGACAGGTGATTCCCCTTGTAACCAAGAGACAGCACAGTGCTCCCCACCAGTGCCACAGTGCTCCAATTATCCTTCCCTGCCACAGAGCACAGACCAGAGGAATCAGGAGGAAGAAAACCAGAGACCCTGGGAGCCTGTGCTGCTTTCTCCACTAGTTATTGTTAGGAAAGAGTACATTTACTAATTCATCTATGAAAATGGGTCTTACACTATTTCTAAGTGGGAAAGAGAAAAAGAAAGGAATTAACAGTTTTCTATCAAGTGTCTACTATAATAACATTTATAGAAATGGCTTTGGCTATTCTCACATACTTTACATGTGCTTTAAATGCATCATCTAATTTAATTTTTAAAATAATTCTCTTAGTTAGGTATCATTGTATGCCTTCGTACATATAAAAAAAAATGAAACTTAGGTTAAGAATTTTTTTCCCAAAATCAAAACCACAATGATATATTATCTCATGCTAGTCAGAATGGCTATGACTAAAAAGTCATAAATAAATAAATAAATAATAACAAGTGGCAAGGCTGCAGAGAAAAGGGAATGCTCATATGCTGTTGGTGGTAATATAAGTTAGTTCATCCACTGTGGAAAGTAGTTTGGAGATTTCTCAAAGAATATAAAGTGGAACTATCATTCAACTCAGTAATCCCACTCAGGTATACGCCCAAAGGAAAACAAATCATTCTACCAAATAGACAAATGCTTTCATATGTTCATTACAGCACTATTCACAATACCAAAGACATGGAATCAACCTAGGTGCCCATCAATGGTGGATTGGATAAGAAAAATATGGTACATATACACCATGGAATACTATGCAGCCATAAAAAAGAACAAAAGCTTGTCCTTTGCAGCAACACAGATGCAGCTAAAGGTCATTATCCTTAGCAAAGTAATGCAGGAACAGAAAACCAAATACTGTACGTGTTCACTTATAAGTAGGAGTTAAATATTGGGTACATATGGACATGAAGATGGAACAATAGACTCTAGGGACTACCACAGTGGGGAGAGAGAGAGGAGATAGGAGCTGAAAAACTATTGTGTATTATTCTCACTACATGAGTGACAGGAACATTCATATCCCAAATTTCAGTGTCACACAATAAACTTGTGTAACAAACCTGCACAAGTAACTCCTAAATCTAAAATGAAAGTTAAAATTATAATTAAAAAAGAAAAAAAAAGAATGTTTTCCCAAGATCACTTAGCTAGTAAACTGAAAAACAGGATTCAAACTAGCTCTAACTGCAAAGGCAGTAATGAAGAGATGGCTCAGTAAATGGCAAGTTAAAGATGTGAATCCCCATTTTTCAGTTATCCATGTTGCTTTCTTTCTTTAACACTTCAATGCCAGCACACTAGTCCCAGTTTCTATGTGGTGGACCTAGGAGTTTAAGAATGTTAGCATGGAAACAACTCTTACAAAGAAATAATATTTCTTAACCCTTGGCAGCATTGCAGTCCCCACTAAGAATCTGATGTGTATTATGCTCCCTTATCCCCTCCAAAAAACATGTGTACATTCAGTTCTGGTTATTCATGGTAGTTAGGTTCTTTAAAGTCACCACGAACACTAGGGCAGATAATATGGAACCTCTACTCCTAGGGGAAATACAGGGTTAGGTTCCTATGAGCCACTGGTCACATTTTCATCAATGCAGTATATAACCTTGTTTTATGTGTGTTTCTGTTTATAGACATGTTATTTAATATACATTGTTGACTCATTAACATAGAACTCATGGCCAACAGCCCTGTAACTCATACTGGAACAAAGCTTACATGACACACATTTTCTCTATATGATATAGCACAATATTTTTTGTGGTTAGGAACACTGGACAAGACATTAACACACATTTGGGGTTCATTTCAAACATGGGAATCACTAATAAAAAGTACAAACATGTGAAAAATGTGTCAGTAAAGGGACTGTGAAAGCACACTTGTGTACAGTATATGAGCTGAAACAAGGGCAGAGCACTGCCTGGTTTAATCTCAGCTGGGAAGGTGTATGTCAGGCAACTCAAATTTTTCACTGCTCCTCACATGTCTATAAAGGCCTGCAAAAGTGCTGTGAGTATTAATTTGGGCATTATCCATAAATTTTGACATGTAGGCAAATTTGCATATACATAATTTGCAAATACTAAGAATCAACTATGTGTACACAAGGCTTCATGTAATTCCAGAGGATATATGAATTTCTCAAGTCCACCCATCGTCCCTTTTAAAAAGCCTGATCTAGATCAACTCATTGTACAGATAGTTTCCTGAATATTGGGAGAATACTTGAACTCTAAAATAAGCAATAGTTTTGAATAAGAAAGAAAAGGTCAACAAAATTCCTCAATGACAGATAAATACATATTAGTAAAATTGATCTGAAAGAAATTAGGTGGACAAATCAATTTTACTTTCATATGAAAGCTCAGGGGATGCATGATACTTGCTTGGTACTGCATTAACTCTTTAGAATCACAAAATTACCTTCTATAAATGTCTATGTTTTAAATGATACTTTTGTGCTCTAAGACATAAGGTTCATAAATAACATCCAAGAGTAACATTCTTACTTAGGAAACTGAATGAGGTTCTGATTAATGGTTGATATCAGAGTGCAGAAACAACTAAATGTCTTTAACTTTGGTCTCTCAGACAATGCACCATTATACCAGTTAGCTGCACTCTCAATCAGAACAAGTTTGCCATTAAGTTCCAGAAACCTGATCATGAGTGTGTACTGATGAAGGGCAATGTAGAAAGCAAAGACGAAATTATTCACCCCATGGGGCTCCAATCTCAGTAAATAGGAGAATAGAATAGTAGAGTGCAAACGTGGAAAAAAAATATTTCTTTTTAATTTCTCTTGGACCATGTGTCTCCTTTTTTTCCCCATTTCCTCTTCTCTCTAGTCAAGTGTACAAATACACACACACACACACACACAGTTCTTGTAATATTAGGAAACTCTGTGTCACCAACTTTACCTTCCAAATGCCTACCTATCCTTGAGCCCTGGCTACCTCTGTGAAGGCTTTTTTATCCCTTAGCACCGTGTCATATCTTCCCACTCTGATCATGTTAGTCTGCACATTATTCAATTTTGTGAATATTTTTGTGCTTGCCTCAAGTCAAATACAGAATGGCAACACCAAGCAAGGCAGGGCAAGTGCCTCATGCATTCTGATATAGCTCAGAGGCCTAGTCTATCTTATTGCTGTATCTTAACTCCTAGTGAAATGCCAATCATGGCCAAGATAGTTAATAGATATCTTTTGGATGACTGAATGAACAAAAATGAACAAATGGCATTGTATGATTATTCAGAAGATATAAACATGGCCAATTATGAAGACCAAATGTTCAGTCTGGTATGACTTGGCTACATTTATATCATCCTAGACTTTATTAATCAAATTTCAATTGAGGTGAACCTGAATTCATTCATTCAACTTGTACAGTCAATATTCATTGAACACCTGGTCTGGGCAAGATGCTATGCCAACACTGATACAACACTGAACAAAACAGGCATCAGGGTCCCTGGTTAAAATGTGATGAAAATAGGTTTCAATCCATAAATGCCAATAAATTTAGAACCTTGTTCTTTGGGATATTCAAGATATAGTTTGATAAAACTGCCAGGAAATAAGTATTATGACATAAACTTATTTCATACTGGATTCCCCTCAAGCCTTATCTGTAAGACACTATGAAATACAGTTCATGCCAGAAGGGAAGTGGGAACACTCCACCTGAGAAATCATCTGTGCCATTCTTTCAGCCTGAGCACTGTTTATCTTGAAAACTTACTGCTCCTGGCCTTGCTCCAAGGCAAGCAATCCAATGAATCATGAGGATTTTCTCTTTGGGATCAGTTTTAAGCAGCAATGGCAAACAGACTGTCCCAGTAAAAACATGTCTTAAGGAAAGAAAATTCCATATTTTTCTTCTAACAGACAGAAGTCTCATAAATTCTGGAGTTAAGAAATTCCTATTTTCAAGTGGTATTGCCCCAGATTTCTTATGAATATAATGTCTGAGATGAAAAACACAGACCTGCTCTTTAAAACTCAGAAATTATTCTAAATCTAGATTTGGACTTATGCTTAAAACATAATTTGGGGGTGAACAGAGCAAAGCAGCATTAATATTCCCATACTGAAGGAGATTGAGCTAAATCAGGATAAATTATAATTCTGGCTTCACCAGTCTTCTTTCATGAGAATTTTCACAAACCTTCTCTGCCCTGTGTCTTTTCCATGCAAATTGAATTGATCACTTGAGATATATGGTAAGATTCAAATGAATGAGCAGCTATGACCTGGTCTTTAACAAATTAACAAATTAAGTGGACTGAATCTTTTTAAAGCAATGGTATCAGGGGTCACAGATAAAACATTAGGTGGACTTTCTTATAGTAAAATGAGGACTGCACTGTATTACCTACCATTGCCAAACCAAAGTACCAGTCTAAACAATTCCATTTTATGCTAGTGTAAAACTTCTCTTATGCTAAAAAAAATTATATTAATTATGAAACAGTATAACAACAATCATTTTTAAAAGTTTGACTCCCTTATATGACATTTTTCTCAACTAGATTAATTACAACATTTTAAGAACAAATTTCTTGGTATCATCTAGATTGTAAAACAGTAAAAATAAATAAATACATTATGCTGAGTATTTACTGCTGTCAAATATAACTTATTTACATATTAAAGATCACTATTCTTACATTTATCACTTGAATCAATGAATCTACAAATACATTTAGTCTGACAGTTCTTTAGAGATAAATATCACTGTTTTTACTCATATTAATAACATGTATTCCACTTACATTATAATATGTAGACCAGTTGACTCTTGAATAACATGGGTTTAAACTGCACAGATTTACTTACATATAGATTTTATTCTGCCTCTGCACCCCTGAGACAGCAAGACCAGCCCCTTTTCTTCCTCCTCCTCCTCCTCAGCCTACTGTACATGAAGATAACAAGGATGAAGACCTCTATGATGATCTACTTCCACTTAATAGTAAATACATTTTCTCTTCCTTATGATTTTCTTAACATTTTCTTCTCTCCTGCTTATGTTATTATAAGACTACAGTATATAATACATATAACATATAAACTATGTGTTAATCAACGCTTATGTTATTGGTAAGGCTTCCATTCAACAGCAGTCTATTAGTAGTTAATGTTCTTGGGGAGTCAAAAGTTATGCACGGATTTTCCACTGCACTGGGGTTGGTGTCCCTAGAGTTGTTCAAAGGTCAACTGTAGTATTATGCAGTTGTGGAAAACACTGGGAAAGAACAAATGTATATGACTAAGAAATGGGTAAATTATAAGGTATGACTGACAACTTTTAAGAATTCAAAATATTACTACACATAAAAGAATCATTTCCAAGCTTAAGTGTGAAACATCATAGAAGGTCTAAATTCATCTCAAACACTCAATTTATCTCAAACACTTTCCTAATATCCTAATATTCTCAAATCCCACCTCAGATTAATGAGTTTAACTTAAAGAAAAATAAAAAGCCAGAATGACATTAAAAGCTTTTGATAGAAAGGGAAAGAAAAAAACAGACGGAGTAAAACAAAATGTTCTAAATGAATATAGATGTTGAAATGGTCAAAAGTCAATCAAGAATCACGGGCGAACATGTTTAAATCAATTGTCATTTATTTCTGTGGAGACAGAACCACAAAATGGGTCTGACTTAAATGGATGTTATTTATGAAGATTTTCCAGACTATGAGATTAGCTAAACGCACTCAAAGTGGGGTTACAGAAGGCAGAGCTTTGCTAGAGAAAATTTAAAATTGGGTAATATCTGACTGGTATTAACTAAGTTACGTGAATCTCCTTGCAGGGTGTGAAATTGATGAGATGGCCATTCAGGTTTTCCTTTGGCTTGGAAGCATATGGTAACATATGGTAATATTTTGAGATTCCATAGAAAGGCTAGTCATTCACCATCTTCAATAATGGACATACATAGAAATGGGAAACAAATGCATTGAATGTCAGTTCTAAGACCTCCTTGATAGTACCATGAAAATTATTTATTCAGGTTTTCCAGTGATTATCTTTTCTACGATTTTGCTTCTATAAAAAGGGGAAAACCTGCTATAAAGATCTGTGGGTTCACTTCCAGTATTACGTGGCTCAATTTTGGAACACTTAAGATAATTACTACTTTATGTGGTTAAAATATGCTCAAAGAATCTAACTGTTTTGGTGATGTTGTTAAAAGTCATTCTTAAATCAATGGGACCCTGTTGTCTTGTATTTTTGACACCATTTCTACTATTATGGCAACTGGTCATCTTTTAATAATAATATTCACTAACTTCTTGCTTGAACTGATCACACTTTAGGAACGGATTATATGAAAGATTATTGTGCTCACTGCCTAATACTTATTGTCAGTAATATCCAATAATGTTTCAAGTGGCCTCTATAAACCTTGCTCAATTTTTCATCTAACAATTTATTTTGATAAAATATAGAAAACTGTCCCAGTGATTCATGATACTCATTACTTTAATTATTCAACAGAGCAATAACAAATACTCTATGAAGTATAATCTAAATTGAACTAAACACATCAAAATAAATGAATAGTTCATCCTTGATTTTTATTGTTTATTCAATTGCTGCTTAATTAGAAAAAATGCTATTATTTAGACTACAGATCCCTATCACTGTAAAATTCCACAAGACTCTACTATAAAACTATTATTAACTTTAGAACCAGTGATTACTTTCCTCAAGCCAACAATAATGAAGACTAAATTAGTATTTCAGCAAAATTGAAAGTTGGGCTGCCCAAGATAAAACTTCAATGGGGGCACCAATAAATATGCAAATGGTTTCCAAATTTTCAGCATTTATTTAAATCCTTTCAGAACTACTATTATTTTACTTTGATAGTTATTTGAAAGCAAATAGAAATTCAATTTAGTTATATATAAATTCCAAAGAGAAGAAAATGTTTTAGTCATCACAATTTTGTGCCGACTATCTTAAAATCACGTGAGTCATAGAACCCATCAGAATTTCCAGAAATAGAGCCATAGAAAAGAATAGTATCAAAATAAATTAAATTCACTTTTATACAGCTTGATTCATTAGCTTAGTCATATCAGCATAACTTTTGCCTATTAAACTCAACAAATTAATTTTATTCAGTTCATCCCACAACTTTGTAATACTCAGCTTTTTTAATCTACATATGAGCAATGAGAATTAGTAATGAACATATTTATTGAGTGCTTAGCAAAATTACAAAGTGTCATCTTAATGACAAGTAACCCCACTAAGAGGGCATCACAATCCCCCATATTCATACACTTATCCATAGTATTATAATCTAAGCCTAACAGATTGAACTCTTCTTTCTTGAAGTCCAGTGCACATTGTATACAAGCATAAGAAGCTAGTATGGAATAAACCAAGTGAAGGTTAAGTCATACATGGAAAAGTCAAATGTAGTCAGCTCCATGTTCAGGAGCCATCTTTATAATGAATGCCACAGGACCGGTCTTTATAACTCTGAAACGTGATGTTCAGTGATAACACATTCTGCTGCACTCCCTGCAAAACCTAAAATTTTGGGCTTCATACACTTCCATTAAAGTCAACTAGAAGCAGTTGTGAGCTATTGTTATATCTAGGACCAAAATAGCAGGAAAAATCCAACCAAGAAGATTTATCCCACCATCATCTAGCTAAAATACACATTAACAACATATGAACGACCTGTAATTCTGTATGTAAGAATCTACCCAAGGAATGATCCCCACCTCCAGAAGGCTTAGGTGTCATTGACTGAAAAGAAGCATAATTTCATTATTTCCCTTGTTTAGCTTTTGTTTGTTGTTCCTCTGTCATGGAGGCAGCAAAAACAAATTATTTGGGGGAGCCAGTTTGGCTTCTACAGCAGCTGTACCAGTCAGATGTGTCATGATGCATGATGAGATTGCCAAATGTTCATTGTTTAAATATGGCCCCATTTACTAGGGTCCAAGTTATAATTAGGTTTTTTCTTTGAATTTCAAAAGGAAAAAAGTAAAGACACAAACTCCTAATACATGTAATTAAGACTAGCAGCCTTAACCTAGCAGGTTTTTAGAGACACTCTTACTGTCACTCTAAATATAGGTTCCCTGCTGGGAGCATAATTACAGTTTTTGTTGCACTTCATACTGTCTACCTCCTAGAGAGCTAACACTGTTTGTTATTAAAAGAAGACTCTGTCATATCAGTGTTCACCTCTGCATATAATGTCTCTCCTTGTTGCTGCTTACCTTTTACCTACTCTTTTGGTGTGAAGAGGGAAAAAAGGGCTAATAAACTATAGAGACTTCATAAATTTTAACAAGTTGCAGTTAATGGGGTGATTTTCCCCTCTCCTTCTACCAAAAGGACGCCTATCTCCTCAATTTGACACACTTGCATTCTAAATCCATTGCTTGCCTTTTCTTTATTGTGCCTATAAACCAGGCTGGAATGAAAAGCAAACTTACAGAATCCTAACTACCTAAGCTAGGATGGTGGGAAATTCCATTTCAAATTAAACAGCACAGTTTTAATCCATTAAACCTTTTGACTACATTTATATTTAACACAAAGGTGGTGGCCAAATCTTTTCTACTGATTGACAGCAAGTGCTTTGAGTAGGGCTTGGGTAGCAAAGTATATTCAGTTTCCAAAACAATTCTATAAAACCGTAGTCCTTTTTTTAAAAGAAAGAACTTGACCTACAGGGAACATTTATCAGAGCTTTGATAACTACATATTTCCAGTCATTTAAATAGAACGGCAGCCAATGGATTTCTTTTTCC
Organism: Piliocolobus tephrosceles; assembly: GCF_002776525.5. Classification (NCBI taxonomy): domain Eukaryota; kingdom Metazoa; phylum Chordata; class Mammalia; order Primates; family Cercopithecidae; genus Piliocolobus; species Piliocolobus tephrosceles. The sequence goes on along the minus strand of NC_045444.1, from coordinate 35,371,522 downwards.
CCAGATTTACTATCCTCAGTATTAAAGTCACTATGCAGTATTGACAGTTTTTCTGAACCTGCTTTGCATATCTCACCAGGCTATGACATCTCATTATATGTTGTAACCTGCTCTGACAGGTCTGCCTCAAAAAAAGACTGTTTTGTAGGGTGGAATTTTTTTTTACTATTATTTTTAATCTGTTAAAGCTATACATAATCTATCTGCAAATGAAATACACAGTTGTTCATTAAACTTCAAGATTTTTAAAAAATCATAAATGAAAATCTTGGATCAGGGAAGATATGTTAACATTGCTTTCTCCAAGGTGCATTCAGATGTAACCATTCATTTGAGAGAAATATAATATTTCCAATGATGATCATGTACAGTTAAAATAGGGTTTTTAATATCCTGAACAAAAACCTAACTATGCTTTTCAACCAGAAAGATAAATTTCAACAATTTATTATAATTTAGTAATTATATAATTACTAAAATGTAATGTAAATTATGGAAGATCCATAGAATGGAAGAATCAAAATGTAGTTGAAAGGAATGAAATATGTTATAATATACTGATTTCAAAAATACCCAAGAAACAGTGATAAGTGAAAAAGAAAATTCCAGAATATATATGCAGCAAAATTTTTTTAATCATTCAAAAACCAAACTATTTACACATGCACAGTTATATGTTATTTGTTTTTAAAAGCCTGGAAAGATACACACCACATTAATAACTTTGGGTTACATTTGGTAGAGTGAAATTGAGAGACCATATTAGTTTCCTATTGCCACTGTTGTAATTTGCCACAAACTTAGTGTTTTTTAAAAAAAAAATGAATTTGAAATACTATGCAGCCATAAAGAAGAATGAAATCATGTCTTTTACAGCAACACAGATGCTGCTGGAGGCCATAATCCTAAACAAATGAACACAGAAACAGAAAATGAAATGCTGTATGTTCTCACAAGAGGAAGCTAAATATTGGGTACACATGGACATAAAGATAAGAAAAATAGATACTGGGGACTACTAGAAGGGGAGAGAGGTAAGGGGGTGAGTGCAGAAAAACTACCTATTGGGTACTATGCTCACTACATAGGTGGGTTCAATCATATTCTAAATCTGAGAATCACACAATATACTCACGTAACAAAACTACACCCATATGACACCCACTGATTCTAAAATAAAAGTTGAAAACAAAAAATCAAAACAAAACATGAATTGATTATCTTACACTTCTAGAGGATAGAAATCCAAAATCAGTTTCACTGAGCTAAAGTCAAGGTGTTGGCAGAGATGGTTCTTTCTGGGGCTCTAAGGGAGAATCTATTTCTTTACCTTTTTCAGCTTCTAGAGGCTACCTGCACTAGATGACTTGCAACCTCTTCCTTGCTTCACTCCCACCACCTGCTTCGATGGCCACATCTTCCACTGCTGACTTAGATCCTCCTGCCTCTTTTCAGAAGGACACTTGTCATTACCTTGAGCCTGCCTGGATAACCCAAGAGTATTTCTTCATCTCAAAATCTTTAACTCCCTTTTTCATGTAAAGTAACATCCACAGGACCCAGGGATTAGGCTATGAACATCTTTAGAGAGGCCATTAATGAGCATACCACAGAGGACCTTAGTGGTCTTGAATAGTGCTTGAGTTGTATAATTGGAATGCATTTATATATTAATAATACAATTTAAAATAGAAAACAAAAAGACTGGGCACCGTGGTTCATGCCCGTAATCCCAGAACTTTGGAAGACCAAGGTGGGCAGATCACTTGAGGTCAGGAGTTCAAGACCAGCCTGGCCAACCTGGTGACACCCCGTCTCTAATGAAAATACAAAAATTAGCCGGACATGGTGGTGTGTACTTGTAATCCCAGCTACTTGGGAGGCTGAGGCAGGAGAATCACTTGAATCCAGGAGGCAGAAGTTGCAGTGAGCCAAGATTGCACCACTGCATTCCAGCCTGGGCAACACAGCAAGTCTGTTTCAAAAAAAGAAAAGAATTTTATTTCTTTCTCTTTTAAAAATATTTGAGGTAGTCAGAAGATCAGAAAAAAAAAAAAGTGTTACTTTCTACAGAAATTTCATTCTTTTTTTTTTTCCTGCCCCTTCAAGTTCCTATTCTCTCCACTCCCTCTCCTTACTTCCTGGTTCTGCACCTACATTACAGGATTCTACACCTATATTAAAAGTTTATACCTCATATCTTCCCCTGAAAGTATTATACAATATGAATCGTGGCACAATTAGGTCAAACTTAACTGCACATACATCTCTGCCAACACCTTGACTTTAGCACATAGGATGAAGAATATACCTTAATGCATCAAATGTTATTTGCACCCTTAGTATATGCAAGCAAATGTGCAGAGCACTAGGAATATTGGTATTTAAAGCCCTACCTGTTGGAGAGTTCATAATCTAGTCAAAAAGACCCACATGCAAATAAAACACCACAATGTCATATAATGTGGCATCACAGAAATGTGCACAATAGGCTATAGGAACTTGACAGAGAGAAAATATTTCTATCCGAAGTGCCAGGTAATAATGGTGAAAGAGGTGATTCAAAAGAATTCATGGAGGAGGGGTTGTCTGACCTGGGATTTCAAGATAAGGAACGGGTAGGAAGGCACACTTGGTAGGAGCCAAGTGTGGTTAGAGGGCCGAGGTAGAGGTAATGGCAAAACCCAGCCAGGAACAGCCAGATTCAGGGCATGGCCAAAGATTGGCTGAATGTCTGCTTTAATCTCCATTGACTAAAAGTTAGTCTAAAAAACTACCTAGAGGACACATCATAAAGGGTTACACAAATTCTGCCACAAGGTTTTCACATTACCCCTCAAGTCCAGGAGAATTCTGGAAAGGCTGAAGTCAGGCTGTGACTTCGTCACATAGAATTTTAGCAGACAATCTGACAGCAGTGAATGAGGTGGGTTGAAGGTGGGGAAGACTGAAGGCAGGCTGCCCATAAAGATGGTGTCACAACAATCCGGGTGGGAGATGATGCTGGCCAGACAAAAGACTCCTTTCATGACACTCAGGTCTCAGGTCAAATCTTACTCCTTAGATTTCAGTGAGATCTCTATACCTTGCTTTGTCTCCCTGTTCTCCCTATCTATTTCCCATCTCTATCACATTGCTACTGTTACAGCTTTCAGAATAGTCATTTCTATCATAAATTATTCCCTATGTCTACTTGTCTATTTTCTCCCTCCCCGGTAGGAAAAAAGCTCAACGAGGGAAGAGAGGTTGGCTATCTTGCTTTCTCCTGTAATTAAAGTGCCTAGAACAGTACCTAGCATGCAACTGGCATTCAACAAGTATTTGGTGAATGAATGAATGAGTTATTCAAAGAATAACATGGTGCATTTGATGTTAGCCCATGACGGAGATATCTGGGGGCTCTCACTAGCCCATAGTCATAGAATTATAAAATCAGCTGAGGCACCAATGAGTAATCTATTCAGCAACTTCCTTGTATACAGCAAGGTAGAAGAGGTCTACTGGAAGAGTTTAAGTTAGAATTCTCAGCTGTGGTCCAGAATGTCCCCCAGTTATTCCTAATGGAAAAAATCCCTGTTCCTTTATCTTCTTTCCATGATTATAAAACTGCAATTTTAAAACTGAAGAATGTTTTTATTTTTGTAAGTTACTGGAGTGGAGGAAGAGCAAGAAGGAACCAGCACAGCTCAATTGCTACATAGCCAGATCTGATGCAGACCTGATGATGCATGGCCGATGAGGCTCTGGTGGCCGCTTACAAAATGAACATTGTCATCAGCACCTCAGCCACAACTCTGAGCATTCTGGGCTTTCTGGGGCCCTTGCTATTATGAGGCATACTACAGGCAAATGTGGTTAGGAGCTACTTTTGAGCAAAGCATGCCAAGGAGCATGAAGAGAAACGAAATGAAGTCAAAATGCACAGAACAAAGAGATTGCAACCCTCCTCCCTCTTTCCCCTTCTGAACGAAACATCTCTGCTATCTAAAAGATTTCTAGTTACATTTATAATGTCCTGTGTTTTAGATAGGATGCACTGTGGTCTAGTGGAATAAGTTATATCCTGTGTATCATGAGGTCATAGAAAGAACTGCCTCTTGTAATTTTCCCAATAATGTTTCTGCCTCCTAAAGAATTTGCTCAAGAGGTAACATGAGCAAGTGGGAGAAAAATGGACTTTGGAATCAGAAAATCTTGATATTTGAAAAACTGCTGATCTTGCACAAGCCAGTAAGTCTTTCTAAACTTCCTTATCTGTAAAATAGAGATGATAACCACAGTGTGTATTAGCTGAGAGTGTATGTAAAAGCATCTGGAACCGAGCGGGTACATGATAAATGTTCCTCCTTTCAGGCCCTGGGTGATTCAGCTAACATTAAAAAGCTGCAGCTGAAGTACCTGGACTCACAGAAAGCTAATTTTACTAGGGCAGAAGAGGGGAATGTAGGAAGTGTCAATGTTCATGAAACTCCCAGTGACCATTCTGCGGCTGCAGTTGCAACTCAAGGCTGGTGCTGGCAAGGAACAGGGGAGTTGGCCTGGCACCAACAACCCTCTCCCAACGGAATCTTTTTAACAAGCTGTCATTGACCTTTTCTACCTTTCCACACCAAATGCTATCCCGAAATAAATTAAAGGGATCAAATTTCAGGAAAAAAAATTGATGAGGACAAAATTGTGGATTTAACGGGATCATTAGATACTTTGTGGAGCAGGATTTTTCTTTTTGGGGACACTTTGACATGTCTTCACTCAAAAACAGTGAAAATTTCCCATATGACTATTATAATTTTGTTTACTATGTTTTTAATTTCACTATTTACTTTTTTGTTAAAACGTGATCACAAATTTAATAGGCAAAGAAGTTAGCAATTAGGGAGATGTGAAAGAAGCATCTTATAATTGAATATCTGGGCACAAGCATCTCATTTTTGCAAAAATATCTCTACAGAGTAGGCTGATAGGTCTGCCTGACAATTTATTCCATTACCAAGCCAAATTCTTCATCCCAATATAGATACATAAAAGTTAAATATTTGTTTAATCATAGGTGTTTTTGCTAGGTTCACTCAGTTTATCTTAAGTAAAAGGTGGAGTTATTTTAGAATAAAAAGAAAAAATGAAGAATGGCAAATCTCATAGAATGCAAGAAGAATGTGCAAGAGATCAGTCAAGGTGGTGGGAAAAGTTATAGGGAAAAATGCAAACCTTCTTGGAAGACTGGGAGGTTTTGCAAAGATCCAGGAGAGAATAAAAGCTGAAGGCAGTTAAGTCTATTACCCTGAAACAGAGGGCAAGAAGTAGGTACAAGGGAATGTAAGGGAGTTTGTCTAGATAAGTTTATTTACTTATGTTGTCTGGAAACCGACCTGTGATCATCTGCAAGACTGCTCCCTGCAAGGGGGGATGACAATATTAATTATCCATAGGTTGTGTTGGCTCCAGGCCTTTGTCATTAAATCTGTACTAAACACAAACGGCTCCAGCTTATTAGGGCTGCACTCTCATCAGCAGTGCTAGGCTATGCAGTCCCCTAGCCGCACTCTCAGGCAAAGTACCTGTGTCTGTGTACTGCTTTCATCTGTTGCTTGGCCACAGTCTGTGGGACAGACTCAGCAAGAGTATACTAGCATGAGGCCTCGTAGAAACTGGAGTTCCAGAGCAACAGCATTCCTCAAAACCTTAGCAGGGAAAGTTCATGAAGTTCTTATCTACCATTGAAGGGATCTGGCTGTCCCACAAGTGCCCATCTGCTCCATTCTCCAAACCACACATACTGAAGTCCTCACCACAAATGTGCAGGTTTTCTCTCTGTCTCGTATTCCTGCTCACTGATAGTTTCTGCTTCCTCATAGTCTCAGCTTCTTAAAGACCTGCTTTAACCTTCAGGGCCACTTCACCTCATAACTTCTCTGCATTGCAAAAGTTAAACAACACACTTACTGTCACACAAACAATGAGTGGTAGGGCTAGGATTAGATCCTGACAGTCAGCCACCAGCCAGTGCCTGACACGTGATTAATACTTGAATTTGATAGGAACCCAGTAGCTGCTTGTAGCTGGCTTTCTCAATTTTTCAAGACCTGAAATTTCTAGACATTCTTTATTACCTTTATTTATACTAGAGATTTGCAAATTTTCTCCTGAATTCATCTATATCTCATAATACAATACTAAACAAAAAAAAAAACTAAAACACAATATACACTATTATTCTAGCATTTCTCAACACTCCAAGTTATAGACTCAGTAGGTTTGATGGGGTCTTATTCACAGATTATGGAAAGGAACAGATTTTCCAAATGTTTTGAAGCTATGTAATGTGGATCTTCATTTTCCAGGCTTGATATCAATTCCCTCACCATCCCCACTGCTCAAATACATTTTAGATTAGTTTAGTTTTGGTTTTGTTTTGCAGCACTCCACTTCCAATAACAATTTCAGGCATTAAAATAGTATCAATTGACATAACAAACATGAGCCTAGAAGTATACAATGGCTCACACATATTAAAAGTTTTCTTTATTCTCACAGGAAGTCCAAAATCAGTATTCATTATCAGCAGGAGTCTCTCCTCTAAGCAGAGATTTAGGATCACAGGCTCCTCCCATCTTGTGGTTGCATCATCTTCACCTTTGGCCCAAGCTCATCATGCTCGTCTGCAGACGACCAAGAGGGAGTGGGTAAGAATGTTCTATGAGTGAGAATAACTTTGGGAGACAGGTGTCTCTGCTATAGAGCATGACAACTATTAGCCAATTATTCAATCTTATTATTAAAGTAACTACCCAGTCACTTCATTCCCAGTCACCCAACTATAAAGTAGTTAAGCCATGATGACATCTTAGGGCTTGCTTTGGGACACTTTTCATCCAGCCCCTGTTGAACAAAAAATGAACGCCATCCTGCCTTCTCTTACAAGCCCAGCCAGATGTATCCTGCTCTTAGAGAAAATCATTTTTGGTGAACACTATCCCATGATGACTCCCCTCCAATTCTGTGTTCCTTTAGTATAAAATGCATCCCACTAGTATGTACTTATTTTTTATACTTTATGGAAGACATTGGCAAGCTTTGTCTTTTTCCATAAAAGGCCAGATAGCAAACATTTTAGGCTTTGTAGGACATACGATCTCTGTTCCAACTACTCAAGTTTGACAAAGCAGCTATAGATAATATGTAAATGAATGAGAATGGTTATGTTCCAATAAAACTTTAGGTGACAAGACAGATTTGGCCCACAGGCTGTAGTTTCCTAACATCTGCTCTACCAGTAAAAAAGGTATTCTAGGGTTTGTTTGTTGTTGTTGTTGTTGTTTCTGGTGGTCGTGGTGTTTACTTTGGTTTAATCCTTTGCAATGCACAGAGTAAAGTTTATCTCAATAAAAGCACAGATTCTAAGTGTGGGGATGTAGACCCATCTCCCACTCTGGCAACATCCCTGCTTTAAGTTAGGGAAGCAATACTTCTACTTCCTAGTGAAGTGATAGGGAAGCTGTTTCTGTTAGAAAAAGAGAGAACTGTCAGTGTCACAAAGTTACTCCCTCTAAAACCACATGTACAAAGAAAATCTACATCATTATTTGGATTACAACTGCCTGGATCATCTTCTTAAAGCCTGTTAGTAACAGGAAGAAGTTAACATTTAGTTCAATCCAATAACCTTATGATATGTTAAGCGTTTTTAAAAAATAAAGTGTAGCCTCTATAGGTAGAATGCACTCAGTTGATTAGATTCCTAGCTTCCTACCCTGAGTTTCACACCAAGATTGCTATCTAAAGCTTTAGGGCCTTAGGGATAAAGAAGTTCTCATATCCATAGATGTCTTCAATGTCCCCTGGTCTCTTCAGCAATGTTGCTTCTCTTCTTAGTTGCTATTCATCTTGCTGGAATTCACAGATAATGGGAGGCTCTGGTGAAGAGCCGGTCTTTCTCTGCCCAGTGGTTTGGCACCAGCTCCTCAGCCTCATCTCTGATTCAGCCTCATCTCAGCTTTCCATGACACTACGCATCCCTCTAAATGTCTCCACAGTTTCCATACAGTTCCATGGCCTGGGTTGTCAGCTCTCAGCTCTGCTGAAGGGTGACTCACTCCTTGTGACTGTGGTTAGTGTGTCTGCTGATATTCAACATACCTGCCTTCCATAACCTCCCCACTCAGGGCCACACAGGAATCTGGTTTGCACAACCACACAATACACAGAAATGCAATGTCTTAGGAAAGCTGTACTCCAGCAGTCCCTCAGCTTATCCATGCTGCCCCACTGAATTTCTTGGGTGAGAGAGGAACCTGCTAGGAAGTTGAATCCCAGGATTTCTCCAGTTTGGTTCTAACAGTGGAGAAAAAAAAATGATCCTGACATCTACCTTCCTCTACCTCTCTGTGACTCACTCCCCTCTCCCTGTCCTTCCATTATATCTGCCTTCTACAGTGGTTCTGAAGTTTTTATTGTTGTTCTTGTATCTCTGCCAGGTTTTGGTATCAGGATGATGCCAGTCTCTTAAAATGAGTTAGGGAGGAGTCCTTCCTTTTCAATTGTTTGGAATAGTTTCAGAAGAAAGGGTATCAGCTTTTCCTTGTACCTCTGGTAGAATTCAGCTATAAGTCTGTCTGGTCCTGGGCTTTTTTTGTTGGTAGGCTATTTATTACTGCCTCAATTTCAGAACTTGTTATTGATCATTCAGGGATTCAGCCTCTTCCTGGTTCTATCTTGGGAGGGTATATATATCCAGGAATTTATCTATTTCTTCTAGATTTTCTAGTTTATTTGCATAGAGGTGTTTATAGTATTCCCTGATGGTTGTTTATATTTCTCTGGGGTCAGTGGTGATAACCCCTTTATTAGTTTCTACTGTGTCTATTTGTTTCCTCTTTCTTATTAGTCTAGTTAGAGGTTTATCTATTTTATTAATTTTTTTTTCAAAGAACCAGCACCTGAATTCATTGATTTTTTGAAGGGTTTTTCCTTTCTCTAGCTCCTTCAGTTCTGCTCTGATGTTGGTTATTTCTTGTCTTCTGCTAGCTTTGGAAAGTTTTTCCATTTATTTGTGTCCTGTCTGCTATCCTTCAGCAGTGATTTGTAGTTCTGCTTGAAGAGGTCTTCGGGGTTTGTTTGCTCTTGGTTCTCTCATTCTTTTAGTTGTGATGTCAGGATGTTGATTTGAGATCTTTCTAGCTTTTAGATGTGGGCATTTAGTGCTATAAATTTCTCTCTCAACACTGCTTCAGCTGCATCCCAGAGATTCTGGTACATTGCCTCTCTGTTCTCAATAGTTTTAAAAAACTTCTTGATTTCTGCTATAATTTCATTATTTCGCCAGGAGTCATTCAGGAGCAGGTTGTTCAATTTCCACATAGTTGTGTAGTTTTGAATGAGTTTCTTAATCTCCAGTTCTAATTTGATTATGCTGTGGTCTGAGAGACTGTTATGATTTCACTTCTTTTGCATTTGCTGAGGAGTGATTTACTTCCAATAATGTGATGAATCTTAGGGTAAGTGCCACGTGATGCTGAGAAGAAAGTATATTCTGTTATTTTGGGGTGGAGAGTTCTGTAGATATCTATCAGGTCCACTTGATCCAGAGCTGAGTTCAAGTCCTGAATACATTTGTTAATCTTCTGTCTCGACAAACTAATATTGACAGTGGGTGTTAAAGTCTCCCATTATTATTGTGTGGGAGTCCAAGTCTCTTTGCAGGTCTCTGAGAACTTGTTTTATGAATCTGGATGCTCCTGTATTGGATGCATATAAATTTAGGTAAGCTCTTCTTATTGACTTGACCCTTTACCATTATGTAATGCCCTTCTTTGTCTTTTTTGATCTTTGTTGGTTTAAAGTCTGTTTTGTCAGAAACTAGGATTGCAACCCCTGCTTTTTTCTGCTTTTCATTTGCTTGGTTAATTTTCCTTTATCCCTTTATATTGAGCCTGTGTGTGTCTCTGCATATGAGACAGGTCTCTGGACTACAGCACACTGGTGGATCTTGACTTTTTATCCAACTTGCCATTCTGTGTCTTTTAATTGGGGCATTCAGCCCATTTACACTTAAGGCTAATATTGGTATGTGTGAATTTGATCCTGTCGTCATGATGCTAGCTCGTTATTTTGTAGACTTGTTTATGTAGCTGCTTCATAGTGCCATTGGTCTGTGTACTTCAATGAGTTTTTCCAGTGGCTAGTAATGATTTTTCTTGTCCATATTTAATGCTTCTTTCAGGAGCTCTTGCAAAGCAGGCCTGGTGGCAATGAATTCCCTCAGCATTTGCTTCTCTGAAAAAGATTTTATTTCTCCTCTGTTTATGAAGCTTAGTTTGGCCAGATATGAAATTCTAGGTCAGAAATTCTTTTCTTTAGAGTGTTGAGTATTGGCCCCATTCTCTTCTGGCTTGTAGGGTTTCCACTGAGAGGTCTGCTGCTAGTCTGATGGGCTTCTCTTTATAGGTGACCTGGCCTTTCTCTCAGGCTGCCTTTAACGTTTTCTTTTTTATTTCAACCTTAGAGAATCTGATGATTGTGAGACTTGGAGTTAATCTTCTCATGGAATATCTTACTGAGATTCTCTAGATTTCCTGAATTTGAATGTTGACCTGTTTTGCTAAGCTGGGGAAGTTATCCTGGATGATATCCTGAAATGTGTTTTCCAACATGGTTCCATTCTCCCTGTCTCTTTCAGGTACCCCAGTCAGTCGTAGTTTGTTTTTTTGTTTGTTTTCACATAATCCCATAGTTCTTGGAAGTTTTGTTCATTCCTCTTCATTCTTTTTCTCTAACCTTGTCTGCTTGTCTTATTTCAGCAAGATAGTCTTCAAGCTCTGATGTCCTTTCTTCTACCTGGTCTATTGACTATTAATACCTGTGTTTGAATTGTGAAGTTCTCATGTTGTGTTTTTCAGCTCCATCATGTCATTTATGTTCTTTTCTAAACTGGTTAACAGTTCCTGTAATGTTTTATTATAGTTCTTAGCTTCTTTGCAATCGGTTAGAACATACCCCTTTAGCACAGCAAAGTTCATTATTACCCATCTTCTGAAGCCTACTTCTGTCAATTCATCCATCTCAGCCTCAGCCCAGTTCTGTGCCCTTACTGCAGATATGTTGCGATCATTTGGACTTTTGGCTATTTGAGTTTTCAGTGTTTTTGCATTGTTTCTTTCTCATCTTCACAAGTTTATCTATCTTTGATCTTTGAGGCTGCTGACCTTTGGATAGGTTTTTTTGTGGGGTCTTTTTTGTTGATGTTGTTGTTGCTTTGTTTTTCTTTTAGCAGTCAGGCCCTTTTTCCACAGGGCCACTGCAGTTTGCTGGGGGTCCACTCCAGATCCTACTTGCCTGGGTCCCTCCCACACCTGGAGGTATCTCCAGTGGAAGCAGCAGAACATCAAAGATGGCAGCCTGCTCCGTCCTGTAGGAGCTCTGTACCAGAAGGGCACCAACTTGATGCCAGCCAGAACTATCCATATGAGGTGTCTAGAGACCCCTGTTGGGAGTTCTCACCCAGTCAGGATGAATGAGATCAGGGACCCCCTCAATTAAGTAGTCTGGCTGCCCCTTAGCAGAGCAGGTGTGCTTCACCAGAGGGAATCCCCCTCATGTAGGCTCCCCTGACTCTCCAGAGACAGCAGGTAAAAAAGACTAAGACCACTGATCCATTATACTACCACTGCCCTTCCTCCTAGGGGCTCTTCTTAGGGAAAACATAGTTTTGTCCATAAACCCCTGTCTCACAATGCTAAAAATTCCATAGCGAAGCCCCACCCACTGAGGAAGAATGGGTCAGGGTCCCACTTAAAGAAGCAGTCCGGCCACGAATTGTCACAGCCACTGTGCTGCGCTGTGGGGAATTGCTCCCAGTCCAAACTGCCCAGTTTCACTGGCACCAGCCGCAGAGGAAAATGGTCAACTGGGGCAGCAGTGATGGCTGCCGCCCCTCCCACTGGAACTCATTCTTCTTAGGTAGTGCCCAGCCTGTTGCGCTGGCCGGCAGGGATTCCAAGCCACTGGGTTTTTGCTTGTGGGGTTCCATGAGAGTGGGGCCCACTGAAAGAGGCTGCTTGGCTCCCTGGCTTCAGACCCCTTCCCAAGGGAGTGGATGGATCTCCTGCCTCACGGGAGTTCCCAGAGCTGGAGTATGTAAAAACTCCTGTGTCTCAGTGCCTGCCCACCTGAGCAGCCACCGTGAGTCTGCAAAGATCTGTGTTTGGGACCCAAGGCTCTGGTGACGTGGGCTCATGAGGGGACCTCCTGATACACAGGTTGCAAAGATCCTTGGAGAAAGCATGGTTTTCAGGGCAGAGCAGCACAATCCCTTACCGCCTCCTTTGGCTGGGGGAAGGAACTCCCTTTGCCTGGTGCAGCCTTCAGGTGGAACCTCACACCACCCTGCTTTTGCTTGCTCTCCATGGATAGCGTCAACCACCGTCAGGTACAATGAGAGAACATGGGTACCTCAAATGAAGATGCAGAATTCGTTCAATTTTCATTCCTTTTAGTGGAAGCCACAGACTTGAGCTGTTTCTATTTGGCCATTTTGGCTGCTTCCCCGGTTTTCTCTCCTTTTTCCCCCTCTTTTGGGAGACTGGGTCTTGCTATGTTGCCCAGACTGTAGTACAATGACTACTCACAGGTATGATCACAGTGTACTACAACCCTGAACTCCTGGGCTCAAGCAATCCTCCCGCCTCAGCTTCCCAAGTAGCTGGGACTGTGCCTAATGCTAAAATTTTAAATAACTTCTAATCCTTTAAGACTATCGCTTTGCTAAACACATTAAATACCAGCTCCTCCTGCCCTGCCTGTGGTGTTAAGCTTCCTGTATCCTTCTGAGGAAAAAGGCTGATAGGAAACATGACTTTCTGGATGATGAAGTGATTCATTCAACTTCCAGTCTAAAAATATTAGGTGTTAGAAAACTAAAATCTGCATTTCCCAGACTCCCTTGCAGGTAGGTTCTGGATGATATCTGGCCTCTGTCCATCAAATGTGCTGACACAAAACTTTGGTTCACACGGACCTGCCTGGGGAGAGAGGCAGAGTGCAAGGCATTCGTTTTTCCAGCAGGAACCTTGGAAAGGAAAGTATGTACTAGAGCTGACAGTTGTAGAAGTAGCTCTGATTCAGTAACTTCTTGATGGTAACTTACCAGAGGTGGTAAGGTTCTGGAGTTGGCAGCTGGCAACTTCCTAATCAAGCAGGGGAAGTAGCTCCCTGGGCAGTCTAGGAACTTTTGAAATCATACCTAGAAGCTGCTTCACTCTTCCCCAAAATTCTTTAAGCTGTCTTCACACTCAATAAATCCTTTGTGCTTAAACTAGTTAGATTAAAAATTCTATTTTCTGTTGCTAAAAATCCTTATTAGTATAAGCGTGTGTGAATGACAAACGTGGGGCTAATGTCAAATACTTCAATTTAATTTGGAAAATATTGCCCCCCTCATGTCTATTTTGTGAGGCCAGTGTGAGCTTAGCATGCACTGGGTGGTTGGTGTTTCTCTTCTGGGTGAGATTCGGAAGAAAAGATCATTCTTGTTTGTTCGTTTGTTTGGTTTTTGAGACGGAGTCTCACTCTGTCACCCAGGGTGGAGTGCAGTGGCGCGATCTTGGCTCACTCAAGCTCCACCTCCTGGGTTCACACCATTCTCTTGCCTCAGCCTCTCCAGTAGCTGGGACTACAGGCACCCGCCACCACACCCAGCTAGTTTTGTTGTTGGTGGTTTTTTTTTGTTTGTTTGTTTGTTTGTATTTTCAGTAGAGACAGGGTTTTACTGTTAGCCGGGATGGTCTCGATCTCCTGACCACGTGATCCACCCACCTTGGCCTCCTAAAGTGTTGGGATTACAGGTGTGATCCACCACGTCTTTAAGTACAGCTAATTTACTTTTTCTGTATTTTTCTTCCACCTGTCTGTATTCAAGTTTTACAGACTTTGTACTTATACTTTTCACATAGGGCCTCCTCAGCTCATCATGTTTAGCTTGTTTCGGCTTTTCTTCTGGGGCAGTCACAGGAGTAGGGAGTCAGTCTAAGGGAATGGTTCTTGAGGTCTCCATTTGGAGAGAGAAGTAGAAAGCCTTTCAGTGTCCTCCATCTAGCCACTATCAAAGACTTCTGAATAAAGCTGATATTTTATTTCCATTTGGCTCCTTGTGATTTTCCTCTATGATTTAGAAATCTGTAAGGTAGAGGGCTGAGGTGATCTTTGTCCACAAACTTCCATCACTCAAAACTGGAAGTCACCTTAGAGAGCGTGTATTGCAACATGTCTTCATGTCAATGAAGACAGTGATATCCAAAGTTATAGAGCCAATAAGTGAAAGAGCTCAACCCAAAACTCAAATCTGTAGACTCCGAGGCCATTGTTACTTTTACCACACCAGCTAGAGACAGGTGAATGAACATATGAGACTAGTTCTAGCAAGTGGATTGAACTGTTTAGTTCTCCATCCAGCCCCCTTTACTTACTTCTATATTCTACCTGACCCCTATAAACACTTGGGTTTGTGAGCCTTGATTTAAAAGAATCCTACATAAAATATTCTAGTAAATAAACACTCTTATGGTAAAGCAAATCACTCATTCTTTATATGTACATTTTGTAGATGATACTCCGAAAAGCAGAGCCCACTTTGAGATTTGGAACAATGTAGAAGGGGTCTAAAAATATTTTTAATATAATCTTGTATTTTTAGCTATCCCAGTTTATTAAAATATGCTGAGTTCGTCTTTATGGATAGTCCATAACAGAGGATCTCCAGGACTGAAAAATTCTTCCTACTGAACTAGGCCACTAATGCCCCCAACTGGCAGAACCTGCCTTGTCTTCCATCTGGAATTGCACACTAGTTTTGTCATCCCCAAGGGCACTGTTCTGACACATCTCATTAATTTTTACAGGGTCTTGACCTGTAAGAATAAATGGTCTATGCTTCAATGTCTAAGTATACACATAAAGAGAGTAGAAGTTTAACTTAAGTGCTATATAGGTAATTTTGGGTCCAAGAAAAAAAATGGATGCTGAAAAGATATAAATGTCCTGTGGTGGTTATTAAGCTTCCAACCAAATACAGTGTAGCCTAAGATAACCCAAATCTATGTGGAAGAAAAGTATTAAAAAACTACCAAGTATTATTGCTAGTTTCTTATGCAAAGTGTCATTATTCTAGCCCTTTACATGCTGGTGTAGTACTCATTTATTGTAAGTGGATCCATCTGTGGATAAGAAGTTCAAAGGTAAAGTGGTTAAATAATTCAAAATTATCTCCCCATTAAGAACATCAAATCCTAAAAAATTCCAAAATTCAGTATACAATAAGATTAGTTATATAGCCATGATTAATTTTTCATGAGGAAAAACTATAGCAAAACCATAATTACTTATGTGAATAATGGACTCCAAAATTGAAAAAGAAAATCCAGATATATTAATAAATTAGATCCTAGCTCCAAAAATATTTTTTTCAAATAACTTTTTTTTTTTTTTTAACAGAACTCTAACAATTAACCAGACCAGTTAGCACTTCACTACTTACTTATACCCTTCCAGAATTTTATTTCTGGTAGGAGTGATCAAGGAAAAATGTGAAATAATAAAAGCTAACATTTATTAAGTTCTTACTAAATTCCAGTGCCCTTATTATCTAATTTTATACCCATTAAGAGCTATTACTACATTCATTTTTACAGAGGATGGAAAAAAATTAGGGGCAATTTAAATGAATTGTCCAAGGGCACTCAGATATAGTAAGTGGTGAACATAGTCTGTCTTCTTCAGAGCTCATGCAAGGAACCAGGATCCTTGACTGCCATCCTAGGAAGCAACTTCATTCTATGGTATTCTTCTAGAGCAGCTGTTTTAAGAAATACTCTGGTTGTTGGATGATTAAGGTTTGTGAGAAAAGCCTTAATGACATTTGAGTGATTTTTCAGATAAATTCCCAATAAGCATGCAAAGTTCTTATTGTGTATCTTCACTGAGAAAGGCACCTAATAAGAGGCCACAGGAGTGGAAATGTTAGGAAAAGAGCTAGATAGGCCTCACTCCTCACGTGTTCTATATGTTATTCATGAACCTCTAGAGGAACAAAGTAATAAAAAGAAAGTGGGTATTTTTTTCTCATAAAACTTATTCACTTCTACATTTTACTTGAAAATAATGAATAAATAAGTATGAGTAAACAGATACACATTGGAGTCCGTCTAGACTAAGTATATTTCCTGTTATAGGTGAAATTGTCATAAGACAGATCTTAGTCATAAAAACATGTTGAACTATAAAACAACTACTTCCACATCAACTGGTACTCAGCAGAATACACACATGTCCACCAAATCAGTCTTCCTCAGCTTGGGAGGACAGAAAGCCAGAAGTGAAATAAACGAAGTGAAGAAGTGATGAGGATTGGACAACCATGTAGCCACTAATCTGGGTAGAAGCACTTACAATGGCCTTGTCAGGGCTGCCAATCTTTCATAAAATTTAAAGCTAATGGCACTTTCAGCCTGAAATCTGCCAAAGTCTAGGAATCTCACCTGACTAAAAAATAACAGTAATTTAATCAGAATCATTTGCTGAAATTCCCCTGTTGATTCCTAATACAGAGGTTCTCACCATAAAAAAGAAGGATAAAACAAAGTCAAATAAAGTTTCTAATTCAATTCTGCTTCAAACAATAATTAGCTCATAGGATTAGTCATCAGTTCAAGTATAATTAAGTGTCTACTGTAATGGGAAATGGTGTAGTTTGTCAGAAAGAAAAGAACATGGGCTGTGGAATTAAACCTGCATTCAAATTCTGATGCCACTACTGAGTACATCAATTTATTTCATTAAACTATCTGGGTCTTAGTTTGTATATCTGCAAAATGGTAAGAACTTCATAGGTTTTGTGAAATATTAAATGAGAAAATGCATACAAAAGATGAAGTTCAGTCCAAGGGACATACTAGATTCCTTGGTAAATAAAAGCTCCTACTATTCACAGAAATACATCTTGGACCCAAGACGTATCAGATGTACAGCATTATGTTAGCAGTATGGGGGTTAATGAATGAATAAGATCTGGTCCTGCCCTTAAGGAGCTTAGAGTCCAGGTTAGGAAACAAAGCTAGCAGGTATGAAAATGTAACTATTAATAATCACAACAATATTTGGAAGGATAAATCAATTGTTGTGGGGTAGAACCATTAAAGAGGATTTATGGTAGAAACACATTGACGGGTCTCAGAGCTGAGGAAAATCAAGGATCTGAGTACTAATACTCAGCCCACATTTTTAAACAAATTTTTAGAGGTAGTGCTGACTCCATCTTCAATACAAAAGACTCAGTGAATAAGAGAACAATGTTCGATGCAACAGAATTCTACAAATGACAATTTCTAAATCTTTGCTATTAAAGCATGGTTCATAGGCCAGTTGCATGGTGTCTCAGAGTTTATTGGATATGCAGAATCTCAGATCCTGCCCCAGACCTATTGACTCAGGTCTATATTTTAACAAGATCCTGGGATGACATGTGAACATTAAAGTTTAAAAAACAACCCCATCAAAAAGTAGGCAAAGGATGTGAAAAGACACTTCTCAAAAGAAGACATTTATGCAGCCAACAAATATAATGAAAAAAAGCTTATCATCACTGGTCATTAGAGAAATGCAAATCAAATCCACAGTGAGATAATATCTCATGCCAGTTAGAATGGTGATCATTAAAAAGTCAGGAAACAACAGATGCTGGAGAGCATGTGAAGAAATAGGAATGCTTTTACACTGTTGGTGGGAGTGTAAATTAGTTCAGCCATTGTGGAAGACACTGGCAATTCCTTAAGGATCTAGAACCAGAAATACCGTTTGATCCAGCAATTCCATTACTGGGTATATACCCAAAGGATTATAAATAATTCTACACTAAACACATATGCACATATATGTTTATTGCGGCACTATTCACAATAGCAAAGACTTGGAACCAACCCAAACGCCCATCAGTGATAGACTGGATTAAGAAAATGTGGCACATATATACCATAGAATACTATGCAGCCATAAAAAAGGATGAGTTTATGTCCTTTGTAGGGACATGGACATAGCTGGAAACCACCATTCTCAGCAAACTATCACAAGAACAGAAAACCAAATACCGCATGCTCTCACTCATAGGTGGGAACTGAACAATGAGATCACTTGGACACAGGAAGGGGAACATCACACACTGGGTCCTATTGTGGGGAGGGGGTAGTGGAGAGGGATAGCATTAGGAGATATACCTAATGTAAATGATGAGTTAATGGGTGCAGCACACCAACATGGCACATGTATACATCTGTAACAAATCTGCACATTGTGCACATGTACCCTAGAACTTAAAGTATGATTTAAAAAAAAAAAAATGTGGCACATATACATGATGGAGTACTACACAGCCATAAAAAGGATGAGTTCATATCCTTTGCAGGGACATGGATGAAGCTGCAAACTATCATTCTCAGCAAACTAACACAGGAACAGAAAACCAAACACTGCATGTTCTCACTCATAAGTGCGAATTGAACAATGAGAACACATGGACACAGGGAGGGGAACATCACACACCAGGGCCTATTGGGCGTGGGGGACTAGGGCAGGGATAGCATTAGGAGAAATACCTAATGTAGATGAGGGGTTGATGGATGCAGCAAATCACTGTGGTACGTGTATACCTCTGTAACAAACCTGCACATTCCACATATGTATCCCAGATCTTAAAGTGTAATAAAAAAAAAAAAGAAAAAATATACCCATCATTGTAAACTATAAGAAAATCTCCAAAACAAGAGACTTGCACATTTTATATTTGACAAACATGCACATTCTAAGACACTATTGAAATTATAAATACTATTCTGCAATATCCTCATTTATAAGACAGAGATAATAATTGCCTGTCAGGCTGTTACGAGAATTAATTTAGATAAATAAAGCCTATATACTTTCTAATTCCACAAGGGGTAAACCATGCTTTTATGTCTTTAAGTCCTTCAGCCTTAGCATAGTCTTCCACATTTAGTGCATATTGAATAAACATGTACTAAATAAATGAATTAATAAACAAGTCAAGGAGCTTTAGAATGCTAGCAAGTGCATTTTGAAACAGATGACCAAAGGATCATAGATCATGACTATAGACCAAGAATGCTGAAATAAGAGTATTTTCCAGATTGAAATGTGCATACTCAGTAATAAAATCTTTTTACTGTTAAATAAAAATGCCAATATAATAGTGAAACTTTAGTTACAAAATATATGTCATAAGAAACTGGATTTATCACTTAAAATAACCTCACTAGCTTTGAGTTAATATGATTCAGTGCTAAATGGACTGTGAAGATTCTGCTATTATTTACAACACTAGTTTTCTCTCAGCCAACTCAAATTATACTATTAGTTTATCTAAAGATTCAAATCCAAACATAAAAGCTGCACCTTCAAGAAGCATATAGTCTAATGGGATTAGAGACATAGGTGATTAGCAATTAGAGTGAAGAAAGTGACTTAGTGGAAGAACGTTCTAAAGAATGATGGCATTATCAAGCAAAGAGCTGCCTCAGGCTGCTTAGGCAAGGAAAGGTAGCTTCAGATAGAAGATATGGAGCTGAGACCTGAAGGATGAGCAATGTATCAGGTGAATTAACTGGGCAGGGTACCACATGGGCAAAAACAGAACACTATGGAATGGAAAGAGGGACAACAGCAGGAAAAAAACAGGAGAGGTAGACAGGAATCACATCATGATGGCTTTGAATGCCACCCCCAGATGTTACTTGAGCCTATGGAAGACATTAAAAGAATTTGATTAGGGAAGTAAAATCATCACATTTGCATTGGAGATAGGCCAATTTGGCAGCAATGAAAAAGATGGATTAAGGGCGAGGAGGAGGGAAGGGCAACTGGAATGGGACTAGAGGTTGACAGATAAGTATGGGAATTAATGCATTAGTAGAGATGGTAGCTTGAGTTTTGTCAGTGATGATCAAGATAGAGAAAAGAGGATGAAACAAATTAAGACGTGGACAAAGAAATAGAATTGGAGAATTAAGTGGATATAATGGTTTTCTAATCATCAAGAGAAACTCCAAAGAGTTAAAAATTACACAGGACTAGTGAATTCATTTTCAGTTTAAGTGTGTTCTGTGTCTTATAACAACAACTTTTGTAAATTTTAGGATGAAACTGGAAGTTTTAAACTTCAGCATAAGGTGGAATAGCGATGCCATTCACTTAGATAAGGAATATAGCATAGCAGGCAGATTCAAGTGAGTTAGAAAACAGTTAAGTTGAGGATTTTGGTGTTGAAGTGCCTGTGGTTCCCTTTGTAGTGTCTGGTCTCCCTTTACACTGAGAGTAGATTGGAATCACGGGTCAAATCTTAGTCAAAGTAAATTGAGGCTTCTTTAGCAGGAGTCCATAGAATAAACTCTTAAAAATCTAGGGTACAGATAGTAATGGTTTAATCTCCCTTCCCAGGTTTGTGGGAGACCAAGGGGAACAAAGTCTGGTTTAGTCTGAAGTTTGTTTTTTTGTTTGTTTGTTTTGAGACGGAGTTTTGCTCTGTCGCCCAGGCATGTGCAATGGCACAATCTTGACTTACTGCAACCTCAGCCTCCCAGGTTCAAGCAATTTTCCTGCCTCAGCCTTCTGAGTAGCTGAAATTACAGGCATGTGCCACCACACCCAGCTAATTTCGTATTTTTAGTAGAGACAGGATTTCACCATATTGGCCAGGCTGATCTCAAACTCCTGACCTCAGATGATCTGACTGCCTCGGCCTCCCAAAGTGTTGGGATTACAGGCGTGAGCCACCGCGCCCGGCTGTCTGAAGTTTTAAGGCAGACTTGGAGATGAAACCATGTGGGGCAGGCTTACATCACTAGATGTGCTACAATAGCAGATATATTTGTTCTGGGTCCAAATATGGGTGAATATGATGGAAATTGACAGTAGAGGCTAAACATCAACACCAAGGAAGTAGAGATCAAGTAAGAGAAACTCCTAGAAAATATAAAGGAGCATCCTGAGTTTTAGAGGCAAATCCCTCCATCTGCCACCCTTCCTGCTTTTGTATTCTTTCACCCAGGTTCTCCAGTGCAGTGATTCTCAGAGCTACTCATTGGAACCACCTGGAAAGCTTTTGAAACCCAGTGATCCTGACCCCACACTCTGAACTTCTATTTTAACTGGTCTTGAGTGGGAAATTACCACCTTAGAATTAGGTTGGTGCAAAAGTAATTATGGTTTTTGCCAGTACATTCCATGGCAATACCATACTAGTAGATTCTCAACCCTGGCTGCACATGAGAAACTTCTGAGACTTCTAAAAAACACCAGGCCTTAGTCCCACCTTCCAGAAATTTATTTAGTCCAAGGTGGGGTCCTGACGTCTGGTGTTTTTAAAAGGTCACAGGTGATTTCCAGAGTTCAAAAGCACTGCCAAACCTCCCAAACAGAGAGGCTCTCTATTTTCTCCATTTGTTTCAAAACTACTTCTCCAAACCCACTCTTTGTGGTTTTTTTTTCTAAGGTGGAGTCTCGCTCTGTTGCTCAGCCTGGAGTGCAGTGGCACAATCTCAGCTCACTGCAACCTCTGCCTCCCAGGTTCAAGCAATTCTCCTGCCTCAGACTTCTGAGTATCTGGGACTACAGGTGCGTCCCACCACACCTGGCTAATTTTTTGTATTTTCAGTAGAGATGGGTTTTCACCATGTTAGCCAGGATGGTCTTGATCTCCTGACCTTGTGATCCACCCGCCTCAGCCTCCCAAAGTGCAGGGATTACAGGCATGAGCCACCATGTCTGGCCTCAAACCTACTCTTAACTATAACCATGTCAGCTGGGTGCGGTGGCTCAAGCCTGTAATCCCAGCACTTTGGGAGGCCGAGACGGGTGGATCACGAGGTCAGGAGATCCAGACCATCCTGGCTAACATGGTGAAACCCCGTCTCTACTAAAAAATACAAAACACTAGCCGGGCGAGGTGGCGGGCGCCTGTAGTCCCAGCTACTCGGGAGGCTGAGGCAGGAGAATGGCGTAAACCCGGGAGGCAGAGCTTGCAATGAGCTGAGATCCGGCCACTGCACTCCAGCCTGGGCGACAGAGCGAGACTCCGTCTCAAAAAAAAAAAAAAAAAAAAAAAAAACTATAACCATGTCTTTTACCTAACATAGATTATGGGAGTGTGATTTAAGTTCTGTCATCTTTTTCTTTTTGTCTGCTATCACTTTGATTTATGATCAAGAAACATCTTTATCATCACAACCTCACCATCATTATCACCTGGGTTACTGAAAATAACGAAGATAAAACCATCATCTCCTCTTCTCAGTGGACTTTTCTTTCTGATCACAACCATGTGAAGTCTCTCTCACCATAAAAACAAAAACAGAAGACCTTCCAAAACAAAAGGAACTTCCAAGAACCTTGTTAACCCTAGAGGTAACTCTCCATTGATTTCTGCATTAGTCTGTTTTCATGCTGCTGATAAAGACATACCTGAGACTGGAAAACTTATAAAGAAAAAGAAGTTTAATGGACTTACAGTTCCATATGGCTGAGGAAGCTTCACAATCATGGCAGAAGGCGAAAGACATGTCTTACATCACAGCAGGCAAGACAGAGAAAGAGAGCTGAGCAAAAGAGGAAGCAGGTGATTATAACACCATCAGATCTCGTGAGACTTATTCACTACCACGAGAATAGCACGGGGAAGACCCACCCTGATGATTCAATTACTTCCCACCTGGTCCCTCCCATGACACGTGGGAATTTTGGGAGCTACAGTGCAAGATGAGATTTAGGTGGGGACACAGCCAAACCATATCAATTTCCTACCTTTCAACAACAAACTTCTTGGATAATAAGGTCTTTTGGGGGCCAGGATTGCTGCAGTGATTCCTGATTGTCCCTAATAACTTTGGAAAGTAGAAAAAGCCAGAGAGAAATAACCTGTTCCACAAACTCTAGTCAGGCCCCAGAAGAAGGACCTCATTCCCATTAGAGTCAGAGAGGGAAATCCAGTATTTTTGTACCAAAGGAGAGACTTTGGCACATTATGTAAGAACAAACATTTCACTGAAAAGATGACAAATTCTTGTAATATTAAATACCTATGTAAAAGATGATAGAACAAATTTCAGGCACCTTTATACTACTAATACTGTATCATTTGTTTAAACTTGCAATACAAGTCTGGCACAAAATACATAGTCGTGCACCTCATAACATTATGAAGGACAGACCTCATATACTATGGTGGATCCCTAATATTAAAATGGAGCTGAAAAATTCATATTGCCTAGTGATGTCATAGCTATCTAGTGTCATAGCACAATGTATCACTCATGTGTTTGTGGTGATGCTGGTATAAACAAATGTACTACTAGTTGTATACATGCATAACACATACAATTATGTATAGTATGTAATACTTGATAATAAATGACTACATTACTAGTTTATGTATTTACTGCACTATACTTTTAATCATTGTTTTACAGTATACTCCTTCTACTTATATAGAATAGTTAACTGTAAAACAGCGTCAAGCAGGTCCTTCAGGAACTATTCCAGAAGAAGGCATGGTTATCATAGGAGAAGACAGTTCTGTGCTTGTTATTGCCCTTGAAGACCACCCGATGGGATAAAATGTGGAGGTGGAAGACAGTGATATTGAGGATCCTGACCCTGTGTAGGCCTGGGCTCACTGTGTGTTTGTGTCTCAGGTTTTTAACAAAGACCTTTAAAAGTAAAATGAAATAA
This sequence comes from Piliocolobus tephrosceles, assembly GCF_002776525.5. Lineage (NCBI taxonomy): Eukaryota > Metazoa > Chordata > Mammalia > Primates > Cercopithecidae > Piliocolobus > Piliocolobus tephrosceles. Next base: position 35,347,741 of record NC_045444.1, on the reverse strand, counting down.
AATAAAAATTTTAAAATAGACAAAAGCTTATAGAATAAGGATACAAAGAAAATTTTTCTGTATAGGTATACAATGTGTTCATGCTTTAAACTAAGGGTTTTTACCAAACAGTCAAGAAAAAGAATTAAAAAGTTTATAAAGTAAAAAGGTTACAAAAAGCCAAGGTTAATTTACTATGAAAGAAAGAAATATATTTTTAATAAGTTTAGTGTAGCCTAAGTGTAGTGTTTGTAATGTCTACAGTATTATACAGTAGTGTCCTAGGCTTTCACATTCACTCACCACTCACTCCCTGACACCCAGAGCAACTTCCAGTCCTGCAAGCTTCATTCATGGTAAGTGCACTGTACAGGTGTACTTTATAAAATATCTTTTATGCCATGTTTGTACTGTACTCTACCTTTTCCATGTTTAAATGTGTTTACACATACAAATATTTACCTCTGTGTTATAATGGCCTACAATGTTCAGCATAGTAACATACTCTATAGATTTGTATTATAGGAGCAATAGATTGTACCATATAGCCTAGGTGTGTAGTAGGCTGTATAATCTAGTTTTGTGAAGTACACTCTGTGATGTTCGAACAATGAAATCACCTAAGGTTATATATCTCAGAACATATCCCCATTATTAAGTGACACATAACTATATAGATCAAGCTTGTAAATTTGGTTAAACAATAGTTAGGCACAATTTGAGAGAATAATTAAGGTGAAATTCTTGCCCATTTTACAATTTGGCTTTAGAATGAATTTGCTGCCAATTTAAGTAACTACATCATATATTTTAGTGGTTTCTGGGGGCAATAAAAGTAGCACACTTATAAATAGCCATATGGATAATAATGCCTACCATGTTTTTTTCAAGATAAATAGAAGCAATGCCAAGGACTGCAGAAGTCACACACACACACACACACACACACACACACACACAACTGACAAAAAACCTCCACTCATCTCTCTTGAAAGAGGTAGCAACATCTTTGGTTCACTAGATTTGGAAGTTAAGTCAATTGACTCAAGGGAAGAAAAATACAAGATTGGGAATGCTTTAGTTACATACTCTGCTCTATCTCATGTTAAACTCTAGGGAGAATTTCAGGTGGTACCTGTCTTTTCACAGTCATTGTCACCATCACCCATGTAGAATATATGTACTTCCTGAAAGCAGAGCTCTGGCATAGGTCCAAGAGTCTTAAAGATTAAGTACAGCTTTGGCTGGAAAAAATGAAGAGTCCAAAACCAACTCATTCTTAATTACCTTTTATCTTCCCCTTAGAAAGCTGATGGGAAGGCTAAAAAGAACCCATAAAAAGAAAAAAAAAAAGTTTTGGTGGCTCTACCTCAGCCTGAGAAAAGGATTCCTTGAGGCTTATGCATAGTAAATCCAGTTCACCAGGATAAAGAAGTAGATAGACTTAGCTACACAGCAAGATTTGGGCATTTGCCTGAAGGAGACCTGAACACATTACCCTGAAACCAAATGATTCAAACGGTCATTTTCGGGACTTAGATATATGAGATCTTATATATCTATATTCTCAAGTAACAATTACCACTATCTCTTGAAGCCCAGCATAATTCCTTGCTATTAATTGCTCAATATCATTTGTTAAAATGAAATTTTGGGGCCTTAGGTTTCTTAGTGTGCCATAATTAGTAAAACCTGCTTTAAAAAGTGGCAAAATAATAAATGGAAATGGTCTTTAAAGGAATGAATGCTGAATAAATACAAGCTATTCCTACTATTAACCGGAATATGATACTAAAACAGCCCACCATACGTCCACCAGTCAGTCTGCCTGTCAGTTCACCAGGCTTCATTAGGAGACTAACAGATGGGCAACATGTAAAAGCTTATATTTGTAAGAGCTCACGTTTGCCCTTTGACTCTCTGCCCTCAGGCCTAGAGTGTGGCCCTTAAATCCATCTCCCCAAGAGACTGCAGGAAAGGCTTGTGTGGTCAAACAGGTTCCGCCATTGGTCTCATTCCAACCAAAGCTCATTAGTTTTACTTTTCCCTTCGGATTTGTGGGTTACAGTTTTATTTGTTGCATAATAGAAGCCACTAACTAGCAGCTTGTATGTTTCTTTACACCTTGGCATTGAATCAGCAATGGATCCACTGCACTTCCTTTATTAAGATTAAGTGTTGATTTGCTGTATGTCCTTAGACTTGGTTGACATTTTAATCATTTATTAGTTACTCTAATTATAACCCACTAGCCATTCTATTTCTTTCATTAAGATAAAAAGGAACTTGTGCTCCAGCTTCAACTTTAAAAACCTAGACCTGCACTGTCCAATATGGTAGCCTCTACATATGGCCATTGAGCATTTGAAATATGACTAATCTGAATTCAGAGATGCTGTAAGCATAAAATACACACCACCAGATTTCAAAAAGTTATTATTAAAAAAGAATACAAAACATCTCTAATTTTTAAAACTGATTGCATGTTGAGATGATAATATTTTGATTATATTGAGTAAAATTAAATATATTCTTAAAATTAATACCAGTTGTTTCATTTTATTTTTAATGTGGTGACTGGAAAATTTTAAATTATGAATGTGGCTTGCATTATATTTCTACTGGACAACTTTGATCTAGATGTTCAGAAGTTTTCTGAAGATTTTTATTCTTAATGACTTGTATTAGTCTTGGTTATTTAATTCTAATGTATTCTTTCTTACTGGGTTATTTAAAATTTGTGTATTATCTTACCTCTAGGATTGACTAGAATATAATAGTAAATTAAATAAAACTAATTAATGGCTACTAATCATATTTAAAAGGCACTGACCTGCCAAGTGCTTTCAAAGCCCTTTAGACACCTGCATTAATGGCTCTGTATCATGCCAAATGATACTGAACCAGAAATGCTCTAATGCTGTTCTTGTCTAGAGGTGACCTCCTCAGCTTGGGCTTCACTGAGCAGAATAGACAGCAAGTGATACATTATAATACATGCATTGATAGATGTGTTCGGCAAATGTCATAGCACTTTCTTCAAAACTGCATCATGAAATAGAATATAAGACATTTGGAAAGTAGATTTGATGCTAGTACTTGTGATCTATTCTCAAACTCAGCTTTCATTATGTATGTAATATATGATGTATGACCAACCACCTATATATGTGAGAGGTATTTTTAAAATGAGTGACCACTATAATTGTGATATACAAACAAAAGAGAAAATTCTCATAAGGAAACTAAGGGAAAAAATGGGAGATGAAAAGGCCAAGTGTAAAAAAACAACAACAAAATTCAGTTCACCAATCAACGCTCCATGGCCACTTATTCCAGCCACTGCATTGAAAAGTAAGGCCGGGCGCGGTGGCTCAAGCCTGTAATCCCAGCATTTTGGGAGGCCGAGACGGGCGGATCACGAGCTCAGGAGATCGAGACCATCCTGGCTAACACGGTGAAACCCCGTCTCTACTAAAAAATACAGAAAAACTAGCCGGGCGAGGTGGCGGGCGCCTTTAGTCCCAGCTACTCCGGAGGCTCTGGCAGGAGAATAGCGTGAACCCGGGAGGCGGAGCTTGCAGTGAGCTGAGATCCAGCCACTGCACTCCAGCCTGGGCAACAGAGCAAGACTCCGTCTCAAAAAAAAAGAAAAAAAGAAAAAAAAAAAAACTTTTAACCATAGAAAAGAACTGTCCTTCTGATCTGGAATATACAGTAAGACCTTTATTAAATATCACTGAGTCCAAAGGACCTACAATCCCAAGATGATCCCATTTGGGCAAAGGAAATGGAAACCTGCAAAAAGACAGACAGCATGCAAGAGAGGGAGTTGATAAAGACTCAAAAAGAGAATAGCTGCATTAGGAAAGTTGTTCTGCATAATTTTCCTACCCTTCCCTAAGGAAGTGTACAGGAGTTGTTGACAGGATATTCAGAAAAGGAGAAACTTACTTTTCTCCAAGACAAGCTTCAAATAAGAAGAAATTTAATAAGAAGAAACCCTTCCATGAATTTAATAATGCAAAGATAGTGTGCCTAGAATAACTTAATCTTAAAGATACATGTTTAAAAAAACTCACAAAGAAGAAAACGAAGAGGTAAATAAATACTGCTTGACATTTATATACAGAAGCATTTAGAATTACTCAGTTTCAGTTCATCTTTAAGCTTCCCATTTTCCAGATAGACAAACTGAAGCACTGAATTTTGTTGATGCGACCTAAATTATAAATAGCCTGTGTAAAGACCAGAACTAGAAGTAAATTTATCTCCAATTGCTTTTTTTACTAATTTCTCAGGCAATTTCTTCTCCATACATCCTGGCTGTAAGACTCGCTATTCCTAGGACCACATGAATACTTTTAAGATACCTAACATGAAAGAAATACTCTTAACAGAGCCTTCACTGGATACATGGTCCTCAAATCGCGTTCTTTTTTTTTCTTTTGGGACAAGGTCTCCCTGTGTTGCCCAGGCTGGAATGCAGTGGCACCATTTTTGTATTTTTTGTAGAGAAGTGGTTTCGCCAGGTTGCTCAGGCTGAGTTCAAATTTTAAGACATTGTTTTATAAAATCATGCTGAACTCCAGCTCCAAAATGTGACTACTATTAAATGGTTAATGATCCTTCAAAACTTTTTATAAGATGGATACAGTCACATAATTTTTAAAATCAAAGTGAGATTGGGTTATGCATAATATTCTAAATTTTTCTTTTTTCAATATATTATAGATATTTTCATTTTCAGGCTTTATTATATTTTTAAATCCACATAATTTGCCACTCTACAAATGTCCCATAGTTTTCTCAACCACCATTGTATCAATGATGATTTATTTAGGTTATATGCAATTTTTCACTATTACAATTAATACCACAGCAATATTCTTTGGTTATATTTTGGAACTTATGTAAGAATTTCCTAAGGATAAATTGCTAAAGGTGAAATTTCTGAGTCAATGATCATTACATTTTTAGGGCTTTTTACAGATACTTTAAAAATTACCTTCCAAATCACTTGAGTCAATTTACATTCTCATCAGAGTAAGTGATAAGGCCTGTTTTCTTATACCTTTACCATCACTGAATGCTATCAATTATTTTAATAATGCCTGACCAGAGAAGAATATATCTCAACTTTTATTCAATTTGAATTATTTTTAACAAATCAAAGTTGAGGATTTTTCTTTTTAAGTTAATCCTGTATTCTCCACATCCTTGTTTAATTAGTCTTTCCTGATACTATTTGTGAAAAGGAAAATAATAACAATAAAAGTTTTCTGTCTTGAGACTTACAGGTATATTTTAAATACTCATTTGATTCCAGGGATTGGCAAATATAATGCAGTGCTCTTGGGTAGACTATTAATTCCAGCATTTTTTCTAACATCTTTAGTTTAGCCTTCTCTCATACAAAGCAGAAATCAAACTTATTTCATATAAAGTACTGGGATTAGGATACATTTCAGTTTAGCCTGTATTTGGCAAAAATTCAAAACTTTCAGTATTACCCAGTTCAAAATTTCAACTCACTACTTACATGATTTTTCTCTTTGAGCAACTTCTGACTTTCATGAACATAGACTTAATTCCAAATAGAGATTCTCTCATAAGTTTATACAAAAATAGGGGAAGTGCTTCGAGACTACTACAGAAATGTACAGTCCTACTGGGCATCTTAAAGACAAGGTGTGTAAGCTTTAATGAAGCCTTTGAAAGTTTAAAATGCATCAAATTAAAAATCATACACATTGGAAAAAAAATTATTTCAGCGTCTATTCTGTCAACATTCCTGGAAGGAAGTAAAAGGTTTTTATTTAAGATACGAACACAGTCAGAGATAAATACATTTTCTTTGTAGAGACTAGATATCTCACTGTTGGGTATTAATGTTAAGATAAAAGTAAAGCAGATTTGTGCCAGTGGACATGACAGAAAAGTGAACCACAAAGAAAAAAACAATTTTCAAAGTGCAAGCAATTGGAATGTTTACAGAGTATCATGAAATCCTGAGGATTTGAAGACAACTTTAAAGACATAAAGTTCAACCACTTAGCTATTTAATGTTTAAATCTTCTCCATAGTAAATCGGTCAAATGCTCTTTCACCCAGTGTTTAAACATATGCTCTGATAGGGAATGAATTACCTAGTGGGGAGCCCGTTTCAATTCTGGGCAGCTGTGATGATTAGTTAGTCCTTCTTGGTATGTTCCACTAACGTTTGTTTTCTTAGATTTAATATTTATAGATCCTACTTATACATTGGCATTACATAGGAACTCTTGGCTTGCTAATTCTATACCCTCTCCTAACCTCCATTCCTTTCAGCTTCCACAACATGAGCAGAAAAACTAAATCTTCACTTTCCTGGTCTCTGTTTCAGCAAGGGCTTGCCAACATAACCCAGTTCTGGCTAAAAAGACATAGGAAAACTCCACATTTTGTGGGTTCTGGGGAAGCTTTTGTCATCCATTCCCTCTTCTTTCTGCCTTGAGTATAAACTTGATTAAGCCAGGATTGTTACTTGCAACCAGGAAGGAGAGTTCTCACGACTAAACCCATAAATGCTCAGAGCCACCTACCTTCAGACTTAGTACTATTTAGAAAAAGTAAACCCCATTAATCCTGAGGGATTTTAGTCAGGTTTTCTGATGTTTGCACCTGAAGACAAACCTATTTAACACCTATATCATGTGGTCACACTGAAAAGTCAAATACTTATTCCATTTGATAACACCTCCCATCTTAATGAAGAGAAAATGTTTTACTAAACTGCTACCCGACCCAGGTTGGAGATACTCTCACCTTCAAATGTCAACAACTAGACTATATCTATAATATTATCACAACTGCAAAACTATCAGAGTAAACACAAAAGAGAGAATTTAGTTAATGAATGTTGGAGACTCCTGAATTCTGATGTAAGATAATGTAAGCAGTATTTTCACTGTTCCCGGTCAATTTCTTCCCTTTCCTATCTTCTCATTCTATTCCTATCTTAGCTCACCTTCAATTTCATTACAAATTAGAATTTCTAGACCCTGGCAAAGCCTGACAGAACAATTTTAATTTGTTTCCTTTTTCTTTCTTTTTATTTTTCTTTTTCAAGTCTATCAGGATGTCAGTTTTCTACAAATTACTTGCAGCCATAGTTTAACCTCAAAACAGGGCACTAAATTTCAACTTTCCCAGGATCATCAAATTTGAGCATCAAGTTGCAATGTCATTTAAAGATAGTGATCTGCTATAATCCTTGTAGACTAATAGCAAAATACGCCACCAGAAATACATCTAAAACTTTGACCCATTTTTCCAGCTCTTAATGCATAATAACAATAATGCTATGCAAGAATTTTTATGAATGGTCTTTTCCAAGAATTAAATGATGAAACAGAATAAATCTGAATTTATACTGCAATATATATCCAGCTCAATCCTTTTTAAAGGAAAGCTGTAATCATACGCCTTCAGAATGATGATTTGATCAATCGCATTTCAGAATCAGTAAGTAGGATTGATTACGTATCTCCCATCTACTTAAAAGAAAACTTACAAGGAAGACTGTAGACAAATTAAGAGAATGGACTTTGACAGGAGTGAGATCTTTAAATGTGGATTTTGCCCATTATGAGCTGACTGATTTAAGGCAAATTACTTTGGTTCATTCATATTCATCATCAGTAAAAATGGAATAAATATATCTACCTCTTAGGTTTATTATAAACTTAAGTAAGATACACACATAGTTAAACATTGTCACTAGCACATAAGTGTTCAATAAATGATAAGCTATTACCATTCCTAAAAATACCGGTACCCTTTTCTACCTCCATCCTGGTTTCACTGAATTCTTTCACTTGATGTGGTCAGCCAACAACCTTGGTTTCTAATGATTTAAAAGCACTGAATATCTAGCATAAGTATAAATTATTTGGACATTTCTAGAATTTCCTTTTTATCTTGAAACCATTGCTCATCCTTTTGTAGAAACAGAATCTAGGTGATTCAGCAAGAGGTTTTTTAAAAAGACAGAAACAGCAAGGGAGTAGAGGTAGAGCCCCTAATGTTAGACGTGTGCTGGAGTTTGTATTGTTCCAGAGCACCCTGAGACAAGGATTTGAGTGCAAATAGCAATTTTAGGAAATGGTGGGTGTAACAGTAAAGAAGAAGGGAAGGAATACAAAAAAAAAGGGGTTCCTTACCAGTCCCACTAGCGTTGTATGCAACTTGAGTTTAATCTCACTGAGGAAACTCTGAGAGCCAGGGAACATACCCCTTCGAATTACTGCATCCAAGAGGCAGGGGAGCTGGGGTATTTATATCTCAGGAGTTGTCCTGAGATCATTGTTGAAAGCTGCTCCCAGGGTTTGTTAATTCCCAGGCATTTCTGGCTCACTGATCATGGATCATAGGCAAAGCTGTTTTCTGTGCTTCTGCTGAAAAAGAAATGAGATACTGAGATGAAAATACTGGGAGTTAGAAGTCAGGGAAAAGCCCACTGGATGATGACAGAAAGGAAAAAAGGGGACACTGATGGCATGTGCTTCAGGGCACTGAGGACTAAATGAAACCAGAAGAACAGGAGCTAAAACCAAGTTATGGATTGTGAAAGGGTAAATCCCAGGATAAAAACATTACAGGGTAATATCTCAGGGTAAAAAAAATTACAGGGTAGTTTTTTTACAGGGTAAAAATTCCCAGGGTAAATCCCAGGGTAAAAAGAATCTGAGCAAGGGAAGTGAAAGGCTGAAATTTTTGTGGAATGAAAAACCTGGCAGTCCAAAAGAAAGTCAGAATTTTGACTTGGAGGGTGTAGTACACATCTCAAACCAAACACTTTCATTTTGGTGTGCCCTAGCAGGAAGCTCATGGTGCTATTGGTCCTTCTTCCACGGCACATGGGCAGCTCTGGGCCTATGGGCTCACCTTTTAATCTGACTGGCTATTGTTGAACATGCAGTACTTCTCAAAGCAAGTCCATGCATGTTGCCATCCCAGACACACTTTTCAGACACACTTTGGAAGAAGGGGTCCAATTTGGAACACCTACTCAGGCCTAATCTTTCCAAGGAAAATTCAGGTATTTCCAGATGCCACAAGTCCTTTGTACACAGAACTTTGCTCATGAGTGTGACATTTTCTGCACTCTCCTGGCTTTCCGCACAGAATTTGTTGGGTGCCGTCCTCCTCTACAGCAGAGATCCAGAGAGAAACCTGGGGCGATGGGCTGAGGCCCAGAGTCTAGGCTGAAGTAGACTGAAAATTGTGAGAGAACTTGCACCACCTGACCTCTCAGTTCCTGACTCCTTCAGCAAACAATTATTAAGCACCTACTTTTTTCTCATTTATATCTCTAGCAGAGTCATAGGGGCAAGCAGGCCAGGATCCCCAAACCCCTCTAATACACTCTGCCAGTTAGCCCATCTGTGCTAAGGAGGCTAAAGTTGTAGACTAGATGGTCATGATTAGATTGTCTCTTATTTTCTGATGACTGAATGCCAAAATCGGTGTCCATCCTACCCTTGCCCTTCTTCTGACCAGCTCATCCCAGAGGGCACCTCAGTTAAGTCCGTCTTTGAGGCTAGAGACAACATGTACCCCTGGCAGCAGACATCAGTGGGATCCTTGTCAAACACAATGGTAGTCATTGTCATTAGAGGGGCTTGCAGAACATTTTCAAAGAGCAATATTTTTTCTTGTTAGGCTTCTTGCAGTTGCAATTATAATTAGGGAATTTTAAGAATTTAGGACTTTTTCAGACAAAAAATACAGCATTTGGTTTATACAGAACAACTTTTCACTAGGAGTCACATCATTCATTTTATTGATTTTTTTTTTCATTTTTTGTAAGTCCCTGTGGATTTAATGTGTTAGAATAAAGATATCTCTGCAGAAGGCAATTCTCATTTTTAAAAAATGGCTGTTGATCAATGTGGAGTTATCCTTACAGATTAATGTAAAAAAGAAACATGTTTAAAACACTATTTGAAATTAACTTGGGGACACTTTGAAAGGAAAAATCAATTAAATAATGTGATTCTAGATCCTTTCATAAAATACACAAACTTTCCATTTTGTATAGTGGCTTTTTTTCAGATACCTAGAGATATGAATGAACATCCTTAGAAACATAACTGAGTCTTTATTTCTTTGGGAGTATCACTACCCTTGAAACAGGATGATAAAGCTGAGAATAGTACCATAAACTCAACTATAAATAACCCACACTAACAAAGGAAAATGCTGGTTGAATGACTTTTTACACATATCAAAAAGCAATAATTTACAGACATTTCCCAGTGAAAACATGGAAGTAAAGTAAGAAAGAAAAGAGAAATAAATTAGGATGCTAAATGTTGCCTTCACTGTGTCAGGGAAACTAATGATCATTTAAGAGGGAAAATGATAATCCCTTCTCAGGGCCCTATTTGATGTGAACTGCTGTCTAGGCTTACTCTTGTTAGTTCTTTATGGGAAAGTCAAAGTGGGTAGAATACAGCAAGTTTTTTTTTTTTTTTTTTTAAATACCTTTAAGGAGGCTTTTACTTTTCACTTTACCACAGACTCCTCATGCCCTAATATAACTCTACCCTGATTTACACCTTTATTTTCTCTGCCTGGTCTTTGCAGGCATGTGATTTAGGGATTCCTGTCCTATGTTCCCCCACCCCGCCAAATTTCTCTATTTGATATCCCAGAATTATGTTCACTCCATAATTCCAATCTCAAATAGCCTCCATCATTTCCCCTTTCCCTGTCTAAAGTTCATTTCTCCGTAAAATCCATTCACGTGATGACCACTTCATGAGGGGGTGTCTGAGCTTACCACATTTGTTATTTATAAGCAGTGGTATGCTGGTAAATGTTTAATAACTGGCTCTCCCTGGAAGGAAGAGGATCCCAGATTTGTGGTGTTTGTCCATTTCTGTGGTGTAAACTCTCTGACCATGGCCAGTTGAAAAGGTGTTCACAATCTGCTGGTAAGAGCTGATGAAAGCTGGCTCCAGCACACAATTGTTTTTTTAGGAACAAATGGCCCATAGCTTTGTAAGCCTGTATCAAGCTATTGTACTTTTAAAAGAGGTGTAGAAGCAGCACTGAGCAAAAGTAAAAAGAACCAAGTGCTAGCCCTCATTCTGTCATTCCATAATTAGTTGATTCTAAGGCCACTGAACCTTTCTGGATCTCAGTTTTCTCATCTATACAATAACAGGAGCACATGAAATAACGTTCTAATGCTAACAGCCCTATAATTCTATGTCATCCTTCATACAATCATGCATTCCCACCTCAACTACAATCTTCTTGAGAGTGGGTTATGCCATAACATAGTATATCCTCAACACACCAGGCACAGGCCCTTTTACTTAACAGGTGCCTCCTATATAGCTGTTTTGCTGAATAAATGATTCACTTGGGTAACACTGGCAGTAGCCTGGGCATATGACGGGTTAGTGGTATAGAATAGGGTATGAGATTGCATTAGAACAAGGAGAAAGAATCAAGAGATTAATTTGAAGAATAGTTTTCTCTATGGATAAAGAAAATTTCCAGGTTGGTAATAGGCAAATTGAACGGTGCCATTTGTACACCATTTCTGCTCCTTCTCTCCCCTGGAGGCGCCAAGACGTCCTCCATTTGACCTCATCCCCTAGTGGAAACTTCCCTTCCTCACCACCATTTTTCTACATTAGAATTCATGCTAGACTACGTTTTTAGCATGTCTTTGCCATTTGCATTTCTTCCTGTCATATATCACTGTCAGATTTATCTCAGAGTAAACAATATCTTTTTTACCAATACCTTTCTTTTCGTTTTTCTTATAACGCTACTTGTGAGCATAAAAAACCTGAATTTGGGCTGATTGGGGCAGTATTAATAATACAGCAAAAGCCAAGAAGACTTCACGTATTGAAGTAAAATTGGACATTCGACAGAATAATAAATAAAATTATTTCTACTTCAGCTTTTTCTAGGCTCATAAGGCCTAGATATCATATGACAGTGAGGTAAGAAGAGAGCCCTGTGCAGAACTGCTAAGATTATTATAAAACCATTTTTATCAGCATCAACAAACTCTAACCAATTAAAAAAAAAAAAAAAGAAAGAAAGAAAGAAAAAAAAAAACCTCCGGAGTTGGAAGAACTGGAGAAGAATCCTGTTAAGTTATTGGCAGTATGGCTCCCCCAAGGGAGAAAACCTACCGCTTTGCTTTAAGCCAAGTGAGAGGAACTTCAAGGGGAGGAGACACTTGAAGAGTTTGATAAATATCTCCCAGAGTTTAAAAAAAAATGTTAGTGCAGGTATAAGACATTGTGGCTAGACTGGCCTGAAGGAGCAATGCAGAGAACAAGGCAGGAATCAAACTTTCTGCAGACCAACTGTGTGCCACACAGGAGGGAACAAACCTAGAGTTGTTGAAAGGACTGCCTGGAAAGACAAAGCAAACTGCCAGGAATCAAGGACAGTGTCAAAAGTAGCAAACTACATGAGGTGTCACCTATCTTACAGGAATTATAGTTGCAGTTGAGGCTCCCGGGGCAAAATCGCTCCAAAAACACCCCTGTGATAAAGTCAGCTTTGAGCATCTATGATGGCAAATCCAAATCACATCAGTAAGATATTTGCTGTCCCCTTAACTCTTCTCCCTCATCCCCCTCCAGTGCTGAAGGCACTAGAAGCCATAGTTAGTGATGGAAGAGGAGATGCCACGTCTCACACACACCCACACACTTTACATACATTCATATACATACACTCTCATACACATGCATTTATATGCATTCACACACATGTGCACACACACACACCACACACACACACCAGGCTACCAATTCTTGGTCAGGCCGTGGCTGGGAAATGGGAGAAAATTTAAAGAGGACAATGGGTTTCTATTATTATACCGAACTGAACTGCTTAAAGCTTTAAAGTAACTAGAAGATTATTAATTGCCAGAAAATAGAGAGTAATTTTTAAAACTCTGAGATCTGCTCAAAATTTCATCCAAGAATCAGGAAAAAAGCTATTCAACCCAATGTGTTAAAGAGACAATGAGGAAAAAAAAAAAGTTGCTTCAGGTTTTTTTTTTTTTTTCTAACGAGCTTTTTTTTAACTACAATGGTCACAGACTTAATAGAAAAAGATTGGCCTCCAACCCTTCAAGTCCTTGAATGTTTTCAAAACCACTTTAAAACACCAAAAGGCATTGATTCATCTGCCCCTAATCAAACTGCAAGCACCCACATTTGAGAAAAGCAAAAACTATTTTTTCTTCGATTGTGTTGGTCCTCTGTTTTCCCTAATTTATAGTATTAAAACTGTGTTTTCTATTGTTTTTCATTGAAAATGCACTACACTTTTAATCCCCTATTGATTTTTAAGTCAGGTAGACCTAGGATCTGAAACACTACTTATAACACTCTTTATAAAGGACAATGTCTGTAACATTCCAAAATTAATGCTTAGAACTCAACTCATTTGGAGACTAAGCTTCCCTGTAATATGTGCATACTGCAATGATGACTGTATATGTCAAGAGTAAAATAAAACCTTTATTCAACATGATCATCTCTGTATAGAACTTGTTATACTAATTTCAAATCTCTCAAAGGATATAGATGTTTTCCCCAGTAGGTCTGGTCTCAGGGATAAGAGAAATTCATTATTCCATCTGTATGAATTTATCATGGTGTGTACAGCCAAGGATCCAGCACAGAAATGGCACAAGAAAAGACTTCCCAGCTGACTGTCTCTTGGGGGTCCAAGGCACAGTAAGTTGTCAGAGTTGATAAAGATACGTTCTAAGAAATGTGAACCTGCCCATTATTTTTCTGGGAATAGCAGCCAAAACCAATAAAAAAAAGAAAGAAAGAAAGAAATGACCCAACACCACCAGGCTTGCGGGCATTCTTTACTACATTTCATGCCAATTATTCCTTCTCACATGAAAAGCAGGCATTAATTTCCAACCCCTGACCTATATTTCACATACCAGAGTTTAAGACCAAAAGAAACACTAGCTATCATAAAAATGCTACGACAGCCTGCCACATGAGGAGGAATCCCTTTAGGCTCCCAGCCAACAAGTTTGGTTTGAGTCTGCCACACTTTTATAGGGTGGAAAGGTGAGGTAAGGGAGAAAGAGAATAATTGTCCTCCCTTCCTTGAGAGGTCTTATCACAATATCTACTACTTTCAGAGAGGTAGTGAAAAAATGATGCAATTCATAACTAATATCTGCTTGTCTCCATGGCATCTAGAGTCCCAGTAGGCCTCATCCTTAGCTGCTTCTCCTGTTTCAAGCACAAACTAATCATTCCAGTAAAACCTCCAGGAAAGATCTCCTGCATGCCTGAAATATTCCAAAGACATGGGATTGGAACCAGAAAGCACTTCAGAAAGAAACGTATGCTAGAGCATGGCTTTTGTGAATGGGAAGTCATGGGCAATTGTTCTTCTAGTGGCTGAACAGGGATTTGAGTATAATGGTTCATTTTTACTAAATGGTTCCCTGGGGGGTCCAAAAAAAAAAAAAGCAATATCCAAAAGTGCCCAACATCTTTCCAGGGGCAGCTTCTTCAGGGGGCAGAATCTAACTCTGTGAAGACTCACAATGTGTTATACTGAAAAATGGAATGAAAATACATTTCCAGCCTTCTCAAGCAGACTCCAACAGTGAAGAAGAAACCAGAACACAAAACGTTCTCAGGTGATAGCCAAGTTCTAGATGGATCTCAAGACCCAGCAGAGAGATTAATTTAATTTTCTAAGATAGCAGAGTAAGTCAAGAAATAGGGTATTTAAATGAAATTATTTTTGCCTGACTACCATATCAAATCCTTAAATAATAAGGCAGCATCTAACTCCATTATTTCAAACTTCAAATATTGTTTCTAGCATAAGAGAAGCATGCAGAAAGGGGATGGGAGGCATACTGCATTGTTATTCAAAGTAAACCCTCAGCATCTTCTGTACTTCATTCATTCACATATATGTATTCACATACATGTATTAACTATTCCATTCAAAGTTCTGTGCAAGTTGCTGGGGCTGAAATTGGGAACAAGATAGATAAGACTGCTGTCTTCATACAGAAGCAGAGAAGAGAGAAAAATTGCATTTTGAATGACAGACAAGCTCTAGCTATGCCAAAGCTCTAGCTAAACTGATATATTTGGTCAAGGTGTCCAGCCTTTGTAGAAAGAATTTCAATTTGGGTTCTGGCTCTGTCACTAACCTAATGTGTGACCTCAAACAAGTCATGAATACATTCTGGCTCCCAATTTGGAGACAATGGCACCTGTTTTAGGAAGCTGAGACTCAAAGAAGGCAATGAAGTTTTATAAACTGTTGTATAAATAAAGTGTCTTATTACAAATAATAGAAAACACTTAGAGTGACCAAGCATGGTGGCTCACGCCTGTAATCCCAGAACTTTGGGAGGCCAAAGCGGGTGAATCGCCTGGAGGTCATGAGTTTGAGACCAGCCTGGCCAACATGGTGAAACGCTGTCTCTACTAAAAATACAAAAATTAGCTGTGCATGGTGGCAGGTGCCTGTAATCCCAGTTACTCAGGAGGCTGAGGCAGGAGAATCACTTGAACCTAGGAGGCGGAGGTTGCAGCGAGCCGAGATCGCACCATTGTACTCCAGCCTGGGTGACAAGAGCAAGAGTTTGTCTTAAACAAACAAACAAACAAACAAAAAACACTTATAGCAAAAAAACTTAAGAGTTAGCATTCTATTTGTTGCCTAATTCAAATCTAACAAAAATATCTGCTGTCAGAGCCAAAAGAGTGGGTTGTGATTGTAACTAATCATTTACACAAGACATTATGAAGAACACACAATACTCAGATCTGTACAAAGTCACAAGCTAAAACATAATAACGTTTTACAGTTTTCTTTAAATTGTTCACAAACTATGTAAAAAAAAGAAAATGCACATTTTCCATTCAATATTCTTCAGAATTAAAGAAAAATAAGAGATACAGAAAAATAGGCTTTTTAAAATAGGTAAATAAAAATTTCTTTAATGAATAGATAGGTTTATTTCAGTTAGTAATCAATGAATCCAGGGAAGGAAGTTAAGGGAATACTCTGTGAGGTTTTGGTGTGTGTGCAGTTTTATTTTTCTTCCTTTCAACCCTACCTCCTCTCTAACAAAGGAAAGGAGCCAAGAAGAATGGTGAACTGAAGGTTTCTTTTTATTCTCCCATAATTCAGGAGCATACCCATAATTCATAATTATTTATTTTATTCTCCCGTATTTTATTCTCCCATATTTCATATATTTTATTCTCCCATAATTCATATACCCATAATTCAGCACTTACCCCTGAAAAGGGGGTAAGTACCTCTTCAGCTATGACTCAGAATGATCAGTTTCCATTTCAGAAAGAATGGTTAAAAACAAATACACACATAGTGGACTTGCAATTGTAGTCACACAGAGAGATTTTTTTCTACATCTAAAACAAATGAATCTAAATATTTTAAGTGGCTTTACCAGTTGGTAGAAAACATGCAAAATATAATTCACAGGTGTGTCTACTGGGTTCCTTTTATGGCAATGGGCATGTAGGGGTTCCCATTATCAGAAAATGAGGACAACAGGTTTAAATCCTAACCCACTGCGAAATCAAAAACTGCCATAGTGGGAGCAGTCAATCAAAAAGATTTTCATTGAATGCTTTAGCAGTGAAGGCATTGAGTGCAGTGCAGCTCATCAAGACAGACTCCCTATCAGCAGATCCTGGCATACATATATGGGAAAGCTGTGACCCTCTGGCAAACAGGCAGCTTAACTCCCTCACCTTTGGTGTAGTGGGGTACACCCCAATACCTATAGCAAACTTCCCACAGGGCAGAATAATAGCTTGGTATGAGATGGCTTATCACCTAGTTATTCTAGGCATGGTGGGGTAGTTACAACCCGTAAACCTTCTAATGTACTTTCATTCCAGGAATGCATAGACAAGGTAGAGTGGACAAGTCTATTAAAAGCTTAAATACTTAACAACTTAGTGGGGTAAAGATTTAATATCAGCATCTTGCCAGCAGAAGTTAAAGATGGACAGAAAGAGCCACAAAGAAACAACAGGAATCCCCGCTCCCCCCACCACACACACACACACACACACACACACATATATATATATCAGAATTTTGCCTATTATAGAATGCAATTCTACAAATCCTATAAAAGCTGCAAAGGAGTAAGTTTTCAGTAAATGTCAAAAATTAAAAGCAGTGCTATAAAGGTATTGAAGAAAGAAAGAAAGAAAGAAAGAAAGAAAGAAAGAAAGAAAGAAAGAAAGAAAGAAAGAAA
>NC_045444.1:35243968-35330420 GCF_002776525.5 Piliocolobus tephrosceles | reverse complement strand
AAAGAAAAGAAAAGAAAAGAAAAGAAAAGAAAAGAAAAGAAAAGAAACCACACAAGGGAAAGAAAGACACTAGGAAGTTGGGTGATGACTGACTCACAAAAATGTCTTATAGAAACATCGGCATGAAGAGAAACTACATCTTAACCAAAACCATCTGATGGCTGAACTCTAGATGCCTTGTAAACAGGATCTTTGCCTTTATTTTTCTCTCAGCAGCTGACTGTAATTTTGGTGGTTTAAATAAAATCTGGAATTTTTTTCTAAAGATGAAACCTATATGTTTGATATTTAAATTTCTGTAATTTTTATTTAGCCATATGAGGTTCTGTGATATGAACACAAGTTATACTACACACACACACACACACACACACAAAACATTGATATATATTCATATGTCCAGATCTTGGGACAGGGAACATACTTTCTGAGGATATAGAGCATAATCTTTCTTAGGGAAAATTTATTGTTTTGATACCTTAATCTTTTCAGTTGGTGTCTCAGCTAGACAACAAAGAAAGTTAAGCCTGATTTAGCTATATTAGATTTTAAATCTGCTGCATTCACCAAAGTTCACCCTGAGCCCAGCAAAGTGTTTCATACATTATAGGCACCAAGCAAATGTCTGTTAAATGAATTAATATAGTAAGACCAATCAGCAACCTATCATTAAAACTGAAGTTTTACCTTATTTACATAAACTAAAATAATTTCCATTGTAATATTGCTAGTTATGAGCTAATAAAGATCTACTCAGATTTTAAAAATGTGTTTGGATTTCACACTCTTCTACCCAGTAGCAGCCAAGTCTCTGTCAATAATCATATAGTGATATTTCAAGTCCTCATGTCTTAAGCTAACAAATATAACCAGGGGGCTAAGAAGCAAATTTATGGAGTATTATTTGAAGAATACTTAAATGATTGCCTAAAAGTATTTTTCCTTCACCAATTTACCATTGGTATCATCTGAAGTTGCTACCATCAATCATATATTGGATGCAAAACATTCAAAGGTTCTGGTAAAAAGCAAATATGCTACAGGTACCATCTGAATTTCCTTAGACCTTAAAAGTGTGGGTTAAAATGAAGTTTTATTTAATGGAATAATTTAAATGTTTCTAGTCTGTATAACCATTTGTGTTTGACAGGCCTTCAGGCCTTCAGCCTTCCCCACCCCACTACTCGCCCTGATCCCTTCAAAAACTTTTTCCAATATTTCTGAGTCTGAGACAGGCTGCTAAATAATCCCATTCCTGCTGGCTCCTGTGATGACCTCAGCTTGGCTTAGCCATCATTCCTGCAAGTACCCCAGTTCCTCATAGGGCTCTCCAGAAATCAAATCTGTGCAAGAACTATGTCACAAGAAAGAAATCTTACTTCCATTTTGCTTTGGAGAGATTCTCAAGCATGATCACTTAGGTCTCAGAACTGACTTTATAGAGTTCTCTATCTCTCTCTCTTCTCACTCCTAACCTCCCTTAAAATTTTAGAATTCCTCTGCTCTCCAGAAAACTCAGATATGTTCCATTAGGGCAGGGAGACAGTTCTAGGTGCCCGAAACCATGGCACATGCTGGCTCAGCACCCCCTGACAGGCAAGGCCCTCTGCTGAGAGCTTATCCAACCTGGCTTCTTCTTCTCCCAGGACATTCCTCAGTGTTTGTGCAAACATGCTTCTGGCAAGCACAAGATAAAAATGTGCCAAGTATGCCTGAATTTCAGTCTCAGTTGAGACCACTTCCACATATGGAAAGATGAAAAGATAAGTATTAGCACAGTATCATCTACAAACATCCTCATGAAAATTAGATTCTGAGATCAGTTGATCCTGCAACAGACAGCAGATCTCTGAATGACAGGACAAATGTGATTTGATGAAAGGGACAAAGGGGAAAGAGACACAAAGGCTAAAAAATTCAGAATCTGGAGGTTGTTCCCAGGGTGATGAGCCCAGGAGCCAGGTGCCTTAAGGGTGAACGGCCAAGGGCACCTGAGGATATTGGGTACATGGGCAGGGGACACTTGGGTACAAGGAGATGAAATGGGAATGAAAAGACACCAGAGATAAACTCAGCCAGGTCTCAGTGTTTCTGAAACTGTCTTGGAAACAAATAATTATCTTTTCCAGTGAAATTCCAGTGAGTTTCTGAAACTCAGTCTTGGAAATAAATAATTATCTTTTCCAGTGAAATTCCATACAAAAGTTTGATTTCACAAACTTGTCATTGATCTTCCCTGTAACTGGCTCTGTTCCATCGTTAGCCAGTCATAACATCAGTCTATGTGACACCAAACATCCAGCCAACTCAGCCATAATCAAAACTCCAGTTAACCAGCCAGCTGTTGTCTGTACATAATGCCAGGCAATCAACTGGACTAACTTCATGCCCGGGTTGATGGGAAAGACCAGATGTTTCAGCATTATGTAAATGCTAAGTGCCAATTGAAAACAGGAGTGTTCACTGTCATTTTGCATACAATCTTAGAATGAGCACTTACACTTTTCTCATAAGTAGGACGTCAGCCCAACCAAGATCTCAGAGATATGCATACACAAACACAGGTACACACACACACTGAAAATGCTTGGGTGCATGTGGGTATGTAAGAACATGTCAGAGGTGCAGGCATAGTAAGTTAATTCATACAATCTCAACTTCATAAAATATACTCAATGTGCCTATCCCTGCCAGTCTGTGCTCTTCCCTGCCTTGCCCTGCTTTGCTCTCCATCTCAGGAAATGACTCTTCAGGCTCTTTTGCCCTCTGGCTTCAGCATATGGGAGGCACAGCTAGAAGATGAAGGCCACAAGGAATGGCATGGCAAGCGAATTTTCTCCCTTCTCTTTCTGTCTCCTTTGATGTCTCCAGAAGCTGCACCTCCTTCCAGGTTATCTTTTCTTCCACAGTTCTGGTTCCCATACAAAAGCCCTATCTCTGGTCCCTAAACTCCCTCTCCATCATCTGCAAAATCTATTTCCTGGACTAAATTTCATCTACTGAAAGACCTAGAGTGACTTATTTTTCTGGCTGGACCCTGACTGATACACAGGATAATCTGGCAAAGTAAAGTACCTCTCATCCTGGGGTTTCAAGGGCAGCCTGAGGCCTATTAAAGAGCAGCTCAAGTGCTGAGCCAATGAAGGACGTGACCAGAGCTCTCCTCCTCTTCCTTGCTTCTCCCTATCAAGTCTTCTAACTAGTAGGAAAATAAATAAATAAAAATGATTTAGGCCAGGCACAGTGGCTCATACCTGTAATCCCAGCACTTTAGGAGGCAGAGGCAGGTGGATCACGAGGTCAAAAGATGGAGAGCATCCAGGCCAACACGGTGAAACCCTGTCTCTACTGAAAATACAAAAAAAATTAGTTGGGCGCGGTGGTGTGCGCCTGTAGTCCCGGTTACTCAGAAGGCTGAGGCAGGAGAATTGCTTGAACCTGGGAGGCGGAGGTTGCAGTGAGCCAAGATCGTGGCACTGCACTCCAGCCTGGCAACAGAGCGAGTCTCCCTCTGAAAAAAAAAAAAAAAAAATTAGTGCTTGCTTTGACAACACATATTCTATAATTGGAACAATACAGAGAAGATCAGCATGCCCACGTGCAAGAATGGCATGCAAATTTGTGAATGCTGTATATATCTTTTTACTATCCATGTATCTTATAAAATCATGTTGTATACCTTAAATATACACAATGGAATTTATTTCTTAAGTGATTTATCAAACGCAACTCCTGCTGTTTCCTCCAGTGATTCCTATGAGACAGAATCCCCAAATCAAATGTTCGGAACACTTTCCAAAATCAGCAAGCAATCCTGTCTTCCAGCCTCCACTCTATATGTCTGCCAATGGACTTATTATAAAATGGTCCTATCATTTCTTCTTTTGTGGGCTAGGAGCAGCAATTTCTTCAGAGGGCCCTCTAAACAGTAACTCAGAGTTGATAGCTTTTCAATTTTAAGTCAAACGTCATTTCAACAGTCTTACTTATAAGTTTAACACATTGTTATATCTTTTGAAAACAAGCTTATATCAATTTTGTCAAAAGTTTCATCAGACCACTTTAACAAATTACATTCACACATTCCCTTAGCATTCACACTGATGAGGACAAAAGAAAACAGGAACATCAAGGTAAAGTAGACTTCACTGAATACGGGAGAAATTATTAACATGAAAGAAAGCAAATGGAATGAATTCCTTACACACAGGTTTGCTGAGTACTTAGGTGCAGGCTCTGTGCTGTTTACTTACAATACACGAGTTAAAAAATGATAGTTCCTGCTTAAGACAGGAGCTCACACCTATGAACTGAGAATTGCACTTTACAAAAGTATCATTTGTCAGTAACTGATCTGTCCTGTAGAAGAGTATGAAATACAGCTAAAAATAAAGGGGACAAAATCATATTCACCTCTAATTCTGGCATATAGTCAACTATCATTAACATATTGGTGTATATCATTCCAGACTCTTCTCTATGCATGCATGGAATGCATTATATGAACATTTGTATACATTTTTACATAAATTGGAGAATGTTATTCCAATTGTTTTATATTAGCAATATTTTATGAACATTTTTCCACATTAACATACATTCTACCTAATCTTTTTTATACTATATCTTATTGTATGGAATGTGTATATTTGTCTTATTGCTAGAAATCTAGATAGTGTCCAACGTATTTGGATTATAAATAATATTGAAATGTTATTTGTACAAGTGCGAAACTATATGTGCAAGGTTAGATTGCACCAAATGCAGAACTATATGTGCAAGGTTACTATATGTGTGAAACTATATGTACATAGTTTTACACTTGTACAAATATTTTTATACAAGTTGTTTATAAATAGTTAGAACCCTAGATCTCCTCACCATTCCTGTTGCTGTGAAATTGACCCATCACCTCTCAGAAAGGAAACTGGGAATTTATTCTCTGGAAGAGGGTGACAGATAAAGTCCTTGGACTGGGAATTCACTGGGCATAGTTGAATGTGTGGTACCAGACCTCACACAGGAGGCTTAAGTAACAGCAATCATACTAGAGGTGGAATAATGAGGCCCCTAACTTCTTCCCCCACAAAGCTTCCAGAATACTGGCAGCCAGACCTTTACCCTCCTGGAAAGAGAATAGAGGAATATTCACTGCAGAACTTGACCAACGCAAGAAAAAAGACTTAGCATATACTGGCATCAGCATTTCACCAAAAAAAAAGCCCACTCAAATCACCCTACAATTGAGCTCACAAGCCCCCGAAATAAGACACCAAGATTAATCAAGAATCAGGAACCAAGGATTACCGGATAGCTGAAGAAATATTGTAACATGGGAGATGTGACCAAAAAGAGAGTAGAGGAGGGAGATTTTTAAAAGAGAAACAAAAAGTTTCTGCGGGGAGAGTCATATCAAAATACCCTCAGAGAATACCCTCAGAGAAAACAAGAGAAAAACAAAAACAGGATATTATCAAATAGGAATATTCTGAAAGGAAAACAGAGTTCTTGAAACTTAAAAGTGATTACATAATCAGAATTTCATTTGTTAATTCAATGTGGAAAAGCAGTCTTTTCTATGAATGGTGCTGAGATAACTGGATATCCTCATGCAAAATAATAAAGTTTGATCCATATTTCACACCATACACAAAAATTAACTAAAAATGGATCAGACACTGAAATGTAAGAGCAAAAACTATAAACCTCTCAGAAGAAAACATAACAGCAAATCTTTATGACCTTAGATAACAGTTTCTTTTTTAAAAAAATTGATATATCATACTTGCACATATTTTGAGGGTACATATGGTATTTTGATACATGTATACAATGTGTAATGATCAAATCAGGGTAATTGGGACATCCATTACCTCAAATATTTATCTCTTGTGTTTGGAACATTTTAATTCTTCTCTTCTAGCTATTTTTTGAAATATACAATAAATTATTGATAGTTATAATTTCCCTACTACTCTACTGATTTTTAGAACTCATTCCTTCTAGCCAACTGTATTTTTGCAGCCATTAACAAACTTCCCTTCATCCTCCTCCTCTTCTTTTTCCCAGATTCTGATAACCACCCTTCTACTCTCTATCTCCATGAGCTCCACTTTTGTAAATCCCAGCGTTTGTGTTAGTGCGCCCTGGACATGGGACATGGGACATGGTGTCAAAAGAGATTATTTTTGAGCTTTACAAATTAATGGCTGTGCTGCTGGGTTTCAGAGTTGCTAGAGGCCTGTAGCCCCTCTCTCTTGGCTGATTTCTCCCTTTTGGAACAGGAATGATAACCCAATGCCTGTACCCCCATTGTATCTTGGAAGTAAATAACTTGTTTTGATTTCGCAGGCTCATAAATAGAAGCAAATGAGTCCAGATGAGACTTTGAACCTGGACTTGGAACTTTTGAGTTAATGCTGGAATGAGTTAAGGACTGGATAACTATTGGGAAGGTATAATTGTATTTTGCAATTAGAGAAGGACATAAGATTTGGGGGACCAGGAGCAGGATGATATAATTTGAGTATTTGTGCCTACCTGTATTAGTACGTTTTCATGCTGCTGATAAAGACATACCTGAGACTAGGAAGAAAAAGAGGTTTCATTGAACCTACAGTTGCACATGGCTAGGGAGGCATCACAATTATGGTGGGAGGTGAAAGGCACATCTTATGTAGCAGTGGCAAGAGAAAATGAGAAGAAGCAAAAACTGAAACTCCTGATAAACCCATCAGATCTCATGAGACTTATTAACTATAACAAGGATAGCATAGGAAAGACCGGCCCCCATGATTCAATTACCTCCTGCTGGACCCCTCCCACAACATGTCGGGGGGGGCCTGGTGGGTGGTGATTGGATCATGGGAGTGGATCCCCTAGACTTGGTGCTATCCTCACAATAGTGAGTGAGTTCTCGTAAGATGTGTTTGTTTAAAAGTGTGTGACACCTCACCCCACCCCTCTTGCTATGCGATGTGCCTGCTTCCACTTTGCCTTCTACCATGAGTAAAAGCTTCTTGAGGCCTCCCCACAAGCTGAGCAGATGCCAGCACCACACTTCCTATACAGCCTGCAGAACCATAAGCCAATTAAACTTCTTTCCTTTATAAATTACCCAGTCTCAGGTATTTCTTTATACCAATGCAAGATTGACCTAATACAACAATAAAACAAATAACATGATTTTAATATGGGCAAAGGGTCTGAAAAGATATTTTTGAAAAGAAGTCATACAAATGGCCAGTAAGTACATGAAAAAAATGCTTAGTATCACTAATCATTAGAGAAATGCAAATTAAGACCACAATGAGATATTACCTCATACCTGTTAGAATAGCTTTTATTCAAAAGATGAAAGATAGGTTTTGGCAAGGATGTGCAAAAAGGGAACTCTTACACGTTGCTGGTGAGAATGTAAATTAGTAGAGACATTATAAAGAAAACAGTATGGATGTTCCTCAAAAAAGTAAAACTAGAACTACCATATACTCCAATAACCTCACTTCCTGAGTATATAATCAAAGGAATTGAAATTAACATATTGAAGGGATCTCTGCACTCCCACATTCATTCCAGCATTACTCACAATAGCCAAGATATGAAATCAACCTAAGTATCTCTTAGTGAATGAATAGGTAAAGAAAACGTGGTATGTGTACATGATGAAAAACTATTCAGACTTTTTTTTAAAAAAGGAAATGCTATCATTTGTGACAACAGAGATGAATCTGGAGGACATCATGCTAAGTGAAATAAGTCAGGTACAGACAGACGTGTGGATATGTGGAACCTAAAAAAGTGGAACTCATAGAAGTAGAGAGTAGAATGATGGTTACTACAGATTGGGAGATTGAGAGAAGGAAGGGAATGTGGAGTTGCTGGTCAAAGGGTACAAAGATTCAGAAAGGCAGGATAAATAAATGTTGAGATCTATTGCACAGCAGGTGACTACAGTCAATAAAAATGTATTGCGTATTTCAAAATAACAGTAAATTTCAACTATCTCACTGTAAAAAACAATAGGTAAGTAAGGTGATGGCTAGGTCAGTTAACTTGATTTAGTCATTTCACATTGAATACATATATAAAAACATTACATCATAGCCCACAAATATATATAATTACAATTTTTCAAGTAAAAATAACATTTAAAAATAAAAATATATTTTTGAATAAATAGAAGTAGATAGTAATGATGATTGTACAACAAACATTGAATTAAACAACTTAAAATGGTGAATTTCATGGTATGTGAATTATAGTTCAATAAAGTTTCTATTTAAAAAATAAAATCACCTACAGAGTTAACAAGAAAAGAGAAGGAGGTCTAGGATTAAATTCTCAGCACATTATTAAATTCTCCATTATCTAGAAATTCAGCAGAGGAAGAGAAGCCAGCAAAAGATACTGAGCGTGACCAACCAGTAAAGTAGAAGAAATAACCAGAAGACTGTGGTGTAATTGAGGCTGAAGAAGAAAGTGTGTCAAAAGAGGTATGCAGTGGTCACCTCTGTCAAATGCTGTAGAACAGCTGAGTAAGAGGAGATAATAAGTTGACTGCTGAATTTGACAAGTAACGCCAGTAGCAGAATAATATACTTAATTTGCCTTTATGATCTTTATTAATCTACTTTGTTAATTCAAATTACCAACAAATATTATTGAAAAGCATAGCAAAAAATAATGTTTATAATGTTTGTCACCTTTTTAAAATTTGTAATTTGTGGGAATTTCTTAGCCTAAATAGACATTCGTTTCATACCTAAACAAAACAAAGCAAAACCTTAATAGAAGGGCTGCAAGAAAAAATTGAGTACATATTCCAAAAATAAGACAAAAAGTCAAAATATGGAAAACAGGAAAGAAAAAAATAGAATAACAATGCAACTCCTATTTGAATAATAGGAGTTCAGAGAAAAATACAAATGGAGAGAAGAAAATCATCAAGGAAAAAATCCATGAAAATTTTATAGAGTTGAACGACATAAGTTTCCAGGTTGAAAGGATCCAGTCAGTACTAAGCATAATGAAGGAAATTAGGCCTACACCAAATGCCATCACTACGAAATTGTAAAACACTTGGTCGGGGGGAGGGTGAGTAGGAACTAGACAATCCAGTAAGAGTCCAGAGAAGACAGGCATGGTGGCTCACGCCTGTAATCCCAGCACTTTGGGAGGCCAAGATGGGAACATTGCTTGAGCCCAGCAGTTTGAGACCAGTTTGGAGCAACAAAGGGAGAGCCTATATCTTAAAAAATTATTAGTAATAATTAAAATAATAAAATGTAAGAGTCCAGAAGCAAGTTTAAAGGGAAAGAGTTTCAAACAAAGTTTTAAGACTCACAATGGCAGAGATTTCTCTAATTCCAATCTGAAATCAGAGAACAATAGAAATATGCTTTCAAAATTTTTATGGAAAATTATTTGCAACCTAGAATTCTATATGCAATAAAAATTAAAATCATATGTGAAGGTAGAATATTAGGACCAGTTCAGGATAGGACTACAGTGTCTCAGCCTTTCTGATGGAATTTGAAGTGCAATGACCATCTGAGTCATTGCTGTTTCTACACCCTTGAATCCTTTGGAAATTCTTAACTGTCATCTTTCACTGTCCCATAGCTTTCCACTTTTCCCCCTAGCAAAAGGAAAGTCTGCAGAAATTTGAGAGAAAGAGAAGATACAAGCCGAATCAAAGGAAGATTGATTGCTTTCCTGGTATTCTGCAAATCTTGACATTCTATAAAAGGAATGATAGCATCTTAAGGGCTAAAAAGCTTTCCTTATTCATTCATTTTTAATATAAACCTGTAATTGGATCATTTGGTTTTAACAGGTTCTTTGATTTAGAGAACCATACTCATTATAATTGGTATTTATAAATTCATGTCAAAGAGAAATGTATTAAGAATTGTGGTCAAATTTGAAATTGGCCAATATAAGAAATTTTTTTTATTAATCCTGAGATATATTTCTTCATAATAGTTTTTAAATAATTTAACGCTAAGATATTGCAACTGGAAATTTTAACCATTTTTAAAAGATAGTTAAAACTGCCACAAAACAG
This sequence comes from Piliocolobus tephrosceles, assembly GCF_002776525.5. Taxonomy (NCBI): domain Eukaryota; kingdom Metazoa; phylum Chordata; class Mammalia; order Primates; family Cercopithecidae; genus Piliocolobus; species Piliocolobus tephrosceles. Next base: position 35,320,351 of record NC_045444.1, on the reverse strand, counting down.
AAAAATCTTCCCAATATATTATTCGATGGTACAATGGGAAACCATAGCACAGCCTGAAAAGGCAATGAAATTACATATTATTGCCTGGAAAAGTATCTCTAAGTGCACAATAATAAAGAGTAATTTTATTTGAAAACTCAAAACACCTTAAAAGATCAATAAAAATAAAATGTTAAAATTATAATTCCTTATAGAGATTGAAGCTACACACATATTCCTGTGTGTACATTTATATCATTTCTGAATATTATTATTCTGCTCATAAAAATGCTGTATTTTTTCTAAGGGAGATTATATACTAAATTCTTCATGGAATCTTTGGGAATTTGTGCCCACGCTAAAGCAATACACCAAAACAGAATTCTAGAAGAAGCTGTTTTCAAACAAAAATGAATTGAAAGGCAATAATATGTTTATCTATTAAGAAGTTAAATATATAATCTCGTAATTTGAAGTGAGAAGATTAAAGTTGCCTTTTCATTTACCTATACCACTACCCAAACCATTAAGGAAGTTGGCTTATGAGTTCTACTTTGGCCTTTCTGGTCAATTGTCTGCCAGAAAGCAATGTAATTACCTCTTTGAACTTTAACTGCTGCATCAGAAATAATGAGAACAATACTTTCTAAAATTCTATGACTTTACAGAGTCTTTAGAAGAAAAGACTCTGTATTTCATGATATTGCTTCAACATAGTTGATTCAAAGTTCAAATAGCTTTCTAATTCTGCAGCTCTTTGTGATCATTTTATTTATAATCACCTGGGAATTACTGAAGTATTCATATATGCACTGATCTTATCATCAATTTAATGGCTATTCTCTTTTATCATAAACTCTGGAGTATTCTATTAGTGTTTAGGAATAAGAATTCAGGAAGTAAGAAACTGGCTCCATCTCCATGGACACTTTTGTTGCAAGTTAAAATAGAGTTAAATGGAATAGATTTAGCACTATCACCCCATCACATGCTGTAGGCGACTAGAAAAAATCAGACAACACATAGGAAACTGGTTTACAGGCATTTGAAAAGAGGCATTATAAGACTGTGATCCCTGAGAGAAAGAAACCAGATGGCGAAATGCTAACCTGTACCATCTTACTTCCTGTAGGCAGTTTCCAGGCAACAGCAGAGTCAGGCAGTGTTTTTAAGCTGAAGAAAGAGAGATAAGAATTCAGGGATATTACGAAAGGTGGAGTTTGTGGGGCATAGTAGCACAGAGGAAGGAGCTGCACGGAAAAGGAACTCTGGAGATCTGCAGTGGGGTCTGGAGGACGCTTTGCCTAAGTACTGATCTGTGCATGCATAAGAGGAAATGACTCAAGCTTGGGAAAGAACCACGAGAAAGGAGTAGTCAGAAATATTCCTGGAGCTCACAGCAGGCTAGGAATTGTTCATATTCCCACCAGCCAAGATGAAACAATAACAACCACAACAACATTTTAAAAACCAAAAAACAAATATATAAGGTATCAAGTAGAAGCTTGAAAATGGTATTGCATTCCAAAGCACTATATAATTAAATTGCCAAAAACTAATGATAAAAAGAAAATCTTAAGATCAGTCATAAAAATAAGATACATTGTGACACACTGCAAACAAAGCAATAAAGAGAAGAATGACAGTAGACTTCCATCATAAACTATGCAAGCCAGATGTATTGAGAGGGAGAAATATTGTCTACCTACATTTCTTTATCAAGAAAAATATGTTTCCAATGTGAAGAATGAATGGACATTTCTGGAAGAACAAAATAAAGAGAATTCATCACCAAAAGAATTGCATTCCAACAGTGCTAAAGGAAGTTCTTTAGGCAGAGCTGAAATAACACCAGGTGGAAAATTAAATCTATACAAAGGATTAAAAAAGCCAGAAATAGTAAGTATGTAAGGGAATGTGAAAAAACAATTTTCTCATTTTAAAAAATATCAGCAAAACATAATCGACTGTTTAAAGCAAAAATGAGAGCAGTGTAGTATGGGATTCACAGCAAACATGGAAGTAAAATACATGAGAACAGCAGCCATCAGGATATAGAGATGGAAGCACCCTGTTGTGATGTTCTTATACTATATGTGAAGAAGTATAAGGTAGATTGGGATAAGGTTTTTCTAATAAAAATTATTTGTATTTTTTTTACATCAATATGTGACTTTTTTAAAAAAAATTAGGTTTGGGGTACATGTGCAGGTTTTTTTCATAGGCAAATTGCAAGTCACAAGGTTTGGTGTACAGATTATTTCATCATCCAGGTAATAAGTATAATGCCTGATAGGTAGTTTTTGGATCTTCACCCTCCTCCCATCCTCCACCCTCAGATAGACCCTGGTACCTGTTGTTCCCTTATTTGTGTCCATACCCAATGTTTAGCTCCCACTTTAAGTGAGAACATGCAGTATTTGGTTTGCTGTTTGGGTAACGGCCTCCAGCTTCATTCATGTTGCTGCAAAGGTCAGGATCTTGTACTTTTTTATGGCTGCATAGTATTCAATGGTGTATATGTACCACATTTTCTTTATCTAGTCTACCACTGATGCGCATTTAGATTGATTCCACGTCTTTGCTATTGTGAATAGTGCTGGGATGAACATATGCGTGCATGTGTCTTTATGGTAGAATGATTTGTGTTCCTTTTAGTATATACCTAATAATGGAATTGCTGGATAAAATCTTAATTCTGCTTTAAGTTCTTTGAGAAATTGCCAAACTGCTTTCTACAATGGCTAAACTAATTTACATTCCCCCCAACAGTGTATATAAGTTTTCCCTTTTCTCCACAATCTCTCCGGTTAGATTGTGATAAATTAAAGTCCTTTGCTCTGCTGAAGGGAAACTCCAGGTGATTTGGCACTTGACTAAAATTATTAGGCCACCATAGGTATGTCTCTGAGAATGTTTCTGAGAAGAGATTAGAATTTGAGTCTATGAACTGAGTGGGGAAGATCCCCCCTCAATGTGGGCAGATAACTTCCAATTGGCTGGGGGCCCAGATGGAATAAAAGGGTGGAGAAAGGGCAAAATCTTGCTGTGTCTTCTAGAGCTAGGATACCTTCCTGCTGGTCTTGAATGTTACAACTCCCCTTCTTAGCTTTTGGACTCTGAGAAACACACCGGCAACCCCCAGGCTCCCGGGTTTTTGGCCTTGAACTGAGAGTTATGCTATTGGCTTCCTTGGTTCTGCAGCCTCCACAATTCCCTGTGAGCCATGCTACCAGTTGCCCTGGTTCTCTAGCTTGCAGATGCCTGTCATGGGACTTCACAGCCTCCATAATCAACTGTGCTAATTCATGTATCTCATCAGTTCTGCCTCTCTGGAGAACCATGACTAAATTGATTACTTATCATATGCCAGAAAATGTTCTAACTAATTTATATATATTAATTCATTTAATTATCATAGTTCCAATTAGATGGGCACTATTATTAAACCCATTTTCTACAGATATAGTCCTAAGGCACTTGCCCAATGTAGATATGATAAGATGCTTTAGTAGTTCAGAAACAGGAGAAGGAGAAAATCAGGACCAGGAAGAGCAATGAGGACTGTATTAGCCTGGAGAAGTTGTCATGGAAGGCATACAACTTGAGGTAGCTCTTGCAAAGGTATATGCTAATGACTACCAGGTTTGTCACACCAAATGTCACAATCTAATATTATCAAAGATCTAGTACTTCAGCAGAGTAGCTTAAATCAGTTCCTCAGATCTCTCAACATTTATTAAATACCTATTATGTTTTAGCCTCCGTAATCAAAGAGATAAACAAAAAATGGCTATCCATTGAAAATGTATATATAATACCCACCATATTACTAGATGTCACTGGGGCACAGGCCCCACTTTTGAAAAGCTTATAATCTAGTTGGTCGTGTGTGTGAGCATGTGTGTGTAAATGTACACGTGAGTAAAACTAATTAAAAAGTGACTGAGACTAGGTTATAATCATGAGCTAAACTGAACAATGCTCTATGATTCAGGAAAGCAGATTACCACAAATTACCCAGATAGCTTCACAGAGGACATGGCTTGGAGCTGAATATTGAAAAAGCAGCCACATTTATATAAGTAAAGGAAGCAGGAAGAATTTACCAGCTGGTGATAACAAGATGAGAAAGACTTAGGTAGGGATAAGCATAGTTGGTATGACTAAGAGTGAATAATATTAAAAGCTGAAAATAAAGTCACACATGTAAAGGGGGCAAGCGGGATACAAATTGGACATTAAAATTAACTCAAATCCCAGATTGTTGTTGAGAATATAGCCTTGATAATTTTCATCCTCAAATTCTAACCAAATCATTCTGTTTTACTTATGCAGGAGAAAGGGAAGAAATATAAGAGAGAGTGCAGAGAATACTAAAAATAATAGAAAAAAATGAGATCTCAAGGATCATCTGATATGCATGCAATTTCCTTGGAATTCAGAAATACCAATACAATTTAAAACAGGGAATGTTACCAAGATCTTATTTTTAAGCCCGAATCTCCTGTAAGCAATTAACAAACAGGCATCACTGATCCCACTAAACATCATCAAACCATATAGAAAACGCGAACTTTATATCAAAGAGCAGCATGAACACTGACATTCCCATGGACCGGTGACGTGCCTGCACTGCTCAAATGACAGGGCACTAGGCCTTCCATGCGTCCAGGGGATATTCCCACTGTAATGTGTCAGCAGATTTGCAAATGTTCTCAGTGACAGCAGCCCACAGTCCAGGAATATATCCTTACCCCTGTGCTCAGCTCAGATCGCCTCAATGCAATGTCTCTCTGCCCTGCAGGGTCCCTCTAATGGCTCCAACTGCCAATGAAACACCTTCATCATCTCTGTATCTAAAATTGGACGAAGGTATCAAGTTTGGCTGCCTGATGAGACTAATTAAGTACTTTGCAGAGGTGTGAAGAAGTAATCAGTCCTAGTCGGTGAGAAAAGAAAAAGAAAATATGAAGGAAACCCCCAGAGGTGACTCTAACACAGTTCCTGTCTCAATTGATGATTCATAAGATCACAGCTGAAAGAACCTTCTACCATAAATCGAGGACCTATGTTAACAGCAGGAAACGAAACATCATCTCACAACTCTTCCCCCACTAAATCAGCACATCCATCCCGTATCCTAAAATCGTTACATTGCTGTATACTGACACCTAGCGTCCGGAGTTAGGTGAGCCCAAAGGTGACATTTTTCTTCGATCCAACTGTGGGAGGTGGCTCTCTCCCACATCAGGTTTCCTGGTGTGATTCCTCACTCTACTTCAGGGCATCCACGTGAAAGTGTCATTAAGAATTTATTTTAGTGCAGTTAAACTCCCATTTTGTGACCTACCCTCCTCAAGTACTTTGAAACTGCCAAGTGTTCCCCAGGACGACCCTTCTTTCTACTGAGCACACAGCAAACTCCCACCTTTCCTTCTTCCTCCTCTCCTTCAGTATCAGGATGTGGCCTTTCTTTATATAAAGTCTATATATTTTAATAGCATTATTTGCTACACCAAAGATAATTGGAAAGAGAAAGTTGTACCGAAAAATGCCTCAGAATTGTTCATAATAGCAACATGTAAGTGGCTTTCCCATTATTGCATTTTGGAGATTCACCTCTTCCCTCCTTCTACTCCCACAACCACACAGTGAGACAGAGAAAGAGATGTTAATGAATAACCAAAAGTCAAGAGAATAACAGAATGTAACAAAAATCAAAAATAATCCCAAGGAGTAAGTACTTAAGAGACTCTATTTTATTCTAAGCAATCTTTAGAGATAAGCCGGAGCCATTTCTAGACAGGAAGTATAAAAATCTTTGAAGATGTGCACTTTCAGATAGCAATAATTTCTCTCAAGAGCATTTTTAGATCTACATTACTGTCTTTGAATCAGACTTTTTCAACACAGGCAAAATAGAAGATGTAAGTAATGAGATGACATTGGTGAGTAGAAGATGCATGAATGTAGATAGCATTTGGTCTTGGAGTTAGATTTTCCAGTTTGCTGTGCAATACATAGGACATAGTCATACTAAAAAATTATTCATTGTCCTCTCGGCCTTAGCACCATTTTCTTAGAAACCTCTGTGCCATGAAAGCCAAGTGGAGGAAGAAGCAAATGTGCAAGCTGAAGCACAGAAGAAGAGAGATGAGTCAGATGTCCAAGTAAACCACTAGCTTCTTGCACCGTGGAAGCCACAGGAGCAGAAACATGGAATGCTAGACGCTGGGGATGCTGGTACAAGTTGTAGAACTGCATGCTACTGTCTAGAGCTTATCTCATGATCTAGAACTTCATTGCCCTCTGATCGCTAATCACCTCTAAGACCCACGTTGCTCATAACTGAAACTGCCTTTGTTGGTCTTTCGCCCTGGACCTGTGACATTCTGGATTACTTCTGTGTTTACTTGTGGCCGAGTGTAACAACCATACAATAAATCACCTCTTCCGCTGTCTTAGCTGAAGAATTAAAACAAAAAAAAAAAATTCATTATTTACATGAAATCAAACTTTACATCAAACTTACCTAGCTGTCCAGTATTTTATCAGGCAAGGCTATTTGGGGTGGGGAAAAAAAAAAAAGACCTAACTAGGAAAAGTAACTAGGCTCCTAATGAAACCTGAGTCATTTTTATGGAAATGGGTGCTATAGTAGGGTTCCAAAGATCAAATATAAAAATGAAGGCCCAACACCATAAGCATTCAACTACTACTTTGCATTTATTCAATGCTTCAATTGGTAGAGCATTTCATATTCCTCCTCATGACAACCCTTATGTGGGTATTTTTATGTACACTTAAAGGCTCAGAGATGTTAAGGAATTGTCATTGTAATCTGCACGAAACTATAAGGAAAAGTCAGAATTCAAATCCAAGTCTGCCAGTGTGGTGCAGTGTCTACAAATACAGAAAAAGTTCCTGTGAATACTGTACAAGACTTTTAATCCCTGAGCTGCACATGAAACTTAAGTATCTGAAAAACCCAGTAACATCATGACATAATGCCAAGAAAATGAAAAGATATTCTCAGAAAGTCATTGACCTGCCTTTCAGACTCTACTTTCAGACTGTAGAGTCCAGTTTGGTTTTTAAACCACAAAAACATTCACTTTATTTCCCCAAGTACAGTAAGACATTATTCTGACGTGGACTTAGTCACACGTACCCAAAATCTCTAAATCTCCAACCACTACTCTCTGTAAACTATTTATATGTCTAGAGATCTTTAATAAAATCACAGGTTAATTCAAATCTGTTTAACTTAGAGCTCATGTTCCCTAGATCTTTATATTTCAAATTTAGAAAATGTTCTTGTAATAATGCTTTTCACTGTTAACTATCAAGGTCATTTTTAAATTGTAGAGTAGCGACAGCTGGTGTTCACAGTGTATATCGCACTTCTCCCCTGAGCTGTTTTTATTTCTTACCTGTGATCTTCAAATTCCAGTGTCCGTAAAAATTCTCTGAGGAGCTTGTTAAAACATAGATTCCTAAGCCCCCACTCTTACAGATCCTGATTCTATATATCTGGGGCTATGTACATTGCAAGCACCACTGCTACCATCCCTTTTCCCACCTCCTGGCCAATCTTATTCAATAGTCTGGAGCAGGGCTTTTCAAACATTATTGAGCATGAGTCACTAGCAGTCTTGTTAAAATGCATATTCTGGCACAGTAGTTTGGGGATAGAGCCAGAGATCTTGCATATCTAACAAGCTCTGGGTTGCTTGATACCCTGATTTTAAACCTAAGCATTTCCAGTTCTTATGTAGCTAGATCACCACAGACTAAATCCTCTGAGTTTACAAAATGCAACTTATAAGTGCTTCTTGCTAGTGGCTAAAGAGATTTTGCTTAAGTCTTCTCCTTAACCCTGTTCTCAACTCTGTCCACATGCTTGGGGCCTAAAGGATAGCCATACTCACCTCAAGAAGTAGCTAGGAACAAAGAAGGCCATTATCCTGGTGGGAGTCCCACTAAAACCTATGCCTGCTTTTCTCTGAACTAAATCATTTCCTGATACAAAGGAGACAGAAAGGCCCAGGTCAGGATCACTCCCTGTGAGTCACAGTCAAACTAAGAACCAAAATATTAAATCAAGGGCTTCTTTTCTATTGTATCTCAGAGGCATGTAACATTCACTCTCCATAACATTTCTTTATACCATTCATGCATTTCACCTAACAACGGATGGCTAGAACATACAGGACAGCCTTGGCTTTTCTGGAAATGGCCAGAGCATATGCCTGTCTTCGTATACTAAATACTGAAGAACTCTTGGAGCAACCATGCAGGCAACTTTAAAAAAATGTATTCTCAACAGTTGAGTTGTATAACTGGGTCTAGTATGTTCACATACTTTTACTTATTTTTTATTCTATTACCTTTTTTTAACATGTTATTTTCTTACCACCAGGTAATAATGCTATAGAATCTTTTCTTAAAATAACATAGAGGCCGGGCACGGTGGCTCAAGCCTGTAATCCCAGCACTTTGGGAGGCCGAGACGGGCGGATCACGAGGTCAGGAGATCGAGACCATCCTGGCTAACACAGTGAAACCCCGTCTCTACTAAAAAATACAAAAAAAAAACTAGCAGGGCGAGGTGGTGGGCGCCTGTAGTCCCAGCTACTCGGGAGGCTGAGGCAGGAGAATGGGGTAAACCCAGGAGGCGGAGCTTGCAGTGAGCCGAGATCCGGCCACTGCACTCCAGCCTGGGCGACAGAGCGAGACTCCGTCTCGCAAAAAAAATAAAATAAAATAACATAGAATATTGTCTCCAAACTTCAAATGTGCTTTTAGATATGCTTAGTTGAGTAGAAAATATTCCCTCTAGTCTCTTGTGGCTTTATAATACTATTGTCTTTACAGAAAGAGCAGACTGCAATCCAATATTCTTTCCAGGTTGAGCATTTAGTGATAACTATATATGCCTTAGTTTGCTTAAGTATGCATCCTTTATTATTCAGATCCAGTGCTTTCTGGAGTAAAAAGGAGACCATATGTTAATCAGAAAGCAATAATACAGGCAGCTGTAAGAGTGAGATGAGAAAGGAAACCCCAAGGATTACATATTAGCCTCCGAATAATCTCAAAATCTGGTACTTTGATCAACCTTTATAGCTCTCTGAAGGCTCCTCTTTACCTCTGAAGGATAAGAACAAACCAAGAGAGTGAAAGGAGGAAAACATGTAGATAAGGGAAAATAGAATAACCACTGAGAGACAGCTATTCACCTCTGTCTCTTCTCCTTAGTTTTGTTGTAGTGGAAAAAAAAAAAACGGAAATTTTGGAGCCAGATTAATCCACGTTTGAATCTCACATCCGTCACTGTGTTGCCATACGGCTTCAGGTAGTTTACTTAGCCTCTTTGAGTCTCAGTCTGTTTATGAAACACAGAAACTACTCCTTCCCTGGCAGAGCTCTTGAGAAGATAGATGTTAGGTAGGTATGGAGCCTGAAAATAGAACAACAAAGAAAAGCTGTTATTAATGGTTGCTGCCACCACTTCTTCATCTGTTCAACTTTCAACAATATTTATTGATTATCTCTCTGTGGCAGGAATATAGTGAAGTCTTAAGAACAGTGAACAGATAAAAAAAATCTCTGTCCTCAAGAGGTTTATGTTTCATCCTTTGAATACCACAGTAATCACAATTTCATCTCTTACTGTTCCACTGAAATTCCTCCAGCAAAGTCACCATTGTCCTATCAAATATGATGATCTCTTTTTGGTCCTTAATAAGACCATTGTGTACCATCTAACAATCTTGAGCAATTATCTTCATGATGTTTAAAATATGTATTTCTCCTGATTTTTGTCTACCCACTGACTAAAGTTTTTCAGTCTCTGTTGCTAGTTTTCTTCTTCAGTTACTCCTTTAATTGATAGTTCCTAGAGCTCTGACTTTTGCTCTTTTTCTTTTACACTCTCCACTAGCAGCCCTTGATCTTTTCAGAGGCACAGACTCCTTCAAAGAACTAAGAAAGCTCAGCTCCCTCTAAAGGGGAACAGAACCTACTTATAAATATACAGGAATTTACATGCATTTCCAGGAATTTCACAAATCTTCTTCACTCTCTGCAAAGCCCATCATTGTACTCCAGTTGAAGGGATTCCAATGGCTTTAACTCTTTGTTAAAGACTCTCAAATTTTGGTTGGACATGGTGGCTCACGCATGTAATCCCAGCACTTTGGAAGGCCAAGTTTGGCAGATCACTTGAGGTCAGGAGTTTAAGACAAGCTTGGTCAACATGGTGAAACCGGTGTCTACTAAAGATATAAAAATTAGCCCCAGCATGGTGGTGCATGCCTGTAATCCCAGCTACTTGGGAAGTTGAGGCAGAAGAATCACTTGAACGTGAGAGGCAGCGGTTGCAGTGAGCAGAGATCACTCCAGTGCACTCCAGCCTGGATGTCAGAAGCAGACTCGTCAAAAAAAAAAAAAAAAAAAAAAAAAAAACCCAAAATTTTGATCTCCCCCAAACACAAACCACTTTTTTTTTATTATTATTACTTTTTAAATTATATACTTTTTTTTATTATACTTTAAGTAGTAGGGTACATGTGCACAGCGTGCAGGTTTGTTACATATGTATACATGTGCCATGTTGGTGTGCTGCACCCATTAACTCGTCATTTACATTAGGTATATCTCCTAATGCTATACCCAGTGACAGGCCCCGGTGTATAATGTTCCCCTTCCTGTGTCCAGGTGTTCTCATTGTTCAGTTTCCACCCATGAGTGAGAACATGCAGTATTTGGTTTTCTGTTCTTGCGATAGTTTGCTCAGAATGATGGTTTCCAGCTGCATCCATGTACCTACAAAGGACATGGACTCATCCTTTTCTATGGCTGCATAGTATTCCATGGCATATATGTGCCACATTTGCTTAATCCAGTCTGTCATTGATGGACATTTGCGTTGGTTCCAAGTTTTGCTATTGTGAATAGTGCCACAATAAACATACGTGTGCATGTGTCTTTATAGCAGCATGATTTATAATCCTTTGGGTATATACCCAGTAAAGGGATGGCTGGGTCAAATGGTATTTCTAGTTCTAGATCCTTGAGGAATCACCACACTGTCTTCCACAATGGTTGAACTAGTTTACAGTCCCACCGACAGTGTAAAAGTGTTCCTATTGCTCCACATCCTCTCCAGCGCCTGACTTTTTTATGATCACCATTCTAACTGGTATGAGATGGTATCTCATTGTGGTTTTGATTTGCATTTTTCTGATGGCCAGTGATGATAAGTATTTTTTCATGTATCTGTTGGCTGCATAAATGTCTTCTTTTGAGAAGTGTCTGTTCATATCCTTTGTCCACTTTTTGATGGGGTTGTTTGTTTTTTTCTTGTAAATTTGTTTGAGTTCTTTGTAGGTTCTGGATATTAGCCTTTTGTCAGATGCATAGATTGCAAAAATTTTCTCCCATTCTGTAGGCTGCCTGTTCATTCCGATGGTAGTTTCCTTTGCTGTGCAGAAGCTCTTTAGTTTAATTAGATCTCATTTGTCAATTTTGGCTTTTGTTGCCATTGCTTTTGGTGTTTTAGACATGAAGTCCTTGCCCATGCCTATGTCCTGAATGGTATTGCATAGATTTTCTTCTAGGGTTTTTATGGTTTTAGGTCTAACATTTAAGTCTGTAATCCATCTTGAATTAATTTTCGTATAAGGTGTAAGGAAGGGATCCAGTTTCAGCTTTCTACATATGGCCAGCCAGTTTTCCCAGCACCATTTATTAAATAGGGAATCCTTTCCCCATTCTTGTTTTTGTCAGGTTTGTCAAAAATCAGATGGTTGTAGATGTGTGGTATTATTTCTGAGGGCTCTGTTCTGTTCCATTGGTCTATATCTCTGTTTTGGTAGCAGTACCATGCTGTTTTGGTTACTGTAGCCTTGTAGTATAGTTTGAAGTCAGGTAGTGTGATGCCTCCAGCTTTGTTCTTTTGACCTAGGATTGTCTTGGTAATGCAGGCTCTTTTTTGGTTCCATGTGAACTTTAAAGCAGTTTTTTCCAATTCTGTGAAGAAAGTCATTGGTAGCTTAATGGGGATGGCATTGAATCTATAAATTACCTTGGACTGAATGGTCATTTTCATGATATTGATTCTTCCTATCCATGAAGCATAGAACATTCTTCCATTTGCTTGTGTCATCTTTTATTTCATTGAGCAGAACAAATAACTTTCTTGAGCAATTGACCTTTCAAATGACTTATTGGACAAAAACCCACATGAATGCTCTCAGGCATCTTAAATTAAAATTCAGAATTCAAACTAAGCATATTATTCTCCTTAAATTTGCTTTCTTCTTGGGAGGAAGTATCCTATGAAAAAGGGAATACTAGTTTTAAACCAAACAGACCCAGATTTAAATCCAGCCCCAGAAGCTTCAGTAATATACTTCCTCTTTGTGCTTTCGTTTTTTCATGTATAATATGAAGATAATAATACCTCAATTTTCTGCATTATTGAGGATTAAAATAGATATTGAAAAAATGCCTATCCACATAGGATATATTCTACAAATATCCACTTTTTACTGGATTCCCAATCTCAGTAAAAGGAACTCCATTTGCCACATATCTTGAATCAAAAATGTAGAAGCTAAAGATTCAACTTGTCCTCTTTTTCTCGTCAGCAACCCATGGATAGCTATGCCATGTTGATTCCTTAACTCTCCCCTTCCCTTAGTTCAGGCTTTTTGTGTTCTTCCTCATGGATACTACAAGAGTCTCCTAACTAGTTGATCCAATTGCAGCCCAACGCCCTTCCAATGTATTCTCTGTGCTGTAGCCAGAGGATCTTCCCAAGACACAAATCTGATAATGGCATGACTGCTTAAACCTGCTCACTTACTTCTCATTGCTTCCAGATTACATCTGCCTTAGCATTGCACTGAAGACCAATTATGATCTGGCCCCATCTACCTCCAACTCAATCCCTTGAACTAGTTGTAGATCTCTCCAACTGCCCACAGTCTTTTGGATTCTATTCCTCTATTCATGTTGCTTCCTTTGCCTGAAATGTTCTCAACCCCCTACATTTCTTCTGGCCACAGGATGATGAAGCACACAGGCCCTTAGAAGATTCTAGCATATACTCTTGGACTTCCAGCTCCATAACCATAAGCTAAATAAATTTCTTTATAAATTAGTCAGTCTGTGGGATTATAACAACATAAAATAGACTAAGACAATGACTCAACTAGACATGTCAGATTCAAGAATCCAATCAGGGCCATATAGTGTTAGTCTATACCTGTACCATTACATACAACATTCTGCCTTTATAAAATAGCATCAGTAGTGGTGGTAGAGGTCTTCAGGCTGGTAACTCCTGGACATAGTTGGTTTGGAAGGATAATCTAGAATTCGCTCTTCAAATTTAGAATTTCTTCTCAACTCTAGTTTCCTATCACTAATGTTTGCAAAGTAAAGGTCTCAAATCACCAGCTTCTTTGGCCCTTTTCTGCTCTCTTCATCACTGAACAACTTGACACCCACTGACTTTAACTAGGAATCATGAAGTCACAACAGAGAAACAGACCTCCCACCCCTTCCTTGGTTGTGCCTTATATCTAGTGTTTTCTGTAAGAAAATATGCTGCTCTCCTTCAATTTCACATCTCAGAAATTGAGAGAGAGTCTGATGACTTTAGTAATTGGCCTACTTTTGGAGCAACAAATTCCCAGCATAAAAAAGCATCAAAGAAAAAGACAATTTGAAGTCAAAATGTTTTGACTTCCATCCCACAACTGACCAGCTGTCTCCTACTACATACAGGAAGAGGAAATAAATGTACAACATGAGGATTCTGGGGCAGGGATAATTTCCTAAGATTAAGGTTCTTTGAGTTATCAGATGGTTTCCAAGGAAAGTCCTAGAATTCCTTCTCTGGATATCCTTAACAAAGACGTTCGAAGATATTCTCCTTTATCTGTGATTGAGTATTCATTGACTTGAACAGCTGCAGGAGTGTCAGCCTGTGATTTGTAAAGCCTACTCATTTGGACATCACCAATTTGTTGTAACCAGACAGGAGTGGAGTAAAGTTTGCTCTATGTTATTAACATAGAACAGCATTTCTTAAATTAACTATATATATGATTGTGGGGAAATGCTCAAATAACCTAGCAGAACTATTTTCAAATATCTTATAAAAATACAATTGCCAGCAATTATGCTTCTAGATATCTACTCAACTGATTTGAAACATGTCCACAGAAAAACCTGAACTTAAATACTTAATAGAAGCTTTATTCACAATTGTCAAAAACTGGAAGAATCACAGTGTTCTTTAATAGGTATAAATGGTGGTACATCTATACATTAGAATACCATTCAGGGATCAAAAAGGGAGAAATAAAGACTAGGCATGGAGGCTCACACCTGTAATACTAATGCTTTGTGAGGCTGATGTGGGAGGATCCTTTGAGGCCAGAAGTTTGAGGCCCCCTTCTTTACAAAAAAGTTTTTACAATTAGTGAAGCATGATGGTGTGTGCCCGTAGTCCCAGCTACCTGGAAAGCTGAGGCAAGAGGATTGCTTGAGCCCAGGAATTTGAGGTTACAGTGAGGTATGATTGTGCCACTGGACTGCAGCCTGGGCAACAGAGCTATCAGACCATCTTAAAAAGGAATCCATAAAAAGACAGGAATGAACTGTTATGCCACACAAAACATGGATGAATCTTAAATGTAGCTATTACTATGTGAGGAAAACGAGTCTGAAAATGCTACATACTGTATTATTCCATTTCTATGCCATTCTGGAAAAATCAAAATTATAGAGATGGTAAACACATCAGGGGTTGCTAGAGGTATAGGAAGGTGGGAGGGTTTACTAGATGAAACAAAGGGGATCTCTTTAGAACTGTAACTTTTCTGTATGACACTGTTATAATGGTGGATCCATGACACTACGTATGGATTTGTCAAATCTCATAGAAAGAAAATTTAAAGTGAAAAAATGTTTTACTTCTATCCCACTACTGACCAGCTGTCTGCTACTATGCACAGGAAAAGAAAAAAATAAATGTGCAATGTGAGGATTGCACAAAGAGAACTTAAATGGAGGAAGTTTTTTTTTTTAAATCTTAGAAACTCAAAGAATCCCAGTAGGTAATGCAGATTGTGGCAAAAGATTACAACTGTATTAGGAGCATATAAAATAACTTCACTGAAGCCAGGTAGAGGTAGGATGGAGGGTTGCTGACTTCAGTTGAAAATAAGTGGAATCTATAAGATTAAAAGCAAAAGAACTATCCATAAGCATTGTACTCTAATAGGTAAATCTGTTTCTCACAGGTATACCTGATAACAATTCAGAAACAACTATACATGTACTCTGAATATGGGTTAACGGTTCTGAATCCATTATACATGTAACCTGTAATTGCACAATTAGGTAAATGGATTGCAGACGATGAGAGCCAAGTGTCTCACACTGGAGTGGGAGGTTACAGACAAGTAAGGGGAGAAGGCTACAATGATCCAGGTGGTGCTGGAATTGAACTGAAGATAACAGCTCTAATACTTGAACCTAGAACTCCTGTGTAGCTGTCAAAGATACAGATAGATACATATATAAATACTTACAGATATGCATATTTAGTCAGGTTAGCATATGCATGGACATTTCCTTTCTCTGTCAGCTGAGAGGGTCTAGAGGCAACAATATCCCAATTGTCCACATCTTTATTTCTAATATCATTTTTCATTACAAGGACCCTTGGCTCTATGGGGAAGTAGCTGATTCTAGGATTGGGGCAGGGAATATACAAAATGAGCCTGGAGCATCTTATAGAAATTAAGAAAATGCTCAAGAAAAAAATCAATAAACACAAAAAGAGGAGGGTGTGTCAAAAAGACACAAATGCCAACTAAAGGAAATCTCAATAGCCAAAGCTGGAAGCAATATGAACAACAAAATAAAGTAGTATTGGATTATAACCCAAAATGTAAAATCAATATCCATGAGTCCATATTGACATAAATGATTGAATACTTAAAGAAATGCAGGAGTACATACAAATCTCCCATGCAAAAGAATTCCAAATAATTTATGAAGTTACTCTGTCCTCATAAAGGTGGAGTATAACAATTTCCCATTTCTACAGTTTGGGCTGCACAGAGTGATGCCCTTCCAAAGAGTATAGCATGGAAAGGAAAAGAAAAAGAGTAACTTCACAGTGGAGAAACCTGACAACCCCTACATTAACAAGGTGATAAAGGTTAGCATCAACAGTAATAAGTCATGTTGATAGTATATACCCTTGACATGACGTGATGAGAAGATAACTTTACCTTACCTCTTAACAAAAAAACCTACAACCTCAGTCAATGCATGAGAAAAATACAGGCAAAATCCAATTGAAGGACATTTGACCAAACGACCTATAAGTCGCTTCAAAATTATTAAGGTTATCAAAAACAAGGAAAGTTTGAGAAACGCTCACAGTCCAGAGAAGCCTGGGGAGACATGGTGACGTATTCCGGACAGGAACCTGGAACGGAAAAGAACACCAGGCTGGAAACTAAGGACAGCTGAAATAAAATATGAGCTTATGGGCTTTAGTCAATTTTTATTTTTTTAATTTTATTTATTTATTTATTTTTTAGTTTTTTGGGTTTTTTTATTTATTATACTTTAAGTTCTAGGGTACATGTGCATAACGTGCAGGTTTGTTACATATGTATACATGTGCCATGTTTGTGTGCTGCACCCATTAACTCGTCATTTACATTAGGTATATCTCCTAATGCTATCCCTCCCCGCTACCCCCTCCCCACAATAGGACCCAGTGTGTGATGTTCCCCTTCCTGAGTCCAAGTGATCTCATTGTTCAGTTCCCACCTATGAGTGAGAACATGCGGTGTTTGGTTTTCTGTTCTTGCCATAGTTTGCTCAGAATGATGGTTTCCAGCTGCATCCATGTCCCTACAAAGGACACAAACTCATCCTTTTTTATGGCTGCATAGTATTCCATGGTGTATATGTGCCACATTTTCCTAATCCAGTCTGTCACTGATGGACATTTGGGTTGATTCCAAGTCTTTGCTATTGTGAATAGTCAATTTTATAAAACGTATTAGATACATGAAAATGATATACGATTTACAAATCAATCGCCTAATATTTATTTATTGAGCATATTGAGAGCCTGGCACTGTGGTAGGCATGGGAACACAGAAAGAGGTAAGTGTCCTATGCTCAAAAACAGCTTTTCATGAAAAATAAACAACTATGACAAAAAGAACAGAAGGCTGTATCTCCTGGAGGCAGGAAGAAAGGCTTAAGTTGGGAAGACTATCAAACGCATCAAGTTCAGGAAGGTTAATTGACCGCCTAACGCAGGTTGGGAGCCCTCCTCTCCATCTACCCAAATCACCCTCGCTCCACCTTTTCTCCTGCCACGCCTTTAACCCAGTGACAGGTCGGTTCCACGTAGGCCTACTTTGCGCGTGCGCATCATCGGTTCGGCGATCCTTCGCATCGACGCGCTCAGAAGCAACTTCTTCTGCCTGGTCACCGCCAGCGTAGGCGCTACCACAGCTGCAGTCGCCGCCGCCATTTTAACGGCAGGAAGAGTCTGGTTCTGGGACAGCTGGAGACCGTGGTGGTACCTGGTACGGACGGTTTCCGCCCACGTTAGCCCCTCCAAATTTGCTCGTTAGGGCTACAGCCCTCGGTATTGCCTGTATTTTCACTGGGTCCCTGTCGTTGTCCCCAGCCATCCTGTCCCTCTGTCTTTAGTCTCTTTTCTGCTTCCTCATCCTTCAGCTTAGCCCGAAGCTTGCCTGGAGCTGTTGTTATGCAGCCCCAACCTCTATTAAAGCAGCCGCTTCGATTCCCGGGACTGAATTGTGGCCGCCCAGCCCCCATTCCCCGCCCTGATCTGGTCCGAGTTTATTTTCCGCGGCTGTAAACCGGAAGGGCTCTGAGGCTGGGGTATCTGTGCCCGGTATGGGGGCGAGTTCTGGCCTCCTTAGGGTACGGGAGAGCTTGGACTTTGGTCCTGACGTGGTGGAGGACACGCCTTCGAAGAGTGGACGTTACCTCAGTTGTCTGTTGTTGAAGTTTAATCGGTCACTCGTCTGTTTTGTTGTGTTCTTTCCCAGGAATAACTTTACCAAAGGAAAGCTATTTTGCGAACTGTCCTCTCCAGTGGAGATGGCCAATGTGAGTACATTATCTCCTAAGAATCAGCATAGTAAAGTAGTTTGGGAATGTTAGGAAATGAAAGAACGGGTTTAATTATGACGGCATTGGGTGGCATAGAGTTAGACATAATGTCTCAAAAGTGTCAGGGGAAGCAAATGGTGTGAAATCGTGTTATGCTTTGAAGGTGGTAGCATTCTTTTCACTGCACATACACCTATTTATACAATTTGACTTGTACAGATGTGGAAATTCAAGCACCCTTTCGATATTTTTAAATACAGCGTTTCAGTAAATATTAGAATCTATGTCCAGGCCCTTTTTCATCTTTTGGGTTAGCTAAACTGAAGGGTGTTTTTTCCTTTTTTTTTTTTTTTAACCGTTTCTGTATTGGAAGTGAACTTCCAAATCCTACAAAATAAGAACAGGAGATACTGTCACACACCAGAGATATTTATTGACTGTAACTTTCCAGTGATTAGACACATCCTATCTATAGAATTCATATGTAGCGGTCATAAGACATATAAAAACAGCTACAATTAAAGTATAAAGTAATAATTTTTTTAGAACCTACACAAAGGTGCAATGCAGATTCAAGGCATTGTGGAGAGGAGTTTGGGATCACTTCATGAGGGAAACATTTAACTTTTGAAAGGTTTGAAAGATGGGTGAGATTTGTATAGTCTAAAGTATGAGCGGGAAGGACAGGAAGGTATATTCATAGAACTCCCCACCCGCCTACCCCTTTGAAAAATTAAAAAGTCATTGCTCCCTGCTAACCTAAATGTAAGATGTGTGAAAGAGGTAAGTGGGAGATAAGATTGAATTGTGAGGTCGGTACCAAGTAAATGAGAACCTTGAATGCCGAACTCAGTAATTTAGACTTTATTCCTTAAATTGTGATTATTCACTTAAAGCTGTGTGCTAGGAAGACTTATATGGCAGCAGTTAGCCAGGATGGTATTTCTGTAATTGAACATGATATATTAAGTCTAAAGTGTGACTATTATAGAGACAAGTCATAAGAGTAGATTACTAGTCTTGGCCAAGTTCTACGGTGAATTTTTGCCTGCCCGTAACCTGCACAGGAAAAGAATCCTGTAAAAGAAGTATGTGGCACTTTCAAAGGAGAGAAATTAATTGAAGTAGAATAGAGTGCTATTATTTGACCTGGTTTTATTTTGGTTTAAATGAATAAATTATAATAGTTCAGTAGGGAAGATCCTTTTGTAAGTCTTTTGTTAGAAAGAAGTTCATATTAAAGTAAATTTTAAGTTTCAGTATCCAAATGTACGTTAACAATTTTTGTGTTAATTTATATGGATTGTAAATTCTGGATGGATGTTACTAATGAAATATGCAGATAGGTGTTTCTTGTAACAAGAGGCAAAAATGTTGATGTTTCAGAGTCTAGACAGGTAAATTAAGATGCCTTCATAGGGACTATGACAAAGCCTTTCTGTTAAAAGGGGAACAGCCTCCCTTAGCCACAATGATTTGTTGCTAACTAATGCCATTTGGTTATGTGAGTCCAATACTACCAGATCTTTTGAGTTTTCAGGAAGAGCCAAATTTCTGGACCTTTTGTGTAAATATTTCAATTTCTCAATGTAATTCAAATATCTTGCAACACTGGGGGCTGCAAAAAATGTCTGGATAGACGTGGATGCACTGCATAAACTACCGGTTTTTAGTTTTTGTACAGACTGTATTTTCTCACATGATCAAAAGCAGAACCTAGTCCTAAGGCAGTGCACAAAAGGCACTTTCTTTTTATATACTAATAAGGATTTTAAAGTTAAAACATACTAGCATGTCATCTTCCTAAGTCTAGAAGTTTGAATTTAATCATATATAAAATATGTACTTATCCTCAAACTAAAATGAACTCTCTGCTGTAATTTTGTCTTGCTTTTTGGCAATTATTTTTTATTATGCTCACCAGCTGAACCAGTCATAAAATCTGTCAGGTGGTCAGAAAATACTCCACTTCCACAATTAGAGATTTGAGTTTTGTTTTGTTTTGTTTTGAGATGCAGTTTCAGACTTGTTTTCCAGGCTGGAGGGCAATGGCAGGATCTCCGCTCACTGCAAGCCTGGCTCCCGGGTTCAGGTGGTTCTCCTGTCTCAGCCTGCCAAGTAGCTGGGATTATAGGCACTCACCACCACGCCTGTATTTTTGTATTTTTAGTAGAGACAGGATTTCACCATGTTGGCCAGGCTAGACCTCAGGTAATCCACCCGCCTTTGCCTCCCTAAGTGCTGGGATTACACTGCACCCAGCCAAGATTTGAGAATCTTACAGGTTAATGGGTAAGGTTTGAAACAGATTAGTACTGTCATCAACTGTCCCTTTCAGTGGGCAATTTAGATACTGGTTTATTTTGCCATTAAAATGAAATTTGGTGATTGGATTTTCTTAGGCTAGGAACAAAATTAGTATTTTATTATATAACTTTTGTTAAAAGTTGTATCAGCAAGAAAAGAATGTCAAAATATAATCTAATGGCCTTGATAGACAGGCTGAAATAATAATTAATAATAGGCAATTTTTGAAATAATTTGATCTTCCTTTTGCTTCTGTTTTTTGCTTGTGAAACGATGTGAATGATCGCAGATTGTAGATTAATCATGCTGAAACTAGTTCTAATAACAGTGTATAGAATTGTTATGGAAAGTAAGTAAAACAATGTATATGTAAAGCACTTATTATAGAACTTGGACCCATAGTGTCCAACATCAATTGATTATTACTGTTACATGCTCTCAAATATTGTCCCCTTCAGATAATCTTTTATTTTGCTGCTGCTTATTTTGAGCCCTTGCTGAAAATATTTTTGGAATTTGAAATTTTAGATTCCTTTAGATCTTGGGGGCATTCTCTTAAATATCCTTAGTTGTAAAGGTAAATTTGTACTATATAAATACCCAAAAGTCTGAGTTTGTTTGTAAGTAAAAAGCCAAATAATTACCATTTTTGTTTCTTTGGGCAAGTTGGGTACAGACCCCAAGAGAGGCTGCTTAAATTTTAGGCAGACAGTTCTTTGGAGACACGTATCACCAAGGAGGTTATATTTATACAGGTCTTAAAAAGTAAGAATTTGCTAGAATTTTCTAGAACGATAAGGAAACAGTATCTTTTAGAAGAAATCTTACGGCAGTATAAAGAATGAAGAGAAATATGGGAAATGTTGGGGAGATATTTTTATGTGACTGAAAAGTAGAGTAAGGGAAGTGAGGGTAAATTTGTAGGAAATTATTTCAGAAAGACAAAAAGACCAGTTAGGAAGCACTCTTATACTTAACGGTGACAAAGGTGGAAGGAAAAAATAGGTTGAATTTTAGAATACTGTACTTTGTGAAAGGGAAATAGAATAATTCTCAAGTGTCAGATGGCTGGATTTTTCCAACATCCTGGTAACTAATTTTCATACCACCTCTCTACTGCTCCTCCAGTCCATTTTTCATACCGCCCTTAGTGGTACATTTCTTGAAACAGCCTTTGTTTTTGTCCGTTTACTCTGACTGTTTCCTGCCTACAAATTAAAATTCTGACTTACTATCTTGATGTAACAAGCCCTTTACCATCTGAGTTAAATATACAGTCTTATATAGTTGCCCATAAGTTCAATTTCAGACTTTTTTTTATTGCATTCTTATACCAACCCTCACTGAATTTGTCACTCTTTGAAATATGTCTCTATTCCTTTGTTCCTGAAAGTCACTGGTTGAAATGCACCTTTTCCCAAGCAAATTTTTATTGTCTTCAAAGCTTAATATATCCTCCATGAAATTTATTACCTTTTCTCCCAACGATTTCTTAACAATTATTCAGATCTTTTCATAGCATTTCACAGATGATTTGGTGTTTGTTCTTATATCTTTTTCACTAAACTGAGAGTTGCCACTGTGTGTGTGTGTGTGTGTGTGTATGTGTATGTGTTTTAATACAAATATCCGGATAGTGCATATTTTAGACTTTGTGGGCCATAGAATCTCTCTTGTAACTACTTAACTGTGCCATTATGGTGGGAAAGTGGCCATAGGCAGTACATAAATTAGTATGGCTATGTTACAGTAAAACTTTTATTTACCAAAACAGTGGACTGTATTGGGAAATCATTCGCCAATCCCTGCATTAAATTGTTCTGACCCAAGTACTTAGTGAAAAAATTTATGAATGAAAGATATTTACACGTTCATCCATTGTAATGTGTGACCTCACACTCCAGTAAGTGAACATATAAGCAGAAAAAAATGTACCACAAAGATATGTGCTGACATGGAGAAAAGCAGACATTGCCGTGAAACCACAATGAAAGGACAGTATGGGAGAGAATTAGCATAATTTATAGCAGTAAAAGAAGAGAGGAAAGTTCGAAAGTAACATTTTGGTCCAAAGAGATGTTTTGAGAGTTCTTTACTGAGGATAGAAGAATCTTCTTCGTTGTGCTACCTTTTTAGTGTGTCTAAGTAAGACAACCTTTAGATGTCTATTCTCTCATGTGTGGCACTCTTGAATTCTAGCCTTCATTGAAAAGTACATAGACTTTTACCCAAACTAACTCATTAGTTGTTTTTTTTCAATATTTATTTTTATTTTTAAAATTACAAATATACATAATGCTTGTCATATGGTAGGTGTTCAGTAAAAGTAGAATGTTGGTTTTTAAAAGAACCTTGCAGTGTGAAGATTTGCCAGAGATTGTCTATGTAAGTATAACATTTATATTCAGAAGAAATAATTTTAATTTTGTGTCATTTTTAGGTGCTTTGTAACAGAGCCAGACTGGTTTCCTATCTCCCAGGATTTTGCTCTTTAGTTAAAAGGGTTGTCAATCCCAGAGCCTTTTCGACTGCAGGATCGTCAGGTTCAGATGAGTCTCATGTGGCCGCTGCACCTCCAGATATATGTAAGTGAAAGTTGTTATTGCTTTACTTATAATTGTTTTAAAACGTTTCTAGTTGTATTTCCTCTAATATTTCTTCTTAAGGGTTAATGCATTTTTCTAAAGTTGTGTTTATTCGGTTGAAAATGAATCACAGCTCTGCCTAAATATATTTATGTCAGAAAGCTACAGTATAAAAAAGGAAGAAAGAATGAGTACTGGTTTCTAAAACTTCTTAAACTTTTTCTGTCTTCAAACATAGAGTCTTCCCTGAAACAAATCTCCTTTTGGTCCTGTTAAACCATATTATTATTTCTTCCCATTCTTTGCTAAATTTTGTAAGTGTACCTTGTACTTTTTATGTGTTAGTGTTTATTGAACTTACCTGCTTTCTACAAAGTCTATTTCTTCTAATCTGTTTGGTTCACCGCTACCATGCTAATCATTCTAAAATATTTTAACCACGTCACTTTCTTGAAAAACCTGTTACCTTTCATTGCTTTCAGCAGTAGTTCCTAGACTAACGTCAAGCCATGAAGCATTTTTCAAGGTTAAAAAGAAAAAGTGGGGGTAGGAGGGATAGTCTCTGGTAGGTAAGTTTGAGAAATGCTATATGCCATATTCCTGTCTTGGAGGCTTATAATGCACACTAAAATATTAAAGACTCTTAGAAACTTAACCTAATGTGTCCTAAAGATATTGGACATGGAATCCTTTTTTCATGGCACACATTACTTACAGTGTAATTTAGTTCACTTGAACATTCAGAGCCGTCCATCCTGCTCAAGTTTTCTAACTCTCGTGACTACTACCCAATGTACATCACCCGAAGACTAACCATATATTTATAATAAATGAAAGATTTGCCATTCAAATTATGTAAGGGATTAGTATCTGGAATATATAAAGATTTTGTAATAGATCAATAGGAAAAGACAACCCGAAAGAAAAATCAGAAAACAAAAGGACATGAATAGGCCTTTTCCAGAAAAGAAAACCTAAAATGACCAGTAAACATACGGTCAAATCCACTGCCCAAATCTACTATTAATATGGGACGTGTGTTTTCTGTAAAGAGAACTAGAGATTGTTAGACCTTTAAAAACCATCTTGTTCAAAAATAGCTAACAGGTTTTCTCTTGGGAAGTGACTTGAGTAGTCATTAGTGGCTGTCTGTATAGAGCCTTGTTATTCAACATGATCTGCATCATATCACTTAGGAGCTTGTTAGAAATGCAAAATCTTGAGCCCCACTCCAGACCTGTTAAATCAGAACTTGCATTTAAACTAGATCCCAGATGTATATTAAGTACATCTTTAGAGTTTGAGAAGCATTGGACTAGAGTTTATGTTGAGAATCTTGAGACATCATCTGGGTTCAGCAGGAAATGGTTCCATGATTGATGGGGGATGTATGCCCTAAGTGTGGAAGAGGGATATGGTGGCTCATGATCTAGGAATGAGGCAGCCATACTGACATAGCTATTTTCAGTTACTTAGTTCTCTGACAGGATATTTTTAAATATCTATTTTTATTGCTAAGTAATATGCATAGCAGTTGTCCCTCTGTTTCTGTAAGCCCAAATCGCTACTCTGAGTAATCATTAATTTTCTGCTTTATTCTTTTCTGAATCTTTTTGAATTTTTTATAAGTTAGGGTTGTTTTTAAGTTTTAAGTGAATAAAGTAATGTGGTTTGTTCTGTATTTGCAATCCATATTAACTCATGTGGCTGGTAAACAGAGCATTAGGTCATGTGATGCATGATTTTTTTTCCCATTCATGTTTTGTGCCACCAGATGACAGCAGCAGAATGCCCCTCTCCAGACAACCATTACTAAGTTTAGCGTCTTCCATTTTAGATCTTCTCTTTACTTAAAAACATGGGCCTGGCACAGTGGCTCATGACTATAATCCCAACACTTGGGAAGGCTGAGGGAGGAGGAGACCTTGTCTCTACCAAAAATAAACAAAATTAGCTGGGCATGGTGGTGTGCACCTGTGGTTCCAGCTACTTGGGAGGCTGAGGTGGACTGCAGAGGTCAAGGCTTCAGTGAGCTGCGATCACGCCACTGTACTACAGCCTGGATGACAGAGACCTGTCTCAAAAACAAAACAATACACAAATATGAGGATGTAAATGTTATTATACATGCTATTCTTTGACTTAGCTTTTTCTTTTAATGCATTGTATCCTGGATTTCATTCAGTGTCAGTACGTAAAGGTTTATTGTCTTCTTTTTAATGACATTCAAGCATTTCTTAGTATGGATTATTTTATTCAGTCTTTCCCCTAATAACAGACTTGCCTGTAATCTGTCAATCAGTTGCTTTGATTAGTGTTTTGGAAACAATAGGAAACTATTTATACTCACACAGGAAAACAGATTTTAAAGATCTTTTAGATAAAAATATACATAATTTTAAGAAGAACATTCTTTCAGTCTACCAATATACTTGACTATTAAGGAGAAACTGTTCCTTTTGTTGTTTCTCTTCAGGCTCTCGAACAGTGTGGCCTGATGAAACTATGGGACCCTTCGGACCTCAAGATCAGAGGTTCCAGCTTCCTGGGAACATAGGTTTTGATTGTCACCTCAATGGGACTGCTTCACAGAAGAAAAGCCTGGTTCATAAAACTTTGCCTGATGTTCTAGCAGAACCTTTATCAAGTGAAAGACATGAGTTTGTGATGGCACAATATGTGAATGAGTTTCAGGTAAATTGTTGGTAACATTTATTGTGGTTTCCTGATTGTTAATGCTATATTACTCCTGATTATTATAAGCATGTTACTTTTGTTGAAAAAGTTAAAAATCGGCCGGGTGCGGTGGCTCAAGCCTGTAATCCCAGCACTTTGGGAGGCCGAGACGGGTGGATCACGAGGTCAGGAGATCGAGACCATCCTGGCTAACACCGTGAAACCCCGTCTCTACTAAAAATACAAAAAACTAGCCGGGCGAGGTGGCGGCGCCTGTAGTCCCAGCTACTCGGGAGGCTGAGGCAGGAGAATGGCGGGAACCCGGGAGGCGGAGCTTGCAGTGAGCTGAGATCCGGCCACTGTACTCCAGCCTGGGCGACAGAGCGAGACTCCGTCTCAAGAAAAAAAAAAAAAGAAAGAAAAAGTTAAAAATCAATTCCAATACCTGTATATACAAAAACAGCATATATAGCTTTGGAAGACTTGGCATTGTCCTCTACAAAGTGTTTACTATATAATTTTTGTACTGTAGATTATAATATTTTTTAAATATTTCTTCAAAAATATGTTTTTAAGTAACTACTCTAGATATACACAATTTAATTATGTCTATATACTGGAAATTTAGGTTTCCTGTTTTTCACTTTTAATAAATGGTAATTAAATTTGTATATGGATCTAATTCCAACTGGTTCTGTATTCCTCTAGCCATTTAAAAGCTTAAGAAAAATTTGAGATCTCTGAAATTGTTCAGATATAATAACAAAAAGGACCCACTTTCATAAGTTTATTTTTTCTTAAACAATTTCTTAAGGTTGGCTTTTTTTTTTCATTTTTAAACATTTTAAACTTGCATTTATGATTATTTAAGTGGAAGGCTACATGCAATTCAGGGTTCCTGTCAAACCCCTGATGTTTATCATTTTTCATATTTTTGCATAGTTTTAGGCTGAGTTGTGTTTTTTTTTAATCAAAGCCATATTATAAGCAGCAGCAATTCCTTACTTTTGAGTTATATTAGATGACCTGACACTGAGACATGGTTGACCTGTCCTATCTTTTTATCAGATAATTCCTTCTCAGCCTTATTGGCTCCTTGTTCTTCCTGTCTGTCAATTAAATTACATTTCCCCTAAGTTGCTGTCCTACAACTTCTCATTTGAATCACCCTTTGGTCACTTAATCCCTTGGCCTCCTCCACAGTCTATGTTTTTATAATTTCTAATTCAGTATTTCTCTTTCTGACATTTCCAGTTCTATATTTCTATATGCCTACTGAACCATCTTTGGATGTCTCACAAGTCCCCAGATTTTGTGTGTCTTAATACTGAAGTAATAATTTTTTTTCCTTAAAAACCTGTTCTAACTCCCATATAACCAATACTATTAGTGGAATAACCATCCTCCCCTTTCTCCTAAGATAAAACTTAGAGCACCAACCTTCTCTCTCCATCATATCACTATAGATATAAATCACATCACTTTTTTCTCTCATGTTGCTCCTAAAATATTAGTGTCCTTTCAATTATTTGCCAGAGTTCAAGGCCTGTTTGTCTTACCTGGATTTTTAGAGTCATTATAGCATGACACACAATGAAGATAGAATAAATCTGGGTTCAAAGATTGACTGTGCAGCTTGCTTAATTTTGTGACCTCGGGGAAATTACTTAACCTTTCTAAGCTCCTGTTTCTTTGTTGTTGTTGTTGTTTTGAGATGAAGTCACCAGGCTGAAGTGCATGCAGTGGTGCGATCTTGACTCACTGGAACCTCCGACTCCCTAGTTCAAGTGATTCTCCTGCCTCAGCCTGCTGAGTAGCTGAGATTACAGGCGTGCACCACCACACCCGGCTAATTTTTGTATTTTTAGTAGAGGTGGGGTTTCACCATGTTGGCCAGGATAGTCTTGATCACCAGACCTCGTGATCTGGCTGCCTCAGCCTTCCAAAGTTCTGAAATTACAGGCGTGAGCCACCACGCCTGGCCACTCCTGTTTCTTTATATGTCAGATGAGGATAGTAGTAATCTCTGGCCCACAAGAATTTTTTTTTTTTTTTTTTTTTTTGAGACAGAGGTTTGCTCTGTTGCCCAGGCTGGAGTACAATGGCACGATCTTGGATCACTGCAACCTCTGCCTCCCAGGTTCAAGCAGTTCTCATGCCTCACCCTCCCAACGAGCAGGGATTACAGGCATATGCCACCATTCCTGGCTAATTTTTGCATTTGATATTTCTGTTTCTCATTGCCTGTAGACTAAAGTTCAAATTTCTTAATGCTGAATAAATGGCATTTCACAATTTTGATCCCTTATCCTTCCCACCTTATCTGCCACTACTTCCTATTCCCTCTGTACTCCAGTCACAACATACTTACTATTTTTCCTCCTGAATTCCTAATCTCTATACCACCTATTTTTCTACCTGTCAGATATAACACATTAACTTGTAGCTCAAATACCACCATTTCAATCATTTCCTGATTCCTCCCAGCAAAGTGTTTCTTCCTCATCTATGCCCCTAGAAGACTTTATTCGTAACTCGATAGCACTTGTCATATTGGATTGCATTTATGTGCTTGTGCTTATTTTTTTTGTTAGGCCTGAAATCGCTGAAAGTGAGGACTGAATTTTTTACCATTGCAGTGCCTGCTCCTGTCATAGTGCCTGATGTATAGTAGGCTCTCAGTAAATTTCAGTTGAATAAAAGCCTCTAAGCTCTTCCTGTAGGAGAGGCTGTATTATTTAGTCATGTATCTTGTAAGTTAGTATCATTATCCCCATTTTACAGATTATAGAAGAAAAGATAATTAAATATATTACCATAAAATAGAAGATGTAACATTATGAGACACATTACGGCATTTTAGTTACTTAGCCAATTTCTGTTCGTAGCAAGTTTTAGAATATCAGTATATTTATATACTCATGCTCTGCTGTATTCACATTTTTTGAACTTCCAAATTTTATATTCATTGTAGAGAAAAGTTTGAGTAAATGAAAAAACATTATTACCTCACCTCCAAGATAGATAATAATTATTTGTAAAAACAAACAAAAAGCTTTCTAAGGAAGACAAGTTTATAACAGGCAAGATACTGTTTTATTTGAACTCCAGATTTTGTTGACTTACATCCTTGTTCTCCTTAGGGTAATGATGCACCTGTTGAACAAGAAATTAACAGTGCAGAAACTTACTTTGAAAGTGCCAGAGTAGAGTGTGCAATACAAACATGTCCAGAATTGCTGCGAAAAGGTATGTCATGCTTTATACTTTGAAATACTGTTAGTAGTTTTTTTAATATGTTGAGTAATGTCCTCTCTAGAAATTGGAATGCTCTATACCTTAATATTATATTTTACTGTATCTGGCTGGAAGTGATTGCATGACCAAGATAAAGGCTTTCAAATGTCCTGTGACATCTGACCTCATGCTGCCATTAGATAGGAAGAGTAAAATTTTTATAACTTTTTTCCTAAGGCTAAATTAAAGGCATTTTTACTCCTGTGTGATTATTAGAATTATAATTTTATGAGTTAATATAATACTGAAAAATCTTAGTAAGCATTTTTGAAAATTATATTAACCCCAAATAATGTATAATCCTACTTACCCTTCAGGATTGTTGGTAGTAATATTTCAGTTCATCCAACAAAAGCAGAAGTAAACAAAACTAAGTTTAATTTTACCCTTTTCAAAAATAATATACATTTATAAAAATCTAATGCCACAGTAATTTTACTTAATCAGCATTTTTCTAAAGAAGTACTTTTATCCTTCTTTAAAAATTTGTTCTTTAAAAATCAAATTCTTTTCCACCTCGAATATTTGTTCTTATTTGTAGATTTTGAATCACTGTTTCCAGAAGTAGCTAATAACAAACTACTGATTCTGACTGTAACACAGAAAACTAAGAATGATATGACTGTTTGGAGTGAAGAAGTAGAAATTGAAAGAGAAGTGCTCTTAGAAAAGGTAATTCTTTTAATTGCTAATAATTTAATTTTATGGTCATTATTTAAGTAACTGAACCAGTGTCTTAAAATGATGACTGTCATTTCCACCCTTCATTCATTTTCCTCCAAAGTGTTGTAATACTAAAGGACTTACATCTTTTTTGAGAATAAAAGTGCTTTTTTAGTATCCTTAAAAATTTAGATTCTGTTTATTACTTTCCTCAATTTATTTTTAAAAAGTCTATTTTGGAAAATTTTGAAAATGACAAAAAGGTAAAATTAACTCTTTATCCTTCTCCCCTCAGCCTCCCCTCCCGCTCCTCCTCCATCTCCCCCTTTATCTCCCCATCTTCCCCTCCATCTCTATCGCCTTTCTCCTGGGCTTAGAACATGTCAAATAATGAGTGAAAATTATGCCAGCTCTCTCCAAGAGTAAACAGTAACAATATGCGATACAATAACAGTATAATAATGTATACCCACGTTTTTTTCTGTTTTGCTTTTAACCTAAAGTATGCTTTGACATGTTTCCATACTTATACATAGATATATTTTATTCTTTATAAAATCTGCATAGCACTATATCACATGGGTAAACCATACACTTTTTAAATTATTTAAGAATTTTAACCGGGTGCAGTGGCTCCCACCTATAATTCCAACACTTTGGGAGGCTGAGGCCAGAGGATTGCTTGAGTCCTGGAGTTTGAGACCAACCTGGGCAATGTTGCGAGACCCTGTCTCTACAAAAAAAAAATTATCCAGGTGTAGTGGTGCGCACCTGTAGTCCCAGCTACTGTGGAGGCTGAGCTGGCGGATCACTGGAGCCTGAGAGGTGGAGCTGCACTTCAGTCTAAGCAACAAAGTGAGACCTCCCATCTCTTATAAAAGTTTCTTAGTCATTTATAAGTTTAAAATCCAACTTTTGCTATTATAGGCAACAAGCAGTGACAATCTTTTTACAAATACTTTTATGCATGCTAATATCTATAGATTCCTAAATAGAGAATTGCTGAATCAGTGTGTATCTACCTTTTAAATTTTGATAAGACACTTCCAATTTGCCCACCAAAAAGATTGTTCTAGTATATAAACTGTCATGCTAGCTTACCCTGGGTGTTAGCAGTTCTTTCCAACTCAGGTTAGCTGAGGGGTTCAAGTCACTAACTTGAATTTAAAAATCCCATTAGTGATTTCTATGCGGGATATTAGGAATTATTTTATGTTTTCTTTGGGATTAGATGTATGGTTTTTATTTGTAAAAGTATATTGTAATTTACATATTCAGCAATATTATAATTTCACATTTAAATGTCATATAGCTGCTAATAGATTTTGTGTGGTTTTTGACAATCACAAGCATATTATATACTGATTAACAAAGGAGTTATAGAGAGGCG
This sequence comes from Piliocolobus tephrosceles, assembly GCF_002776525.5. NCBI lineage: Eukaryota > Metazoa > Chordata > Mammalia > Primates > Cercopithecidae > Piliocolobus > Piliocolobus tephrosceles. Next base: position 35,289,250 of record NC_045444.1, on the reverse strand, counting down.
TAGGATATTTTCTATTTACATATTAAAATAATGCTTAGTAAATATATACTCATCACTATCATTGAAGTGCTAGAATATTATCACATGTATATTGCATTAGTGGTTCTAGTTTTTGGTCACTTTAAGATTCTGAACCTAATTTGATACTGACTCCAGTATAGTTCTAAGTTAGTTTCCTGTAACCAGTTTCAGGGCTTTGAATAGCAACATGCTTCAACTTGAGAGTTTTAATTTTGTAATGACTGAAGCTATTTTATTTTCTGTGAAAAAAGATATTTTTTTTGATTAAAGATTTCTTCGTGATTATTTTGGAACCACACCTAGCTCTCCAAGTAAATATTTGATATTGTATGGTTTAAATCTATTCTAATTTCCTCCAGCAGATGTCAGTGTTGGTGAACAGAAATCCTAAGAAAAATACTTCAGCTTTGTGTTAATTTGAGATTCTTTCAGTTAACCTTTGTAAACATTTGATTGCATTGCATTGTTTTGCTCTCCTTGTAGTTTATGTATGATTCATCTGTTCGTTAAATTGAAATAACTGTTTTCTAAGCCGTATTCAGTAGTTTTCCTATTTTTAAGAATTGTGAGGATTAATAAAATACAGCAATAAATATTAAATATGGAAGATAATCTAAAGAATACAGTATTATCTTAATGGCTATTGTTAGTTTACAAGAAAGTATGAAGAGAAAAGTTACCTTAGATCAACTAACTTTTTCTGGAAAGGGTGTTAAAAGACAAATTATAACAAATTTAAAGATCTAATTGGTTTTGATTTGAAATTCTAGAATTAAGCAATGCCTCATTCTGTAAAATAGATTGTTACAAACAACTAAGCAGAGGAGACTGGCTTTATACACGGCAAAGAGCTGGAGAAAGCAGCAATTGGAAACAAGAAGCAGATTATTCCTTTCAAAGTTACTTTCCTTATAGGGTTAAAACACAGGTGGCTTTCTTATGCTGGCTTAGGTAAACTAGGCCCATTCTGACTGGTTGCTGTGAATCCTGGTTTTTTTGGTTGTTCGTTTGTTTGAAAACTAGTCTGTTTCAGAATTAAGTTAGATTAGGCAGTACCTAGCATGAGTGACTCCATTCCGATTTGGTCTCATCTCCTGCGACCTAGTGCAGGAGGCTAGTCCAAAAGAAGGAGCTCCCATAAAATTTGTTTAACAGGGGCCAAATAGTAAATATTTTAGCTTTTATAGGCCTTAGGGTCTCAGCTACCCAGCTCTACCCCTGTGTTGTTAAAGCATCTGTAGACAATATGTAAATGAATTGCCATGGCTGTGTCCAGTAAAACTGTTTATCCAAACAGGCACCAGATCAGATTTGGCCCTTGGACAGTAGCTTACTAACCTCTGAATTACAATATAGTCTTGATTTGTAAGGCTTGGACTTTTGGAGATCTCAGCTGAAATACCACAATTGGTCAGTAAGGCCTTTTCATTCTGGATGGGCCGGAAATCCATGTCTCCCAGCACTGCATGACGCATGGATCTCTAGGCCTCTTGGAATCTTGCCTCATGAGTGCACAGCTCAGCCCTTAGCTAAGAAATCATGGTGAATAGTTCTGCGGACTAACTCAGGAGCCATTTTATGTATCTCCTTCATTTCCAGTACCTTGCCCTACAAATCCCAGGTGCCTCAGCTTGTCTCGAACTCTTGCTTTCTACCTCCTCAGCTCCAGTGACACCATCACTTTGCTTGGGCTCTAGTTCTTTGCCCTGTGACAGGCAAATGTCCACAGACAGAAAGCTGGGGCAAATATGGGGATTTTTTTTCATTTGTTTCCCTTCTCTGAAAGATCATAGTCTTGTCTCACCTGTTGTTCAGGGTCTAAAAATAGTTACTTTGTATATTTTGATCAGTTTTATAGTTTTACAACAGGATTGCGAGCTCAGTACCTGTTAACTCTGTTATGGCCAAAGTGGAACTGTGCCCTTGATTTTTTTGTTTTGTTTTGTTTTGTTTTTTGAGATGGAGTCTCTCTGTTGCCCAGGCTGGAGTGCTGTGGCGTGATCTCGGCTCACTGCAACTTCTGCCTCCCGGGTTCAAGCAATTCTTCTGCCTCAGCCTCCCGAGTAGCTGTGTGCCCTTGTTTTTAAACATTCATGATCTCTTCTTTATTTCAACATTGTAATCTGGTCTTAATATTTGTTACTGTCTTTTCACTACTTAGACTTCTGATAAAGCTAATAAAATAGCTTATAAATTAGGATGGTAAGACCACAATTTTTATACATGCACATGGTAGTAGTAATTGTACACTATACAAAAGATAGAGAAGAGTATATAATGAAAAGCAAGTACCTTGTTTAACTGTACACCATTTACCAGGTTATATTATTTTTATGTGTTTTTTCAGAATGATTTCATGACTATGTGAGTAGATAGATGTATTTTGAAGGACACACAAACAAGTAAATGTTTTTAAACAACTTTCATTCAAACAAATGAATGTTGCAGATCTTTTCACTAAGAGCATTTTGTTTTCCTTTACCTATTTCTATTAAAATACCTATTTAGTATTTTACCTATATCTGTTATCACCATAATAATAGAAAATAGCAACCATAGTGGATAGTTTATGACAGATTCAGAAGTTAGTAGCACAGAACTGATTACAAGTAGTTCATAAAGTAAGAAAGAATTCAGAAGAAAATGTATAGAATTTAGTCTTTTTAAAATAAAGTGTTGTATTAACAATCTTCTGGGATGGTAAGAATAATCTTATACTTTTATAGTCTAATTTGCCATTGGTTTTTATTTTTTATTAATCTTGAGTTCTTTTCTGAAACAACATAGTCACTTAAAATTTTCTTTAAAAATAAAACAATCTCTAGTAATGCTATCTTTAAGCATATTATTTGTGACTTTCAATGCAGTTCATCAATGGTGCTAAGGAAATTTGCTACGCTCTTCGAGCTGAGGGATATTGGGCTGACTTTATTGACCCATCATCTGGTTTGGCAGTGAGTAATTATCATTTGAAAATCAAATTATGTGAAGTAGAGATGATTTTTATTATAAAATTTGTTTATAACTTTGGTAATAGATTAAGACTTTTTAAAAATCTCACAATTTTACCCAAATAAATACTACTGTGAGTCACTGGAATTCACAACTTTTGAGAGACCTCTATCACTCACAGTTAAGTTTCTCCATCACTTTAATTTTTTTAATTAGAAATGTTTTTACTTTCTGTTCTCACTAGTAGATATTCTATATTTGAGTTGCATTGCATTAGTGTGTTTACTTTTTATAAGTTGAAAACTATAAATTGGTCCAGTCTAGTTTCTGTAAGGAAGAAATAATTATTATTAGAATTAATTGATTAAAATACAGGTGGTAAAAATAAATACTTAGACCAGTAAATTTTTGGAAATTAACATTTATAAGGTTGTACTTTGAAGAAATAACTGAACTATCACTGTAGTCACATTTTAAATTCTGGATATATCTTTCAGTAACAAGTAGTAATCAAATCATTTTTTGAATCTTAAGATAGGAATAGATACCATTTCTTCTCAAAGTCAAATAAGGTATCGAGAAATGGAAAACTTGCTTGGTCTTTAGTTTCCTTGTCTTGAAAATGATGTTGAACTGTAGATAATTGTCTAAAGTTTATTCCATCTTTAAACGATGTGCAATATTATGCGTTTGATTCTGGGTAACATGAAATTTGCTAGATCATTTCACATTTCCGGAATGCATAGGAATTGGGGGAAAGGGGTGTTAAGGCAGTTTAAGTGTTGCATGTGACTTTTTACTTATTTAGTTTTTTAAAAATATTTAGAATATTAAAGTGGATAGGTGTCAAGTTTACCTAAAAATTATTACTAAAATGTCTTTCTTACTAATGAAAATACTTCATTTTTATTTCCTCAGTTTTTTGGACCATATACAAACAACACTCTTTTTGAAACTGATGAACGCTACCGACATTTAGGATTCTCTGTTGATGACCTTGGATGCTGTAAAGTGATTCGTCATAGTCTCTGGGGTACCCATGTAGTTGTCGGAAGTATCTTCACTAATGCAACACCAGACAGCCACATTATGAAGAAATTAAGTGGAAATTAGCAGAAATGTCCATTTATTTGCTGTACTATTTGTATGTGATCTTTGGATTGATCTGTAAACACTGTCAGACTAAAGTTTTTAAAATAGACTTATTTCTAAGTATTTATTTCAGCATTTATGAATTTACAACATTGGCAGATGATTTGGGACTTTAAAATTGCAAATCTTCGTTATTCGTATCATTGAATACACATTGGGCACATCCACATTGTATGGGATGTGGTAATTAGCTTGTAACCAGGGTATGATCTGCTATTGTTATTTCTCCCCTTTTTTGGAAAAAGGCCTCAGTTTTAATTATTTTCTTCCCAAAATAAATCACACATTTGGTTACAGTAACGTGTGTTTTCATTACAATATTTTTAAAATACCATCATTATTGATTCTTAAGTTTCTGTATTAATCTTTTTAAAGTTCTTTTTAATAATGCAATTGAGAATTTTGGATTCATTTTAGACTTCACTTTTTCAAATTTTCTTTTATCTTTATTGTCTATTAAAGTGTTGTGGTACCAGTCTGAGTATTACTTTGAAATAATTTATGTTCAGGAAAAGAAGAAGAAGGATAGTACATCTTTAAACACACATGAGTCTTGTCCTTATCCCTACTAAAAAAGGTAATTCTCTCTTAACTCTTGAGTTGAGACAGATAAATAAAACTATGCCTTAACTGCCAAATTTATTTTTTCAATTTTAGCAATAGGTGGAAGCTGCAGTACTTTACAAAGGTGCCTCATTTGAGATGGGGCTTGTTTTTACAGCATTAGAAACTTCAAAAGAATTATCTTTCATTTTTGAACCTTTTCTAATAGAAATAGGCAGATCTAAGGAATAAAAGTAACTTCTACAAAATGAATTGAAATAGATTTTTTTCTGTTTTTTTGTCTTTTCATGAAATGCCTGTTTTGAAAAGGACTACATGGAGATAACTTTAATCACACCTTGTTTTAAAACCCCTAGCTTAGTTAACATGTCGTTTGATAAGAGGTGTTGCTTATGATATAGAGCTAGGAAGTTTTCATTCATTTTGAAATGATGAAGTGTAGTGATTGCCACAGCATTTAGAATAACATTTATTAAAGTGTGTGTGTGTGTGTGTGTGTATATATATATATATGCACATGTCATATATCCTCAATAAATTTTTATCTATGTAACCAGCACCCAGATCAAAACACCGAATACCTCAGACATACTCATCCTGCTCCCTTCTAGGTACTTAACATGCCCCAGCCCTTGCCCTTTCCATGAGTAACCACTGTCCAAATTTCCTTAGTATAGGTTGATTTTGCCTCTTTTGATGCTTTATATATAGATATACACACACATGTATATGTACACACATACATATATATATAAAAGCTTTTACTCAACATTGTGAAATTAATTTCTATGATCATATATGCTATCACACTTGTTTGCCTAGTTTTTGCTTTCTCATTGCTTCTGAATTGGGGCAGCTTTGCCCCTCCAGGGAAATTTAGCAATGTCTGGAGACATTTTTTGTTTTCACAGTTTGGAGGGATATGGGGGAGTTGTGCTACAGAACTTAGTGGTAGAGGACAGGGTTCATGCTGAACATCCCACAGTACAGAGGACAGTTTTACACAATACAGAATTTGGTCAGGTACCTTGGCACCACTCGTTATTTCTAATGTGTATTTTGCTTATTCAGCCATTTCCTACCTTGCACCATTCTTTAACGCAAGTTCCCTTGAAATTTCAACATTTGCTTTAACAATTATGAAATGTCACTTACTGATTGAAAATGATACTTATTCCCTATAGGTGGCTAACTCAGTGCATTCTGTTGTACTGAGAAAGGGTACATGGTGGTGAGACTCCTTATCAACTTGCTTTTTAACAGGATTTCCAGAAACAAATACTATGATCAGCAGTAACTGTTAATTAAAAACTTTTTTTTCTGAAGTATTATGGCAAGATTCAGGTTTTAGAAATATAACCCAAGGAACTTTAACTGAATGATAATAATACAAAGTGGTTGACTATTATGTACCACAGGAAAAAAACAGCTCAGGTAACTTTGTTCACTTGATCAGGACCTCGTGGACAAGAAAGAGTTTGCAAAATTATGTATCTCAAACATAAATTTGCTACCTTTTAAAATAAGACTGAGCCATTGAAATTACTATTAGAGCTATCACTGAAGAAAAGTTTGTTGTTAAATTTATGTTTTCACAAGAACTTAGGAATTTTTGTTCTTGAATGCTGATTACATAGATGAAAATTTACCAAGCACATAGAAATTAAATGCAGAAAGAGATATTTCAGATCATGTGATCCACATTCCTCATTTTATAGTGGACAAAATGGGAAACAGGAGCAGGCATCAGGTCACACAGCTAGTGTTAAGTCCCAGCACTGGGACTTGACCGTTAGTCCAATAGTTATATATATTTTTCTATATTCACTCTTCATGGTCATAATCAAGAAGTCTATTAAGTGTCTGATCAAAAATATCAAAGAGTTGAAGAATTTAAAGTGAAAGAACTTTCGGGTTAACTAATGCTGCCACTTCATAAACTTAGGAATTCGTTACATTGAACTCTATCTGCTCCAAATTTCTTTGAAAACTTACTGAAACATGTATCTACAAATTCAATTATAGAATGCTTGACTTCAAACAATAGTTCTCTAGCTTCAAGTTTAAAATCTTCATGTCTTTCTTGGGCTTCTGTTACTTGTAATATCAACCTAGTCCTTATTGCTATTACATTTGAACAAAACTCTCTTTTTAGTTCCAACTCTATATTCTCCTTGTGACTCTTGTTGCTCCAAAGCAGGTTTATCTACTTCTGCACTACTGACGTCTTGAACCAGATCTTTGTTCTGTGGGCTGTCCTAGACATTGTAGGAAGTTTAGCAGCATTCCCTAATTTGCTTACTAGATAACAGCAATCCATGGTTATGACAAAAATGTCTTCAGTTATTGCTATATTTCTCCTATGGGACAAAAGACTTGCTTATCAGAAATCAAATATAACCAGGTGTTCTGAATTTTACCTGACAACTCTATCACTGGGGTTGAGAACCACTGATTCGAAGTCCTCAACTTTAACTGAACATTTAGATCCCCTGAGTGCGTTTAATACTGATGATTTGGCCTCACACCCACAGATTGATATCATTAGTCTGATGAGGTTTGGACATAAGTACTTTTTAAGGGCTCCCCAGGTGTTTCAGTGTGCATTCAGGGTTAGAACCTCCGGTCTCTTCTAAAATTCAGTAGTAATTGGTGGATTAGCGGCATCTAAGCAAGTAAGAGTAAGATTTGGTCATCCAGTTCATGTATTAAGGAGCTATAGAAAACAAAAGTGAAGGCTCTAATATTTTGCATTAAGAGTGACCTAATCAGGCCTAAATCAGTTCAAGGATTTGAGTCGCACTCCTCTATGAAACCTTTCCTGGCTCTTCCATCCCTCACTGGTCTTTTCCTTCATTTGTATCTTGGTCTCCACCACACAATTTTGTACACAGTTCCTTTGTATTTTTGTCTTAAATCTTGCCTCCCACACTTGGAAAGTAAGGACCCAATTTCCCACTAAACTTAAACACACCATTGAATATGCAGTAATAACTTTCCTCTTATCCTCTCATTACTAACCAGGATATTTTAAACTGTTTCATAGGGTTTTCATTGCCCTCTCAGAATACATGTAAACTATAAATTACCTAGACTTAAATTAAGGCTTTCAGCATTTTTTGTATTTTGAGACTTTGAGCATTCGACTTCCATTCATTACTGGAAATTATAATCAGTTAAAACCATGTCACTACTATAAAAAACACATAAAGTGGTCACTTGATGACAAAGGTGACACTGCAGTGCAGTGAGAAAAGAATGATCTTTTCAGTATATATTGCTGGGTCAACTGGATATTCATATAGAAAAAGTGTATTTTTGCTTTTACATGACACATACATGAAAATTACTTCTAAATTGATTCCAAGTCTAAATGTGAAAGGTTAAAGCTTCTAGGGGAAAAAATATATATATATTTGTGCTTTGGAGTAAAGATTTGTTTTTAAGAGAACACAACATAATCACACAAAGGGAAAAAATGATTAATTGGATCATGTTGAAACTAAACTCTTGGTCGGGCGCCATGGCTCACGCCTGTAATCCCAGCACTTCGGGAGGCCAAGGCGGGCGGATCACGTGAGGTTGGGAATTCAAGACCAGCCCAACCAGCATGGAGAAACCCCGTCTCTACTAAAAATACAAAAAAATTAGCCGGGCGTGGTGGTGCATGCCTGTAATCCCAGCTACTCGGGAGACTGAGTCAGGAGAATCGCTTGAACCTGGGAGGTGGAGGTTGCAGTGAGCCGAGATCGTGCCATTGCACTCCGGCCTGGGTAACAATAGCGAAACTGTCTCAAAAAAATACACACACACACACACACACACACACACATACACACGCACACAAAACAACTAAGAACTCTTAATTCATCAAAAGACATTATGAAAGAGAAGGCAGCTAACAGAGTTAAAGATAAGTACATACCAACAATCCGGCAATATACATATCCAATAAAGAGCTTGTATTCAAAATATATAAAGGCTCCTAAAATCAGTAAGCAAATAACCAGCAGAAAAATAAAGATAAACGTTTACAAAGAAAGATACTCAAATGGTCGATAAACATGGTAAGGTGGAATACTTCATTAATCATCAGAAATGTAAATTAAACCTACAATGCCATACCACTACATCTCTCCCAGAATGAAAAATGAAAACATAGATAACACCAAGTTATAGTATAGATGTAGAACAACTTAAAATTCTGTTGATGGGAATGTAAAGTGGTATAAATACTTCAGAAAACTGACAGTTCTAAGGCTTAATGCGCCCTAGGACCTGGCAATTTCACTCTGAGGTATAGACCAACCAGAAATGCATATATGTGTGTGTGTGTATATGTATGTATATATTCACCAAAAGATGTTTACTCATGTAAAAGTCTATACCGGTGCTAAATAACCAAACGTAAGAAACTACTCAGATGCACACTAGAATTTTTTTTGTCAATTTATATATCAGTTGTGTCACATTCACATAATGAGATACTATATAATAATGAGAATAAATGCCTTATGACTAGCAACAAAATGGATGAAAGTAATAATATACCAAAGAAGCCAGACCCAGGAGTACATGCTATGTAATTCTATTAATATGAAATACAAAAACAAAATTATGCTGCTAGAAGTCAGGATAGTGCTCACCCTTCAGAAAGGAAGAATTGACTGGAAGAAAGGACAAAGAGGATTCTAGAATGTTGGTAATGTTTTGTGTTCTGTTTTGTTTTTCTGAATTTGAGTATTGACCACATGATGAATATAGTTGTGCAAACTTAACGTGCACTTTTTTGTATGTATAGTATACTCCAATAAAGTTTGGAAAAATACAATCAAATCCACTCTTAAAATAGTGGGAGAACCTATTCACAAATAAATGATGCCAGCAAAGGGCCCTTAAACTGAATCCAGTTTTTAAAAAGGAACTAAAATTTATAGGTAAATGAAATTTTGAAGCAAAATTATCTTCTTATTAAATATTTAGAGTTTTAATTATACATTAATGCTTATATAAAACAAGTTTTCAAAGCATTTTATTTTTCTTACTAATATTCTTATTAGACATATTTTACGTTCTTTATAGCATGATCATTTTTGTCAAGAGCTTTAAGAGTTTTCCCAGAACCTCTTAATCCTTGGATAGTTAAATCATGCTTAGGGTTCCTAACATTGAGTCATCCATGTAGATTTCCTCTTTATCAATCTAACATTCTTTCACTGTTTCAGTTATTTCATGAAATGTTGCACCTTGGGCACAGAGTATTCATATGAAATGGCATGGGCACTAACTTTGTTTCCTTTAAATGAAAATAGGCTAAACTGGTAAGGTTGCAATGCTATAATCTGCTTTGATCTCATTGTTCTATACAAAAATAGAGGCTCTAATTGTTTTAATTTTATGTAGATAGGATTATATTTAAGTTACGACTTCTTACATCTTCTAGTATATTTTGTGTCATTAAATTGCCACTCTATTTAAAATGAGTAACAATTCAGTAGTACAAAAATAGACATTAAACTTTTTAAACACTGGTTTGTACTCATAGCTTATGTTGTAGCTGCGTATGCCATTTTGCTACAAAAATTTTATTTTTAGTAGTTTTTAAATAGTTTAAAGTCATCCTTGTCACAGACTTCATGAAAAAGTGCCTGCCAGAAAGTCCAATTTTGTTACTGGAAGAATGGTTGAGCACAGTTCCTGTCACATAGATGTTCAGTAACAGATGTGAATTAGATGCTGATTAACTTAATGATGATTCAGAAGAGTAAATCTAGATTTGTTGAGTTCAAACTGGAGCTGTGTCATGTATCCGCTTTAATCCAAAAACCTGGTGTAGAGATCTTTAATTGAAGTCATGCACCATATAACAACGTTTCTGTCAAGTTTGGACCACAAATATGATAGTAGTCATATTTTTACTGTACCTTTTCTATGTTTAGATATACAAAAACGTATCATTGTATCACAGTTGCCTACAGTATTCAATACAGTAACATGCTGTACAGGTTTGTAGCCTAGGAGCAATAGCCTATACCATTAGAACCCAGGCGTATAGTAGCTTATACAATCCAGGTTTGTGTACATTCCTGATATTCACACATTGATGAAGTCTCCTAACTACCCATTTCTCAATGTATCCCTGTAGTTAAGAGATGCATGACTGTAGTTTCAGACTAGTTTAGCCTGTTTTACAATTGTAGCACTATTTTATCAGCACAATTGTGATAGTATATTTAATGAAATACACTGCTTGTCTCCCAAATACTGAATAGCACATATACTAAAAAAGTTTTTTTAATCTGAAATTCAAATTTATCTTAGTGTCTTCCTTTTTGTATTTGCTGAATCTGGTGACTGTGTGTGAATGACAACATTGCTATCAAATGACAGTTATTTTTAATGGTAAAATTGTAGAGGGACTCAAAAAAAAAAAAAATGCTAAAGCCAAAAAGGGTACAAGCTTTGAGTACCCTAGAAAATCAGCACTTTCCGGGTTAAACAGTGCCTCCATGGCTCATCATCAGCTTATAATTTCAGGTTGTTGCCTTTGAAGGTTCATAGTTACTGTTCATTAATTGCTATTTTATGTCTCCTGTTTGTTTAAATTTGTGACTAAGATCCTCAACATTGAAATCAATAGTAATTTTATAAGAATTTTATTTTTCACATCCCTTTTTGATTGCAGAAGGACATGAGGTCTATTCCTTGTTTGCTTATAGTGAATGTGACTTCATTTACCCTTGTTTAAAGTTATTTTAAATAATATGAACTCCATTTTCAGTGTCACACAATGTTGTCAGTTGCTGGATTTGTGCCCATTCAAAGTGAGTTAAGTCATCAGTGGTCACAGAGAAGACTTTCTTCTGGTACTAAGTAATCAAGCTGAGAAAGAGAAAGGGAATCTATGTTTATGGCTGTGTAACTAAGTTACAGTAACAAGATTTGTCCTGTACAAAGCCTGGATGAGTTAAAATACCTCCTGAGTCAAGTGGTCACTCATGGGAAATAAATTAACTCTCCTGGGACACTGGAGCATGAATTAGTGATCTGAAGAGGCAATTAATCTCAAATGAATGAGTACTTGGCTTCTAGATTGCTCTCTATTTACATTACAGTTTTTCAAGAATCAAATGTAGGTTAACCTACAGTGTAGTTTTATGTAGATTAGTCAAAAGTCCATGTTAATTCAAGACAGTGTCTCTAAGAAGCAAAAAATATTTTAGCATATTGAAAAAAAAGCCCTGCAAGTTGGTCATGGAATCTAAAATAGAGATACAACTAAAAATCCTCTCAACAAAGTAGGGGAGTCACAATAAGGCAAAAAACAAGCAGTTTATTCTTTAGGGCTATCAGAACTCGTGGCCTGTTTCTTAAATTAATTCTGGCTTTCATTTTAAAGTGATGTTTATTTTCACGGGCAAGTTAAAGACTGTAGAAGCCTACTATGATAACCCCTTTTCTGATACTGCATTATAAAAGATAACTGAAAATCACTGAGATTAACTAATTCCATAAGTTGTATGAAAAAACATTACAGTCATTTCAAATACTAGATCCCCAGTGTTGTGAGTACTGTTTAGTCTCAACCAGCAGAAAGAGCTATTGTAAGTCCAGGATTGCCTTTAGCTATTAGCTTTTCCAGTATGCCCCTCCATTTCAGAGTGAAAAATAACCTAAAGCTACAATGAGTGTCCTTTTCATGAGCATGTGTATGTATTTCTTATTCATACATACACACACCTTGTGGACAAACCTTCTAACAACAAAAATAGTTATATATTTGAGATATGTTATCTATGTTGCACTAAAATTTATTCACAAATGTGACTATCTCAAATGGATGAGAACCTCTAATTTTGCACTTGGGATTTTGCCAACTTTATTGAACATCCTCTATATTTAAAAAGACAGGCTGCAGTGATACATTTGACCAATAGGTGGCACCATTTAATCACCTTGAAATTCCTCAAATTTGAGACTTGTTTGGCCAAGGAAAAAAAAAAGTTACCTTATCAATTCTGCATGTTTGAAATGTAAACTATTAGAAAAGTTCCTGCACATTGATAATTACTTCTTTTTGTGGCTTTTTAGAAACTAGCATCTTTTTCTAGTGCTATTTCCTAGATGCCATTACTTGGGCTATGAAATAGAAAATGAATGCCTGATGCAGTGTCATGTTGTTCCATCATTATACATGTAATTTTTATCATTTTTAAAATTGTGAGTTTCTAGAAAAGTATCAGTCTGTTACAATACAATCTAGTGTCTTGAATCAGAAGAAAGATAAGGGAGCACTCCTAGGCACTTAGGGAAATCAGGAAAGAGGCAGCAAAAAGACCTGGTTTGAGATAGTGAATTTTTTCTCACCAGCAAAGCAGTCAAGAAATCCTGGAATTGAGAGCACTGCGTTTAGTCAAAAGATCTGACATGATCTGAGATTTAAAATTAATTTTTAGTTGTTAAGCAATTATTTAGTGCCTCCCATTTCTGGAAAAAAAAAAAAAAAAAAAAAAAACCGGGACTGTGGCTCTGACATGAAAGCAAAATATGGTTTTACAGAGTCATTAAAAACATACTATGTGAAATGCAGAGAAAATGCATGAAAAAATGAACCAATTCAATTTTGTCATGTTACTATGGAGTATTTAGAACAGACCGTGGCAAAATCCAAAGTGTCTTGTGAATAGTAAAAGAAAACTCAAAATTTATAATTATTTTAATATTAAGAAATTATATTCTAATTATTTGAAAAATAAGTTATGTGGGAATAGACACATTGAACTTCAAGGTCAAGGTAAGTAAGTAACAGAACTTTACACAAATAATAGCCTTGTAGACAAGAAAAATAAAAGAGTATTGATTTGGGAGGTCTTAGAAATTGTGTAGTCCTGCCCTTTATTTTTTGGATGAGAAAACTCAAGCCTTGAAAAGTTTAATGATTTGCCCAAGGTTGCATTAGAATACAGCTTTTCTGGGTCTTAGTCCATGAACTACTTCTTGTCTAATTGGCAATTTCTGATAATTGAGGTAAGTGACTTTAACATTTTATTTTTTATGAAAAAAGATTTTTTAATTACAGTATAGACTTTTATAATTTCATCAATTTGCATTACATGATAATGTATTTGCAATGCAGTCTTAATTAGGAAGCTTCTCCACTCTGAAAAGGGAAACTCATTGTACTCTTTATTTGAGCAGCTCTGCTCCATTTATTGTATCAGTGCTTATATAAATGGCAAGAAGTTCTGGCTAGTGGGAGGGCCAGAATTAATACAGAAAGGCCTTCTGATATGATAAAATACTATATTTGCTCATTAATATTCAGGTTTCATAGTTATACACTTATGGGTATAAGAAAGCACCTTTATTACTGAAATTTCTTCAGAAACAATAATGGTATGCATTTGAAACTCCTGTTTGGGCTATTAATGTTTTTTATCATGCAAGATTTCCTAGGAATGCATCTGTCACATAGCAGCATAGATATTTGAGATGATGGGGCTATTAATTTGATCTTGAACAATTATGTCAGGCATTCTGTTGTACACAATGCCAACTACTTTAAAATAGATTACAGCAAGCCCTTTGCTACTTCTGTCATTGCCTGCCATCACTATATGGTTTTATGTACGTGTCCCTCCAAAATTCATAGGTGGGAACTTAAACGCCAAGGTGGTAATATTAAGGGGTGGAGCCTTTGGGAGGGTGATTAAGTTATGAGGACTCTGCCTTGCGAATGGGATTAATGCCCTTTTAAGAGGTTTCAGAGAGCACTTTGACCCTTCTACCCTTCCCTCCCTTTGCCATGTGAGGACACTGTCCATCCCTGTAGAGGGTGCAGCAACAAGGTACCATCTTGGAAGCAGAGAGAGAGCCCTTAGGACCACACACCCCATCTGCCGGCACCCTGAACAGTGAGAAAGTTCTATTACAGTGGACCCTTGAACAAGAGGGGGATTGGGGTGCCGACCACCCCAACCCCATGCTGAGTCAAAAATCCATACAACTTTTGACTCCCCAGAAACCGAACTACTGATAGCCTACTGTCGACTAGAAGCCTTGTTGGCAACATAAGTAGTTAACATATTTTGTATGTTAAATGATTACATTCTGTATTTTTTTTTCCTCAGGCTGGAGTGCAGTGGCGCGATCTCGGCTCACGGCAAGCTCCGCCTCCCGAGTTCTCGCCATTCTCCTCCTTCAGCCTCCAGGTTAGCTGGGACTACAGGCGCTCGCCACCAGGCCCGGCCAAGTTTTTGTATTTTCAGTAGAGATGGGGATTCACCGTGTTAGCCAGGATGGTCTCCATCTCCTGACCTCGTGATCCGCCCGCCTCGGCCTCCCAAAGTGCTGGGAAATAAACTAGAGAAAAGAAAATGTTTAAAAAAAAATCAGGAAGAAGAGAAAATATATTTACTCTTTATTAAGTGGAAGGGGATCCTCATAAAGGTCTTCATCCTCAATGTCCTCATGGTGAGCAGGCTGAGGAGGAGGAGGTAGAGGAGGGGTTGTTCTTGCCGTCTCAGGGGTGGCAGAGGCAGAAGGAAATCTGAATATGAGTGGACCTGGGCAGTTCAAACCCGTATTATTCAAGTTTATCTGTAACTATAAATTACCCAGTTCGTGGTATTCTGTTAAACGAACCCAAACGGACTAACACTGTATAAGAATAATTAAACCATTTACAATGTTATGATTCACAGAGGTTTTCTCAAACTCTACACCTTTCCTTTGCTTTTGACTTAATCATACCCAATATACATCCACTCTGAATTAGTAAAGTTTGACGTTTGATGCTGACGTCCTTTATGTCTGCTCCAAGTCGTAGAGCTTATGGCATGTCTAGAGACTCTTGGAGGAGAGGAAATCTGAGCTGGCCCCTGAAAGGCAGGTGGGATTTGAACAGTGAGCAGAGGATATTCCAGGAGCTAGGAATGTGAGACTAACACAAGAGGGTGGACTGGTTTACCTAGAGTTTCCTTGACTGCAAGGACTTGGGAAATGAGGCTAGAAAGACACGTTGGGGCTAGATTGAAGGAATTTTTAGTTCCAGAATAAGGAATTCGCCGATATGCTATAGCATTAAACATTGAAGGTTTTCAAGTAGGAGAATAATTCGATTAAATCAACTTTTGGAAAGATAGATCTCCTGGTGGTATAGGATATCAATTGTAGGCAAAAAGTAACTGGCAACAAAAAGACTACTATTGTAATGGGGTAACTCAAAGGTAATAGAGGCCTAAATTAGGGTGGTGGCCATAAGAATGACATAAATATTCCAAAGGAGAAATTAAAGCAGGGACTGACTGCTCCCTAGGTCTTGCTGTCCAATCCCACTTCCAGCAATCCAAACAAAAGACTGCAGTTTTCAACATGGATGATTAATAATAATAATAATAGCACTGGTAATAATAACAGCCAACATTTTCATAGTGCTTACTGTGCCCAGCACTTCTCTAAGTGCTTTATACTTAATGCATATAATCTTCATAACAACCCCATGAAATAAGTATTATTATTCCCATTTCATGGATCAGAAACCTGAAGCAGAGAGGGGCCGGATGATGTGTTCAAAGTCGTATGGATATTGAATGGCTGAGCCAGGACTGGAACACAAGCAACTGGGCCTTGGACCCTAATGCCTAGCCTGGTGGTCTCACTACCAAGTACTAGTTTGTAGCATATAGCCCTTTTAAATTTATGTGGTAAAGTTAAAATGGTGGTGAATATCTGCATATACTTAGAGTTGGGAACCTAGAGTTCAGAGAGTACTCAGGATAGAGGATATAAAATTGAATGGCATGCATACTTCACTCAACTTGAATGTTTGAAACTCCATTACTGCATTTGATGATAGAATTTAACCCACTGATTTTCCACAGCTCAGGAGAGAGGGTGTGGTAGGGCTGGGATCAAAACAATAAAGATTTTCAGACTCATTGGAAAGAGTTTTGACAGGCTTTGTCATCATAGCTCTCAGTAGTAATGCTCTGCTTATCTTTTGTTCTCTGATGTATGCAAATAATTTGCTACATCATCATGTACTATTTTAATTTCCATTTGGTTCTAGGAAATCAAGTCACTTATAATATTTTCATGCTCATTCTTATGTTCCAATGTTTAACAACTGTTTTAGGATTCTGAAATTTCTCAACATTACAACATGCATGAAATATCATGACTAGTTCAGTTATCCAGATACTCATCCAAAATCAAAGGGCTGTACAGCATCGTTAAGAGACTGGGGTTTGGAAAAAAGCTCCTGAGTTTGGATCTCAGTTGTGCCATTTAAAGGTTTCCTGACCTTCGGCAAGTTCCACTTCTGTCAATACCCATCTCATGAGAAGGTTTAAGGTTTAGGAGGGATGACATATGCAAGCCATTTCTTACTATTCCTGTGGAAGAGGTCAGTAAATTTTAGCTGTTCTTATTATCTGACCTCTGAATGTATACAAATTTTGTGGACATCTAAACAGTAAAAATTACCCCCAAATACATTTTCCTAAAATTATAATACAAACCTCTTCAAGAGAACGTGTTTGGCAGAACACTTTAGTATTTAATCTCACCACAACTTTAGAAAAGGAAAAGTAATACCGTCACACACAATTCATCACATCCAAAACAAATAAATGCAGCACTCCTACTAGCTGTTCATACACAGATAGTGTGTTAAGTAACCATGGAATTCACTGCTTTAGACTTAATCAGCCATTACATGCCCAGAGATGTTTTTCTGGAAAGTTTTTATTGGCATTTGAAATGGTTTCCTGTTGGCGAAGTGTACAGTACCTCAAAACCCAACAGGCAAACACTGTATCCAACAGAATTCCACCTCAATAGTTTAAAAACTTATATACATGCACTGTGAGAGAATACAGTCAAAGTATCAGCATTAATAGTGACAGATACTATGTGTTTAGAAAGCTAAGTTTTTAAGAATCCTACGTTAGTGCAAAATAGTTCCCTCCATAGAGATTTTGCTAGGTCTTCGCAAAGGTCAAACTGTTCACATCTATTGTCGTGATTCCATTTACGAGTCAGTAGGAGATTGGAAATTAACCATTTTTTCACATGCATTAACTGTTAAAATTTACAGAAGTACTGTATCTCATTTAATAGTCATAAAAACAGTATGGGATAAGTGATAGTATCTCCAGTTCCTGAGGAGGAAATCGAAACTTGGAAAAAAATAAGTAAATGATTTAAGTTCACAACATTTCTAAGTAACAGACTAGGAATCCAAACTCAGGTCTTTTTGATATGAAAGTTCCAATCTTTCATGCCCTACTGCTTCATGAAAACCACTGATCAAGCCTCTCACTTTTGGAAATGACTTTTGGATATTTTATTGAAGGGAGGGGCTGTTGCTTATAAGGAAGTGATTGGAACATGATTTAAAATGATTTTGATAAATGATTTTTTTAGGTATCCCAAAGTCATAAATGAAAAGCCTTGATAATACAAGTCTTTATATGGCAGGTGGCTCAGAGTATGTTCTGCTATGTTTGAAAATAAAAGTTCAAGAAGCCTTTGAATTCTGGATTTAGAAAAAGTGCACTAGTATACTTTTAGACTAACAAAATTTAGATGAAATTTAAAATTTTAGTATTGCAATCCCCAGCATGATTCCTGAATAAAGTGTCTATTAGCACCTGCTTATATGGTTTGGTGAAGCTCAAGAATAGTGTAAATACTTTAACTTGAATTCTACTATTTATAAAGTGATTGTATGACTGAATTAGAAACATCCCAAAAAAAGTCTTAATAGGTATAATGGCTATGGTTGCCCTCAATAAAAAAGTTACAAATATGTATGTTCATATGTCCAAACATACACAGATATGCACAGGTTTTTAAAATTTTTGTTATTTTATATTATATTATTACAAATTAATATTATTCTGGTACTTAAGAAATACTATAAGTTTTTTAACTGTTATAATTCTGTTTCTTTATTACATCTTAGTTATTATTCAAACTAGAAATATGAAATTTGGAGGCAGCAACTCTTGTTTACATTAGCTATTCATTGCTACATTGAAAAAATATCTTTCAGGGGCTCTTAGCCTTTTTTATGCCGTGGGCCCCTTTTCAGAATTATGTTTTTAAATGCATAAAATACATATAGTTACTAAAAACCCAATTATTTTGAAACACATTTATCAAAAACATTTTTAAAGTTTGTGACATATATACTTTTTATTAATGCATTACATTACAAAATCGTACAGCATTCTAATGCTGCTATAATTTTGAATTAGTGATGAGAAATGATCTTATGAGATATCTGCAATGGCTGTAATATGTGTAATATGATGGGGAAAAATCTGTGTTTTCCATTGGTGACAAGTCACAAGAACTGCTAATAACACTCGATTTGTTGCCTATTTTCATAATGGAAAGGAATGCCAAAATAAAAATGTAATTTTCTTTCCAACCAAATTTTATTCTATGCATGGACCCCTGGAAGTCCATGGGCCTCTTGTTAAGAAAGTAACTAAGATATCTGTTTTCCACAAGTTTGTATCAGCAATGATTATTTACTATCATTGCATACTTTGGGGCTCCTATTATAATAATCACTGTCATATTTAAGGTAGACTAAACTGCTATATTGGCTTGCACTGATATATATTCTGGCGTCCAACACAATGGAAGTCTTACTTCTCAGTCGTATTACAGGAAGGCAGGTGGCTCTCCTCCAGAAGGTAATTCAGGGACCCAGACTCCTTCTACCTTATATGTGTATTAACTCCTAAGTCCTTACTGGTCTACATTCGACTGACAAGAGTGGAAAGAGTGTAGGGAAAAAAAAAAAAAGCAGTAGTGGTGATGTGAGCCATTTCTGGGTCAAGGCAACTTAAAAGCCAAGACAAAATTTGGCTGGAAAATTAGCTTTTGCTCCTACAATCATTTTCTTTTAAAGCTCTTATGAGATAGATTTGAGATAGTGTTTTTCTCATATCATCCCTCACATTACTAAGATAAACCTTACTTGGTTGTGGCAGACTGGCTGCTTTTCTAAATGGTTGAGCTGGGAAGAACAAACAAAAAACTCAGCAGCCTTTGCTCTGTGAATGGGAGCAGCTAAACTGCAAGCATGCGAGCTGTGTAAAGTATCCTTCTCTTTGACTCCTCAAAGGTGATCTATCAATTGCTGCTTCCTATTTATCTAACATCCTAAATACCACTTTAATCAGGACTGCCCCTGCCACTGCCTTACTTCAGATGCTCATAAATTCTCTCCTGCACTACTTCTGTAATAGCCTATGGATGGAATGTTTTGCCTTCAGTTTTGTCCTCCCTCCCAAGGTCATTTTTCTACCACTATTCTCCAAACTTTTAAAACTTCACACCCCTGTGAGTGAAAACATTGAGCACACACTTCCATACCTGCACATTGACTTCTTTATAAGTATGTATACTTTCACTATTGTATGTATATAATAAGATGTTTATACACATTAAAAATGTTTAAATGGACAGATTAAAAGATAAATGTGAATAGAAGTTCTAAGATGATCTTCCCCATTCAATGAATTATTTGACACATACATGTATCATCCTGTGTACTGTCAAGACAAAGGATGCTACAAGCATTGGAGGAGTCACTGAAGAATTACAGCTTACCTGAATGTGGGAGAAGCTAGGAAGCCCAATTGGGCCTGGAAGGGGAGAGTCAGGACTGGAGAAACACTAACTACTTCAGCTTGAAGTAGAAATGCTGACGGAAGAGTTGGAGTTTGCAGATAAGTCTCAGAAGCAATAGATCTGACCACAAATAAGGACGGTGAAGTGGGAGCTCCTACAGAATTCTCAGAAAACTGCTGTGCGGGACCATCTCTGGGGACCCCAGGACCTTCTGCATATGATGCTTTTTGCTTCACCTCTACCTTCTCAATTTCCCCAAGTTCTTCTCCTCAGAAAACTCCAAAACATTACTCTACTGAGAAGGCAATTCCAAGAAATGTATTTCCCAGCCTCAGAAGATACTGGAGCTGATGGTACCAGTTGACAACAATCAATCCAATCCAATATACTTTGGGGAACAGCCACTTAAGATTGGAGACTAATGCTCTATTCTGGAATTCAGAGTAGTGTTCTCAAATTGCACCTGATTTTGTCTTTTTCAAAATCTTACAGCTTCCTTTTTCCTCCAGTTGTTTATAACCATTTTGGCCCTGAAAACGTTTGTTTACACCCTTATGTAAGAGTTTAAGCAAATAAAAATTCTTATATTAAGCACTGGTTGAGCAATGGGAGAGTGTCAGAACCCTCTTCCATTTCCCCACAACCTGCACTGTTCCCCATAACACTACACAGTGCCCCCTTAATAAGGAAACTTCCAGAATGCCATGGAACCTGTATAGAAATCACCGCCCTACAAAGGTCACGAACAGGCACTTCTCAAAAGGAGACATTCATGCAGCCAATAAATATATGAAAAAAATGCTCATCATCACTAATCATTAAAGAAATGCAAATCAAAACCACTATGAGACACTATGTCACACCAGTCAGAATGGCTACTATTAAAAAGTCAAAAAATAACAGACGCTGGCAAGGCTGCAGAGAAAAGGGAACATTTATATATTGCTGGTGGGAATGTAAATTAGCTTGGCCACTGTGGAAAGCAGTGTGGAGATTTCCCAAAGAACTGAAGACAGAACTACCATTCAACCCAGCAATCGCTCTACTGGATATATACTCAAAGGAAAATAGATCGTGCTACCCAAAAGACACATGTACTCCTATGTTCATGCAGTGCTATTCATCATAGTAAAGACATGAAATCGACCAAGATGCCCATCAATGCTCACCAATGGACTGCATAAAGAAAATGTGCTACATATACCATAGAATCCTACGCAGCCATAAAAAGAATGAAATCATGTCCTTTGCAGCAACATGGATGCAGCTGGAGGCCATTATCCTAAGTGAACTAATACAGAAAAAGGAAACCAAATACCACATGTTCTCACTTATAAGTAGGAGCTGAATATTAAATACACATGGACACAAAGATGGGAACAATAGATACTGAGGACCACTTGAGGTGGGAGCAGAGCAAGGGGGATGGCTTGGAAGGCTGCCTATTGGGTACTATGCTCACTACTTTCGTGACAGGGTTAGGCCTCAGCGACACACAATTTATTCATGTAACAAACCTGCACTTGCAGCTCCTGGACCTACAATAAGAGTTGAAAAAAAAAAGAAAGTATACAAATGAATAGCCAACAGGTATATGAAAAAAAATGCTCAATATCACTAGTCTTTGGGGAAATGCAAATGAAAACCGCAGTGGGATATCACCTCTCACCTGTTAGAATGGCATTTGTCACAAAAGTGAAAGATAACAAGTATTGGCAAGAATGTGGACAGAAGGGAGCCGTTACACACTGTTGATGGAAGTGTGAGTTGAATTACTACAGCCATTACAGAAAACAATACGGAATTTTCTCTAAAAATTAAAAACAGAACTACCATAGGACCCAGCAATTCCACTTCTGGGTATGTAGGCAAAAGATATCTGCACCTCTATGTTCGTTTCAGCATTATTTACAATATACAAGATACTGAATTAACCTAAGTGTTCACCAACAAATAAACAAAGAAAATGTGAGATATATATATATCATACACACACACACACACACACACACACACACACACACATATGTGCAAAGGATTACTATTCAGCCTTAAAAATAGAGAAATTCTGTCATTGGCAAAAACATGGATAAACCTGGGGAGCATTATTGTAAGTGAAATAAGTCCGACACAGAAAGATAAATACTACATAATCACATTTATAAGTGGAGTCTAAAAAAGGTCGAACTTTTAACATAGAGTAGAATGGTGATTCCCGGAGGCTAGGGAAACGGAATGGCTGAGGAGATGTTGGTCAAGGAATACAAAATTTCAGTTAGACAGTAGGAATAAGTTTAAGATATCTATTGTATATTAGGGTAGCTATAGTTAATAAAATATATTCTTGAAAATTGCTGAGAGTAGACTTTAAATGTTCTCATTACAAATAGAACTATGTGAGGTAATACATACAATAATTCACTGTATCCATTCCACAATGAAAACATCTATTAAAATATCATGTTGCAAACCATAAGTATACAGAAGTTAGTCAATTAAAACATTTTTAAAGAGGAAAAAAAATCACTGCTTTGACATTCAAAGTAATTAGCATGGTATGTAAGGCCCTTCGTTATCTCCCTCCCTCCTACTTTCAGTTTTGTTTTCTAGTAGTCTTCAGGCATCCTGAATACTGGCATTGCCCATTTAATTT
Source organism: Piliocolobus tephrosceles (assembly GCF_002776525.5). Taxonomy (NCBI): domain Eukaryota; kingdom Metazoa; phylum Chordata; class Mammalia; order Primates; family Cercopithecidae; genus Piliocolobus; species Piliocolobus tephrosceles. The sequence continues at coordinate 35,266,254 of NC_045444.1, read as the reverse complement.
TTCTAACCTCAAAGCTTTTCCTTGGCATATCTGCTCCCCTTTACTTGGAATGCCCCCCTCCCCACCACCTTATCCATCAGGTACACTCTTATTCCTCAATTTCTGCAGGTAATTGTTCCCAGCCCTAACAATCCCTCCTTTTAGTAGAACACTTGGTACAAAGCAGGATTCCAGACTTGTTGATTCCATGAATTGAGGAAGCATGAGTTGAACTATCTCAGAACAGCATCCCTAAAGATCCAGTATACATTATCTCCACTCTTCATTTCTCAATTCTATTGGCACTTAGACAAAATATATATAGTGCATAGGTTTATTTTTGGTGTTCTTTTAACAGCAGATCATTTTGTGTCTCTGTGTATAATTTTGCCAAAACAAAGAGCTGTTCTGAAATTTATCAATGAACGTGAGATATTTTGCTTTTGCTGGATAAAAATTGAAAACCACTGCAAAAAATGACAGAGACAAGCATTTCTTGACTCTCGTATTTGCAAAAGCAAATGACAGCATTCAGAATTCTCCACTAACTGTCCTATGCTCTCCACTCAACTTTGTCATCCACCGTTTCCTGATGCTCATCTCTTCCTCCAGGCTGGACAGTTTTCTTACTATATTTATGAACAACATGTTACGTTTTACTTCCAAATCTTTTCTCATACTATTTCTTTTCTTAGAGCATTCTGTCGTCTCCTTCTGCATTTTTTTTTAATCTCTGTCCTTTCCAGCAAGAAAGATCCAGTTCTCCATGTCTAAACAGTCCATATTGGTCTCTTCTGCTCCGAACTTTATTATCAACATTTTTATTGCATCATTTCATTTGGCAACTAATCCCCCATTGACTTGCATTATTATGTGTCTCCTTATTGTTGTCTTGTCCTGAATTATCAGAGATGTGGCATCGTACATTTATTCACATCATCTTCCTAATCTAGCCCATTAGTATACACATAACAGGGGCTCTACACTTATTAAAAGGTCCTACAGTTCAGAGCATGTCCAAGAATGAGGGAATTTTTGAGTTTTGTTTTGAGTGATTGATTCAGTGAATATGTTCACTGAATACATTTTTAAAAGATTTGTAATCTCTTTGCTTGAATAAATTAACACTACTTTAAATAATGGGCTACAATGTAAATGAAACCAAGATTTGAATGTCAAGCATAAAAACAGAATGGTAGTGGCTAAGAACTGAATAGAGGCATAGGAGCAGTCTTCATGCAAGTCTTCACTGCATTGGCAAGCACACTAGATCGAACGTTGGAAAGTATAGGTTTCAGTCCTGGATACCTCACAGGTACCTTTGAGAAAATTGTGTAACTTCTCTTGGGTTTCAGATTATACCTATCTAAAAGAAGAGTGTTGAGCTTCATCATTTTTATGATGATTTTGTGATCCATTCCAGTCAAAACTAAAATTTATCTCATTTGCCTTTGGGCAAGTAACTAACCAACTGACTGAAAATAAGGAGACTATCAGTCTGGCGCAGTGGCTCATACCTATAATCCCAGCACTTTGGGAGGCCGAGGCAGACGGATCACCTGAGGTCAGGAATTCGAGACTAGCCTGGCCAATATAGTGAAACCCTGTCTCTACTAAAAATATAAAAATTAACTGGGCATGGAGGTGCATGCCTTTAGTCCCAGCTACTCGGGAGGCTGAGGCAAGAGAACTGCTGGAACCTGGGAGGTGGAGGATGTAGTAAGCCAAGACTGCGCCACTGCACTCCAGCCTGGGTGACCGATAGAGACTCCATCTCAAAAAAAGTAAAAATTTGAAAAAGGAGATGGTATCTAGGTGGTTCAATTAAATCATAAGAGGCCTTTAAATGTAGAAGAAGGAGGTAGCAGAGATTCTGTCAGATGATGTATGGTCAACAAAACTCAACCTTCCATTGCTGGCTCTGAAGAGGGAAGGGGTCATGAACCTCGGATTGCCATCAGCCTCTCGACACTGGAAAGGGAAAGGGAACAAATGGTTTTCCAAAGCCTCCAGGAGGAACCAGACCAGGGACACCTTGATATTAGCCCAAGAACACTAATATCAATAGTCTGACTTCCAGAATACTAAGTTACATAATTTGTGTAGTTTTAAACCACCAGATGTGTGGCGATTCGCTAAAGCAGTAACAGAAAATTAATACACATCCTACGCAACAAAAAAGATTTTTAATAAGAAAAAACAACAAACTACACACTTTCTAGTAAAGTAATATGTGAACAAAATAAATCAACATGGCATGTATGAACTAGCTACAGTCACTTTAGGGACTGTCTGAAACCTTCATTTACTAAAAAGGAAGAATAATTCAACCACTTATATACTTTATGAAGCACTTGTTTTCATCTTCCTGGTCTCAGAAGATGTATTTGTTGTATATATACTATTTCCTGATTCAGTTTTTGAGTAATTACTTATGTGTAAAGCATTCTGTTAGGAATAATAATATGTGTTCCCTCTTCTTACATATATTATAACTGAAGAAAGGGCTAAGCATGGGTGGTATTGGATAAGAGGGGTTCAAAACATGTCTTAAAATATTATGTCAAAAAACTTGAGCATAATAAATTACTATGGCATAGCACAACCATTTTTTTTTTATTGCTTAGCAGTTTTAAAATGATTCCTACTAATAATCCATGCTGGCTATAGAGAAAAATAACTTCAGGAACTCAGAAGATAATTAAACTAAAAGAAGCATTTATGAGCCTTTAGTCCATACCCTTCATCTTAGAGATAAGAGATGGAGCCCCAGAGGTAAAGAGACTTGTCCAAAGTTATCATTTCTAGTAGCAGAATGGGAAGTAAAATGTAACTCCTGCCTGGTATTCCAGGCCAGTGCTGCTGGCAGAGGTGAGAAGGGGGAGAATGCGAGGGGACAAGCACCTCAAGAAGAGAGGGACAGCCACACACAGGAGTTTGGATTTAACCTAAGTACAACAGCCAAAAGTCTGCTGTGTGTTTTTCAATGTATACATTTTAACATAAATTTAATTTTGCATAGATGCACAAGCGAAAGTAAAGAGACCAATTGCAAGGTTGTTGCAGTAGTTGGGGAGAGAAGCCATGGCAGCCTGGATGAGGGTAGTAGCCAAGGTGACTTAAAAAATAATAATAAATGGGTTCAGGATCTACCTTGGAGTAAATCAATAAAATTTGCTAATAGATTGGATGTACGGATAAGAAAAACAGAGAAATCAAATATTATCCCCAGATTTTGGCTTAATGGTGCCATACACGGAAATGAGAAAACTCAAGGAGGGAAAAGCGGACTTCTACTGTATCATCGGAGTTTTCCCCTCAGCTAAAAATCAGTGTTCTACTCCATGATTCAGTCCTTAACTATTTACTTATGTATAAAACATTCTGCCTGGAATAATAATAGCTATATCTTCCTCTTCCAGGGATCATAAATGAGGGAGGGGCGAGGCCCAGGTAGTATTGAATAAGAGGAGTTCAAAAACGACTATGAGGAAAGACAGGCTAGGATTTGCCATGAGAGAGGTACTAATAAAGTGCTGCAAGAGTAGTGAGTGAGAGTGTTTCTCACTGGACTAAGCAAGAAGAAAGGCTCAATGGAGAAAGCTTTCTGAAATGGGTCTTATTGGAGAGAGATGGCATTTCAGGAAGAAGGAACACTGTTATCAAAGGCAAGGTGATGGAGAGGTTCAGAGCATGTCCAAAGACTAGGACACAGTGCAGTGTGGTTTTCATTGGTTGATTCATGCATTCATTCATTCAACAAGTATTTATTGAAAACTTAGTGTATGCCAGGTCACGTGTTACCTGATGAAGATTCAAAGATGTCTGAGACACAGCCCTGTCCCTCAGGAACTTTACCGCCCTAGAGTGGTGTTGAATGAATTCAATGAGTATATTGGAGAGAGAGAAGAAAATGAATACTCATACATTTTTAAAATTCATTCAAAAAATTGATGAATGCATTATTGTGCACCTACTACGTGTATTGCTCTAGAACTTGCACATTGTTCTAAGACTATTACTGTAATACAAATGGATGTGCTTATGGAAGTATTAGGAAAGGATTAACAACGTTCACCTGGTTTCCACTTGGGATGTGACTGTGATTATTCAGGAAAGGCTTTACAAATAGATCAACTTTTATGCTAGAGTAGATGGAGTTAAGATCAAAACATCAGGCAAGAGGAATACCATGGAGGGCCCCTAATGCCCATCCAGGAGTCTGGCTTAATTCAGTTGGCACTGGGAAGTCATTGAGGATGTTTTACCACTTGAGTGACAGAATCAGAGCTTTAAGTTGGCTCTTATTAATTTGATAAAGGCAGAGCTAAAATAAGGAGAAACAGGGAAGGAAACAGGAGTTTGCACACCTTTCAGTCTCCCAGAGGAAAAGTTATGAAGCTATGGTGTAAGGCAGTACCAATGCTCGTGGAAAGCAGGAGGCAGATTCAGGAGACATTGCGGAGATTGAATAAGTGAGATGAGGCAGCTAATCAGTTACTCCTTCTTTGTTTCTACATCCAAGCATGACTATGGCTTCAAAAGTGAGTGGCCTTATTGGTAAAGATGTATAGAAACTGAAATCCTCCTACACGGCTGATGAGAATGTAAAATGGTGCAGTCACTGTGGAAAGCTGCTTGGCAGTTCCTCAAAAAGTCGGACATAGAGCTAGCGTAAGACCCAGCAATTCCACTCTCAGGGATATACAAGAGAATGGAAAACATGCGTCCACACAAAAACCTGCGTGGGAATATTTACAGCAGTATCATTCCTGACAGCCCTAAGTGGCAGCAACTCAGATATCCATCAACTGATGAGTAGGTAAAGAAAATGTGGTATATTCACAAAATGGAATATTAATCAGCTTTAAAAAGGAATAAAGGGCCGGGCGCGGTGGCTCAAGCCTATAATCCCAGCACTTTGGGAGGCCGAGACGGGCGGATCACGAGGTCAGGAGATGGAGACCATCCTGGCTAACATGGTGAAACCCCGTCTCTACTAAAAATACAAAAAACTAGCCAGACGATGTGGTGGGCGCCTGTAGTCCCAGCTACTCGGGAGGCTGAGGCAGGAGAATGGCGTGAACCCGGGAGGCGGAGCTTGCAGTGAGCTGAGATCCGGCCACTGCACTCCAGCCTGGGCGGCAGAGCGAGACTCCGTCTCAAAAAAAAAAAAAAAAAAAAAAAAAGGATAAAGTACTAATTCCTGCTACAACATGGACAAACCTTGAAAACATTATGCTAAGTGAAGGAAGCCTGACACAAAAAGCTACAGATTCTTTGATTCTGTTTATAAGAAGTGTCTGTCATAGGCAAATCCACAGAGAGAGAAAGTAGATTAGTGGTTCCCAGGTACTAGGGGGAGAGGCAGGTGAGAAATAACTGCTAATGGATTTGAGGTTCCTTTGTGAGATGATGATAATGTTCTAAAATTAGATATTAGTAATGATTGCACAATTCTTTGAATCCACCAAAACCCACTGAATTATACACTTTGAAGGGTTTTTATATTCATGTAAATATAAATGTAACATATTTCATGGCATGTGAATTTTATCTCAATGAAGATGTTATTTTAAAAAGGGAGTGACTTTAAGACTGCTGATACCATTACCAGGATACAGTGAGCACAAGGAGGAGCAGATCTAGGAAAAAAAGTGATTTTGAGACATATTAAATTAAGGCATTTATAAGACCATGTAGATAGAAATATTCATTACTGAAAGTGTAATTTGAAGAGGTAGCTCTTTAAATGCAGGTGGTTCTAAATGGGAAAAAATATAAAAATTAAAAAGAGATAGATAAGAGTATTGTCGACACAGAAATGGTTATTGGAACCATGGAAACTGATAAAAACTAAAACTCTGAGTGAGAAAGTGCAGAGAGAAGAGACTAAGCCAAGATAAAATCTTGAAAATTGCTATAGGAAGGCAACAAGGGAGAAAACGAAATTCCAGAAAGAAGAACTATTTGAAAAAGGCCTGTGGAAAGAAGGAGCCTAGAACACATGGAGACCTAAAATATAAGGCCAATGTGGCAGAGCCCAGAGGTATGTCAGGGGACAAGGTGAGACATGATGAGTCATCAGAGGTGAGTTCCTACAACCTTTGTAGGCAAGGCTAAGGCAGGGTTCACCTAAGAACAATATGAAGCTATTCAGCCAGAAGCATCATAGTCAGATCTGAATTTCCAACAATCACTCTGGCCATAGTGTGGAGAATAATTTGGAGAGGGTTCAATCAAAATAATCCTGGTGGGGGATACTATTGGTAAGTTGGACAAGGTTGGTGGTAGAGTGGTTCTGAACTGAAGATCATAATTTAGGGGTCATCATCATATGGATGGTCAATGAAGCCTTGGAGTGAATGAGATTGATTAGGGAGAGAGAATAGAGCAAGAAGCAAAGAAGACCAGTTTAGGACTATAAGACTGAGGGCCACAGTGAACTTATAGAACATCTGTACTTAATGGTCATCATGAGGAGAATGAGCCACTAAATGAGAGACAGAAGTGTTCGTCACAGAAGTAGAAAGAACATCAGCATAATCCAGCGTCATGGAAACCAAGGCAAGAGAGTGTTTCAAAGAGAAAGGAGCCACCAGCACGGAAGAGTGGTTTGAGTGCTGCTGAGAACTCAGTAAGGATAAAGACTGAAAAATGTCCGTTGTGAAAATTTCATATAATTCCATGTCAAAAGTGTTTCATAAACAGATTAAATTACAAACCTCACATCCAGACACAACCTTTTAATGAGGAGGCGTGACCAGTGTTGAGTGATGTTGAACACGGTTTGTGAATGTTAAAAGAAGCACCTGATGCTGATTAGGGAACTTGAGACTTGGTGGCCTTCCAAGTAGCATTAGTAATAAGCCATGACTCACCCACCTGAAGGGTGTTCTAGAGATGAAGTTTCCAAACCCATAGTACACTGGCTCCTAGAACTTCCACCCAAAGAAGTCCAGGAATGTGGACATGAGCTGGGAATGCCCATAATCCTGCTAATCTCTAAAAACAGAGAGGGTAAACACATACATATGACTCATCAAATCTTTTGGTAGGGCAAAGCCATGTATTTCTTTTTCTTTTCTTTTTTTTTTTTTTTTTGAGTTGGAGTCTTGCTAGGTGTAGGCTGGAGTGCAGTGACACGAACTTGGCTCACTGCAACTGCCGCCTCCCAGGTTCAAGCAATTCTCCTGCCTCAGCCTCCCGAGTAGCTGGGATTACAGGTGCACACCACCATGCCTGGCTAATTTTGTATTTTAGTACAGATGGGGTTTCACCATGTTGGCCAGGCTGATCTCAAACTCCTGACCTCGGCCTCCCAAAGTGCTGGGATTACAGGCGTGAGCCACCGTGCCCGGTCATCCATGTATATTTCTTAAATAATAAGTTCATCTTTCCCTCTTTCACATATCCCACTTCCACTTCCAACTCCTAAAAATTCATGCTCTCATTTCTTTTTGCTGAAGATATAATTGGTCAGTTTTGGGGGATTTAACCAATTAGAACTATAACAATACTAGCAATGTAAACTACAGCATCATCCAACCATTTTTGCAAAATTGTCATAATCCAGTAATGACTTCAGTGTTGACTGTTATCAGTGAGGTAGGATGGTGATTTTCTGTTATTTAAGGTAATTCAATCCAAGCAGAATGTAAACATTATGAAAATTTATACTTTCAGCTAGATCTATTTTACATGCATTTGAAAGCTAGCTGTATTTAATCACCTTTTATTACATAAACTAATGATGTGGGTAATGTTGTTGATTTTTTATTCATCTCTTAATGGGTAGTTTCAGAGCAAAGGCACATAAGTATCCTGCTACAGTGCTGCTAACTGGTATGATCAAAGTCATATAGGAAGATGCCAAATCATTCATCAAGAACCACAACCCTAAGTTACAGGTAAGATAAAATGAAACTGAAAGGTGTTTATAGGATCTCTTGCAATTGCTCAAGAAATATTAAAGTATCTTTCAATTTGATTGCAGGTAACTTAAAAGTATACTGTGGGTAAAAGCTCAGCTATCTCACTAAACTTCTCTTCCCAAATGTAATTAATAAAGTTTGGCTTACAGAATGTGTGCATAATTTCAAATTAATGTGCAGTGAGCCCTTACTTTTTCAGAGGACATAGCTTGGTAATAATGTTTTGGGATTGTATAGAGCCTCCATTTCCCTTCCCCTTTTTCTCCTCTTTGTTTTTCCTGCTGCCTACTTTCCAGATATGTCATCCCTTGTTAGTGCTTCTACTTGGCAAAGGAGCAGAGAAAGGAGCTGAAACTTAATTCCATTCATTTTACCTCTTGCTAGCAGCAATGGTAGAAGATTTATTACAGGAAGATGTTGAAAGTATTGGCTGAAATGAAGTTCAGGGAATATAGTATATTTCAATTACTTGAGCTCTCACTCTGTTCTTTAGCCAAATAATCCAGTCCCAGGCATGCAGTCAGCTGTTCAAGTTTTATTATCTCAAGCGTGGTGTGTCCACATACACTGATTCCCCCATATTCGCCCACTCTACCTACCCAACTTTGTCAGCAGTCCTGTGCTTTAAATCCAACCTAAAGAAAGACAGCACAGTGAAGTCTAGCTTCCCAATGGGTTCACAGCATTCTAGAAAAAGCAAGAAATTACAGTATTAAAGACACAGTCCTTAGAGGTGGCTCTGAATCAACTGGGGATCTTGTTAAAATGCAAATTCTAACTCCGTGAGTCTGGAGTGAGGCCTACGATTTTGCATTTCTTTTTTTTTTTTCTTTTTCTTTTTTCTTTTTTGAGATGGAGTCTCACTCTGTCACCCAGGCTGGAGTGCAGTGGCATGACCTGGGCTCACTGCAAGCTCTGCCTCCCGGGTTTATGCCATTCTTCTGCTTCAGCCTCCTGAGTAGCTGGGACTACAGGCGCGTGCCACCACGCCCAGCTAATTTTTTTTTTTTTTTTTTTTTTTGTAGTTTTTTAGTAGAGTCGGGGTTTCACAGTGTTAGCCAGGATGGTCTCGATCTCATGACCTTGTGATCCGCCTGCCTCAGCCTCCCAAAGTGCTGGGATTACAGGTGTGAGCCACCACGCCAGGCCCTATTTTGCATTTCCAACAAGTTCTCATGTGATGCTATCATCTTTGGTCCATGGATCCAAACATTTTGAGTAGAAAAGGCTTAGGCAAATTGTGGTACACCTTGACAAGCAATAGATAAGAACTTATTCTACTTTTACATAAGGTTCAGAATATAGGTAATCAAATAAAGATCCTCCCTGGTACATTTTTATTCAAATACAGAGAGATGTATATTTTGCTATACATCAGCAGGTTTCAGACATGTTTTAAGAGCAGCAGAATTCCTTTCTCAAAATAAATATTTTATAAAACCGTAAAGTAAAAAACAGGCAAAAGTGGCTACATAGAAGGAAGATCCCCTAAACCCTGCCTATTTGGCCTCCTTCTCAGCGTCCTGCAGCCAGAAGTATCTCAGCAGAACTCTGTTTTCCAAAGGACATAGATAAAATCCCATTGCTTTAGTTTATATATCTTGGCCAGTGTCATAAGGTAGTATACATTCATTCAGCACATATTTATTGAGCACCTGCTATGTGCCAAGCACATAGGGGAGTTTGCATTCTAGTGGGAAAGAGAAACAGTAAACAATAAACAGGATGAAAGAGTAAATCAGGTAATACATTAAGGAGATAAGAGCTAGAGAGGAAAATGGAGGACAGAACCAGAGGAGTCAGGAGTTCTGGTATGGGGTAGGGCAGGTGCAACCGTAAATGGGTGATCAGAGGAGGCCTCACGGAGACGGTGATACAAGCAGAGACTTGAAGGTGAGCCAATGCTACAGTAACGGTGGATGGACTCACTGTAAAAGGTTGCTGCTGAGTCCCACCCTATGTGAGGTTGGCCTGGAGGCCATCTAAAGGCAATCCCTGATGGTAGTTGCTCTTGCAGACCACTTGGCCTGACTCATATTTCTTGGATCTCAAGAGAACATGAAACCACACACTAGTTTTTGTACCCTGCCATCTTGCAGAAATCAATCAAGATCTTGGAGCTGGTATCAATTATTCACTTGTGCATTTGTCAATCATGTATTAATTGTCCATCATGCTGGGAGCCCTGTGCCAGCAGAGTTCAATCAGCTGAGGTCCTACCTGTTCCTCAAGAAGCTTGTAAGCTAGCCACAGGTGCAGGTGCATGAAATGGCAATCCCAAAACAATGCACTACATGCAAAATAAAGTTACGTGCGTGGGTAACGAGAGGTCAGAGGGCACCAACACAGACCGGGGGGGGGGTCTCATAAGATCACGAGACATGAAGGATGAGTAGGCTTCGGTGCTGGCAGCCCGCCTTCCACCTTAACAAACTCACTGGCTAAATAATTGCACTGCACAAGTCTGAAACCCTTTATAAATATCAGGTTCTGACTTAGAGTTGTTGTTTTCTTCCACATAGTTGTTAATTGAAGTAAATTGTTACCTTCAGATATTTCTGAACCGTGCATTGGTGAAATGTTTTTCTTCGTTTATAGGGTAATTTATTTTGCTTTATGTTCATTGTGCGTGACACTTCATCATGCTGAAATGCATTTTCTTGATTGTCTGTGGAGTTACCCAGGGGTAATAAATGTGTTGCTACATTTTTTAGAATGAAAAATGTCTCGGGTGGGAGAGCAATAGAGAGAGGGAGGGCAGGGGAGAAGGAGGGAGAGAGAGACAGGTGTATAGAAAGGCAGAGAGCAAACCACAACGAGCCCAGAGCAGGGAGACGACAAGTACATTTTGTCCTCATGATGTAGCATCCAAGCCATACTTATACCCAAGCGATACAGCATCACTCATGCCAGGAAGCCCCAGAAGTCATCGTGCTGGCAGTCATCTCTGGCACTTTTGTCCTGAAACAAGTTGCCTGGAAGAGGAACCGGATGGACGGCAAGATAACCCAGCTCAAGGGATTTGTGTTTTCCTCAGATCAGACTTTTGAATGAAGAGATCAAAAAGGAAATCTCAGAACAGAAACCAGGTTTCAAAGGATGTCACCAGAGCTGTGCACATGGGCCTGGGTGACTCCTTTGTTTCACAGTCCCATCCTGGCCTTTCCAGGATGCCACACAGACTCCCTCTGGCTGTGGTCCTCTGGCATAAGGGCATGTGTGCTCCTATGGACCTAAGTGCTGTTTTTCTGCTTGCAGGAAAAGACAACACGTTTCCCAGGAGGCTAGCTCCCTGGCACAAAAGCTTTGTGTTCTGGGAGTGGCTGCAGGTGCTCTTTGTTGTTCTTTTCTGTCTACTCCTTGTCCATTCAGCCTCTACTCTAGAAGACATAGCAGCCAAAAATAGCTAGCACACTTTCCACTTTTTTGAACATTAATTAATTGTTACCTTCACTCTTTCAGGCTGCAGAAATTCCATCACGATGATTCCTTGGACTGTGTCTTGTAACACAAATGGGCACAGAGCCCTTTCCTGAGTGGCCACTCCTTTCTCGTGTCATGGATGTCTCTTTAGATAATGGCTGTCAGTCACAGAGCACTCCTCAGCACCTCTGAGCAGGCAGGCTCCATCTGAAAATGCTGTGGACAGAAACAAATGCCTGGGTGTTTGTTGTTGTTGTTGTTCTGGCTTTACTTTAAAAGCTTGTTTTTATAAAAGAAGAACCATACTGGACACATAGACTGCTCATCCCACTATCCTCTTTCCAATAGTGACATCCAGGGACAACTTATAGAAAAGCATAGTTTGGAGAACTTCCCCCAAGTTACACTATAGTTTAGCAACAGTCTCAAAAAATAACTCTCAAACATTCCTTGCTTCCCTTAGCAACCCATTAATGATATATTGTTCATGAATTTATTTATCCACTCTCAGTTCTACTGATTTTTTCATGTTCTGCCTCTTAAGAAAAGTTTTCCTCACTTTTACACTGTTGGTGGGACTGTAAACTAGTTCAACCATTGTGGAAGACAGTGTGGCAATTCCTCAAGGATCTAGAACTAGAAATACCATTTGACCCAGCCATCCCATTACTGGGGATATACCCAAAGGAGAATAAATCATGCTGCTACAAAGACACATGCACATGTATGCTTACTACAGCACTATTCACAATAGCAAAGACTTGGAACCAAGCCAAATGTCCATCAATGATAGACTGGATTAAGAAAATGTGGCACATATACACCATGGAGTACTAGGCAGCCACAAAAAGGATGAGTTCATGTCCTTTGTAGGGACATGGATGCAGCTGGAAACCATCATTCTCAGCAAACCATCTCAAGAACAGAAAACCAAACACTCATAGGTGGGAACTGAACAATGAGATCACTTGGACACAGGAAGGGGAACATGACACACCGGGGCCTGTTGTTGGTCGGGGGGAGGAGGAATAGCATTAGGAGATATACCTAATGTAAATGACAAGTTAATGGGTGCAGCACACCAACATGGCACATGTATACATATGTAACAAACCTGCATGCTGTGCACAAGTACCCCAAAAAAAAAAAAATAAAAAAAAAAAAAAAAAAAAAAAAAAACCAACTTGTTCCTTAGGTTTACTGCTCTTGTGCAAAGTTCTTTGTTTTTTATGAGTGTGCTAAATTTATCCTCTTAATCCTTACTTCCAGCATTTGGCAAATACGTCTATGTTCTATACCCTAAAAGATTTTGATTAATTTATGTATTTATTTAACAAATATTTAAAGATCATTTACTTTATACAAAAGTCCTTTTTATATTGTAGTTTACCTTCACAGAGTTAGATATTACTCTCCTTGCTTAGCCACTTGTCCTTACCTGTGATACCTCAGGTAGCTTTCTGTCTTACTTAATAATTCACAGCTAGTGCTTCCCACAGAACCCAGCATTTCTGAAACAAAGATAGGAAAACATTCTGTTTGGTTCCCAGTATTCCTTCTAATCATGGCCTACATTTTGTCTTTTTGTTGTAAAATATACTTATTTAGTACACATTGTCAGTAGTCATTATTAGCATTGTTCCATGAGTAATGCTTGAGTGTTTAGGATTATATCATCCTTTGGAGTACTAGGCAGCCATAAAAAGGATGAGTTCATGTCCTTGGTAGGGACATGGATGCAGCTGGAAACCATCATTCTCAGCAAACCATCGCAAGAACAGACAACCAAACACTCATAGGTGGGAATTGAACAATGAGAACACTTGGACACAGGAAGGGGAACATTATATGCCCCATGACAGAGTTGGACCATGTTGTCAATATCGGTCAATGTTGGACCACATATAGGATGATGGTCCCATAAGATTATAATTCCATATTTTTACTCTACATTTTCTGTGTTTCAATACAGAAATACCACTGTGTTATAACCGCTTGTAGTATTCAACATAGTGACATGCTATCTGGTTTGTAGCCTGGGACCCATCCCCTGTACCATACAGCCTAAGTGTGTAGTAAGCCATACAATCTAGGTTTGTGTAAATACATGCTGTAACGTTTCCATAATGATGAATTCACCTAGTGATGCATTTCTCAGAACATGCTTTATCATTAGGTGTTACATAACTGTATTTTCCCCAGCGCCATCACCTTCCCCCTTGCTCATGGAGAAATGCATTTGACATTAAAAAAAAAAAAAATTGCAAAGCCTAGAAAAATCTCACTGCTTAGCTTCTTACTGTCTGAAAGATTCCAGCCTGTGCTGCCTTCTAAGTTCAGGTCAACTCAAAAGCAGCTATACCTAGTAGTTACTGATTTGCCTTGCCTATTATGTATTATATCAAATACAAATTTAATTATATTAATAATTTTGACCCCTATCAATTACCTAAGATCAGAGTGGTGTCATCATTAAATCTACAAGTAATTCATCAGCTTCAATTGAAACTATAATTATAAGATCTTTCACTATTGGACCTTCTGTTAATATGATTTTTTATCTTCTTTGCCATTGTTCTCTATCTTTCTATCAAAAGAGTTATGAATGGTCAAAAGCCTTGATAAAAATAGTAGTGGGCTCTGTGGCTCATGCCTGTAATCCCAGCACTTTGGGAAGCCAAGGTGGGTGGATCACTTAAGCTCAGCAGTTCGAGACCAGCCTGGGCAATATAGTGACATCCCATTTCTATGAAAAATAAAAAAAATTAGCCCAGCATGGTGGCATGCATCTGTAGTCCCAGTTACTCAGGGGGCTGAGGTGGGAGGATCACGTCAGCCTGGGAGGTTGAGGCTTCAGTAAACTATGATTGCACCACTGCACTCTAGCCTGGGAAACAGAGTGAGACCCTGTCTCAAAACAAAACAAAACAAAACAAAATAGATATGTGAATAGTTGCCTATGTTTCAGCCAAATCCTTGATAAGCAAAGCAGTTGAAAGTACCACTTGCTATTTTAAATGGTTTCAGAGCATCAAAGCTACTGCTTGTTGTGCCCCCAATTCCATTTTCCCCATCTTCCTGGGATGCACTTGGACTTGATATTATAGCCTCTCTTCTAGTTTGGTGAGGTGATGTGACTGAATTCTAGCTAACTTCTATTGTTTGAGCCATTAAATGTTTGAGTCTATTTCTTACCTCAGTTTGGTCTAACTTATCTAATACAAAGAATTCTCTCCCTTAGAGTCAGGTCTTTCTCAGTCAAGAAAATAAGCAGATGTCCAGGCTGCCAAGGTGAGAGGTAGGATTCCGAGAGAGAAAAGGACACTGCTACCTATATTACCAGCCATAGAGTTTGTGATTTTAAGAGATGGGAAAGAGTTTTATGTGGATGCTCGTGGCTAAGTCTCCTGGTGGGTATTTCCCTGAGTTTAATTCATTGATTTTTCTCTCCAGGCTGTTTCTCACATGGTTTTCATAACATATATAACTTCTGCTGAAGGAGAAACCTCCGTGGAGTTAAGGCCACAATTCTGTGAGTTTTCACAAATAAACAGTCATGTAACTACCATCACAATAAAGATATAGAACATTTTCATCACCGCCAAAATTTTCCCCACACCTTTTGTAGCCAACCACTTGCAATCATTGATCTTGTTTTCTGTGGCACGTCACAGAAATGAAATCAGAGTTTGTATGTATCCTTTGGGTGTGGTTTCCCCTACTAACATGGAGCACTTAAGCTCCACCTGTGTTGTTGTGTATATCAATGATCTATTTTTATTGCTGTGTTGTATTTCATTATATTGATATATTACAATGTGGTTATTCATTCCACACTTGAGGGACATTTGGGCTGATTTTAGCTTGGGGGTTATTATGAATAAAACACTCTAATCATTTATGTATGGGTTTTTATATGAACATAGGTTTTGTTCCACTTGGGTAAACAGCAAGGAATGGGATTGTTGGGTTGTGGGCTAAATGTATGTTGAACTTTATAAGAAACTGCTGAAGTGCTTTCCAAAGTGACTGTTCCATTTCACATTCCCACCAGAGTTCTAGATGTTTTTAATCATTTGCTCATTCTAATAGATACTGCCCGAGATTAATTTTGCCTGTTCTAGAATGTCAAATGGAGTCATTTACATGGCTTCTTTTGCTTAGCATAATGTATATGAAGTTCATCCATGTTATTACACATACCAGTAATTCACTTTTTTTTTTTACTGCTGAGTAGTATGCCATTGTATAAATATATATCTCTTCCTTTATGCATTCATCTGTTGATGGACATTTGGGTTGTACAGAAACAGGCAATTACAAGCTCTTCAGTAGTTTCTTGTCTTTTTGTTGTTGTTAGCCTTGCTGAATCAACAGCTTGCACAAGGAATGTGCTATATTCTCTGGATCAAAAACAAGTAAAGACTGTATAAAGTTGGCAGATGGTCATTTTTCCAGCTAAAAGCAAGAACAATCAAAATTTTTGATCAAACAGAGGAATTGCATTAGAATCACTCTCTAAAGTGGAAAACTGATAGCCTGCAATCTCAAATAGCTAAAATTTCTGCAGTTTGGGGCCATTATGAATAAAGCTGCTGTGATCATTCTTGCACTAGTCTTTTTGTGGACATCTGAAAGAATTCTCTTGGGGATATAAGTCAGAGTAGAATTGCTGGGTCACAGAGTACGTGTATGGTTAACTTTATTAGAAACTCCTACACCCGATTTTGTATGCTTTCTCTTAAAGAGGACCCCTAAAAATGTATAAGCTTAAGGTCTTATAAAGCTGAACATTCCCCAACACATGATGAGGCCAAGACACAGACAAATCCCCTTCCAGTGAGTTAGGTCAGAGTACACACGGCAATGGTAAATGTCATCAGTCTTGTTTTTCTCAGAGTGCAGCATCCTGCTGGCAGTTGCAACAAGCTCTCCCACCAACACAGCAGGCCATGGCTGGGTGTGCAGCTTAGAACCTGTGCCCTGCAGTCAGCTCATCTGCACATCCTAAGAGAAGGGACAGTTACCCAGGACCTTTAGCCCACCTGGCTAACTCTCAGTTAATTGGATATTGCAATTAATAGACCTTTGGCGTCTTGATATGTCTGGATCATGGCATCAGTCCTCATCTTCACTTGAAGGGTGTTGACAGAGGCTCAACAAGTCAGTAACATATATTTGGTACCCACATTCTTTCAATTGCCAGGAAATCTAGTGCCCACCTGTTTGTGCCCTGCAGCAGAAGATGCACTGAGGTGTAGGGGGATGTGGGGAAAGGCCTTTCTGTGCAGACAAGCCTGTCTCCACCACCTCTGGGTGAAGCCTGGGCAACAGACTTGCCTTAGCTAGAGGCTTCTTGCATTTGCCAGAATACTAAATACTTCCTCATCCCTGGCCAGGCCTAACCCACAGGTCAGCTTGTTTCCCAGCTTTGCTGGATCACTTTGCACATGGTTCATTTCGGAAAACGATCCAGTGATGAAAGACATGAAGTTCTCCTGTGATTATTGCTACCCCCTGTGCACAAAGAGAATGCTCACCCCACAGTGCCTTCCAAAGAACACACCTCTCATGCTTGGGAAGCTGATGACAATGGTCTCATTAACCCACCAGGGGCTCCGATGGGTTTGAGTCAGTGTGAATCTACCTGGGCGCTAGTTTTTCAGTTAATCCTATCAAAACTTGTAGTCTGGGAGTGGGATAAGATTACAAATCCAAACATTTACACAGATGTCTTTTTTTTTTTAGGCCTGCCACAAAGCCAGGATTGCATTTACATCTTGTAACAAAATCACAATTATCACAGACCAACCCTGTTAGAAATGTAAGACCAGGATATTGAGAGAGAAAAAAAGGGGGGAAAGAGACAGAGAGAGAGAATGAAAGAATGGAGCTTAAGTGAGGAAAAGAAAAAGCCCATGGGGAAGGGCGCAGCAGCAATCAGCTGAGAACAGCAGGCCTGTGTCCAGCCCATGTGGTTATTTTCTGATCGTGCTGGGTCGTTCTAATCAGATTTTCTGCTTTCTGCTATCCATCTTATTAGGCTCTTTCTATATGTGCAGCTTAGTGTTTCCTAGCAGTCGCGAGATGATTCAAAGTAACAACCAACAAAGCCACTTTCGTAGGACGGTATTTATTAGGTTTATTCCAAGTCAGGGCTCTTTGACTCTGAATAAATGAAAGGATAGATTTTCTTTCTCTTGAACTTAAGTCTCAAGAGAAGTCTAGTTTTCATGCAAATTTAATAATGAAAATAGTTTCTTGATTAATCAAAAAAGCTCCCCTGGGTAGAACCTGATCTAGTAACATTCCTTCAACATAAATAAATATTACTCAAACCGCTTATGTGCCAAGTGCAGGGCCAGCCAGTGGGCATAGAATAATAGATGGAATGATGGATAGAGTGCACACAGGCTGCACCTATTAGCGTTCATGGTCTTGGCCACAGAGAAGAAAATGCTTTTCTTTCTTTGAAAAGTGCACAGGCAGTAGAGAGACAGGAAATAATCTTTGGTATTGTCCTTGCTCTGCCAAAGGCAAAGTGACGTTAGGAAATTTTTTTTTTCTTGACAGCCAGTGGTGGTTCCTGCTCGCCCAGTATACAGAACAGACTACTTCAGTGAAGTGTTAATGTAAACTACTTTTGAAGAGAAAGTAAAGTGACAAGGTCTTCACACAGCCTTTCTGTACCTTTAAACTTGGCTATTTGGAGCCACAGGAACGATGGGAACAATCTGTAAAAACAGCATTTTAAATAAGATGTATTAAAGTCTAGGACAATTGCATTACACGTTGTACACAGAGCTATCTTATTTCAGATTCCATGACAAGTAAAATATGGCTATTTAGCAGAGGAGGCAAATTCTACCCTATGGCTAAGAACTGAAGTCTAAATGGAATGTGAAAATGAAATTCAACTTCTCTTTAAATGTCATCTACAGATGGTTTCTAGTATGCCTTCAGCTATTTTACAATGTCATATACTGAACAAGGACTTTTTGAAGACCATGTATGTGTTAAAGTATTTAGAGACACTTCTAAGAAAGCTATCCTTATATATATCCTTTACTTGCTACCAAATCCAGCTATTACTAAGACAGAACTTCTCATTATTTGCAAAGAGAAAAAATGCTGTTTACCTGTGAGTTCTTCTTGTTTCAGAATCTATGCCTCAGAAATAGGATTGCCTCACATCTAGCACTTAAGACTGTGGAGTCCGTGTTTCTTTAAAGTAGAGTGGGAAAGAGAAGGGTGAACAGGGCCAGAAGCTGACCTGCTTTGGGAGTCAACCTTCCAGGAATGGCAGCCTCATGCATTGATCCAGCTCTCTGTCAACCAGATAACATCTGTCAATGTCTAGTTACTATGTGACAAGGATTGGGCTAGACCCTGGAGACACAAAAACAGAAAATTCACCCTCAAACGGTTCAAATGTTCTTTATAGAAAGGTTGCATGACTCTGAGAGTCTATGCTTCACATCATCCACCCCTGTGATGAGGGTACTTCCCAGCTCCCAGCTCCTCCTTGTTTCTCCAGTGTCTGGAATATTCTATAAGGGGTTGCCAGAATGCCAAACACTCTCAGGATATATTCTAGATTTTGTTCCCCAAAAAAGAGATAAGAAAAACAAATATGAACCCTGTAAAGGAGGAAGGAGCAGTGTGTGCACTCAGGATCTGTTCCAGTATTTACACAGGCCAAGAGCTCAGTGCACTCTGCAGGCTGGTACAAAGTGATACCTCACCTCTCTGTTGCAGGAGAACTGAGGGTGAGAGTGGGGTTGGGGGGCAGGGGGCGCGGGTAGACAATGGGGAACTAGTCCTAGAGGCATCTTCATTAATTAAATCCTGCCTCTTACTCCTTCTTTTCTTACCTACATGAAAGTCAGATTGGCCTTCCAACTCCTCCTCTCTTGTCATTATCTGTGTTTGCTGCCGCAATCCCTAACACTTCTCCCACCTGCTCCAGGACCCTCAGGCTTTCCAAATCAAACCCACCTCTCTTCAGATCCTTCTACCACCCCTCCAGCTTCTTCCTGTTCCTCCATTTGATTACAAACAGCCTACTTGGTTATCAAACTTTTCTGTACATCATCCACTAACATGTGCTTTTATTTTTATCCTCCATGACAGTGCAGAATCTCTCTAGTGGTACCATTCTCTCCATTTCTCTCATCCTGTACCCCATCATCACAGCCTAGGCACTGGTCGGCAAATCCCTTACAGCCACCTCCAGATCATTGTCCCATGCCCTCCCTCCACAACTGGAGGAACTTCCCTTTTTTGATGATCCCACCATTTAACCATCACATCCTCTCATCAGCCTCTCCTCTGAGCCCCCAGGTTTCCATCACTCTCAGTGATGTCTGTCTAGGAACTAGCAATGCCAGACTCAAATTACTTATCAAATACTTGAACGACTAGCTCAAGCCCCAAGAGAGCAATAGAAAATTCACTACAGTGGGGTCAAGAGGGCTGATTAGAAGCAGCTGGGTCTGCGGCACTCAAGGAGAGAATGAAAGAGGCAAGTGAATTTAGCACCTTCAACTGAAATATTCAGGTTCTCACACTGGAACTGACGAGGCAACCAACTTGACCCATGGAGAACAAAGAAAAGCAGGGTGGTGGGATGGCCCACCTGGGAGCGCAGGAAGCCAAAGGGACGTCCATCCCCAGCCAGGGGAAGTGGTGGGTGATTGTGCGACCCCATCAGGGCCCACAGATCTTTGCAACCTGCAGATCAGGAGATCCCCTCGTAAGTCCACACCACCAGGGCCTTGGGTCCAATACACAGAGCTGGTGGAGTCTCAGCAGAGCAGCTGTTCAGGCACACCCAGAAACCAAGGAGTTCTGCATACTTCAGCCCCAGGATCCCTGGCGAGGCTGCAGATCCGTCCTTACACACCTCTAGGAAGGGGACTGAATACCGGGAGCCAAGCAGTGTCATTTTGTGTGTCCCACTTCAATGGTACCTCACAAGTTAAGATCCACTGGCTTGGAATTCCAGCCAGCAACAGCAACAGGCTGGAGTCTGCCTGAGAGGGGACTGAGTTCCTGTGGGGAGGGGTGGCTGCCATCTCCGGGGTTTGGTCTACTCAGCCATTCTAGCCTTCTGGCTTGGAGAATCCAAATGGTCCAGACAAGGAAGGGTCCCCACAACACAGCACAGCTGCCTTGCCAGATTGTAGCCAGACTGCTTCTTTAAGAGGGACCCTGATCCATTCTTCTTCACTGTGCAGAATCTCCCTGTAGGGGCTTCAGCCACTCCAGCCAGGGTTATATGCACACAGCTCTGATCTCTCCCTGGGATGGAGCTCCCGGGGAGAGGGGTGGCCACCATCTCCGTGGTTTGGTGGACTCAGCCATTCCAGCCTGCCAGCTTTGGAGAATCGAAACAGTCCGGATGAGGAAGGGTCCCCCTCAATACAGCACACCTGCTCTACCAAAAAGCAGCCAGACTTTAAGAGGGTCAAACCACACAACTACATGGAAATGGAACAACCTGCTCCTGAATGACTCCTGGGTAAACAATGAAATTAAGGCAGAAATCAAGAAGTTCTTTGAAACTAATGAGAACAAAGAGACAACATACCAGAATCTCTGGGACACAGCTAAAGCTGTATTAAGAGGGAAATTTACAGCACTAAATGCCCACATCAAAAGGCTAGAAAGATCTCAGGTTAACAACCCAACATCACAACTAAAAGAACGAGAGAACCTAGAGAAAAAAGAAGAAAAAAAAAAAAAAAAACCAAAGCTAGCAAGAGACAAGAAATAACCAAGCTCAGAGAGGAACTTAAGGAGATAGAGACATGAAAAGCCCTTCAAAAAAATCAGTGAATCCAGGAGATGGTTTTAAAAAATAATAATAATAAGATAGATTGCTAACTAGACTAACAAAGAAGAAAAGAGCAAAGAATCAAATAAAATACTATTAGAAATGATAAGGGGAATATCACCACTGGCCTTACAGAAATAAAAACAACCATCAGAGAATTCTATAAATACCTCAGTGCACATAAACTACAAAACCTAGAAGAAATGGATAAATTCCTGGACACATACATCCTCCCAAGACTGAACCAGTAAGAAATTGAATCCGAATAGACCAATAACAAGTCTGAAATTGAGGTGTAATAAATAGCCTACCAACCAAAAAATCCCAGGACCAGATGGAGTCACAGCTGAGTTATACCAGAGGTACAAAGAAGAGCTGGTACCATTTCTACTGAAGCTATTCCAAATAATTGAAAAAGAGGGACTCCTCCATAACTCATTCTATGAGGCCAGTATCATCCTGGAACCCAAACCTGGCAAAGATACAACAAAAGAAGAAAACTTCAGGCCAATATCCTTGATGAACACTGATGCAAAAATCCTCAATACAATACTGGCAAACCAAATCCAGCAGCACATCGAGAAGGTTATCCACCACAATCAAGTTGGCTTCATCCCCAGGATGCAAGCTTGGTTCAACATACACAAATCAATAAATGTAATTCATCACATAAACAGTACTGAAGATAAAAAAAAATACACAATTATCTCAACAGATACAGAAAAGGCCTTCGATAAAATTCAACATCCCTTCATGTTAAAAACTCGCAATAAACTAGGTGTTGAAGGAACATACCTCAAATGAATAAGAGCCATATATGAAAAACTCACAACCAATATCATACTGAATGGGCAAAAGCTGGAATCATTCCCCTTGAAAACCAGCATAAGACAAGGATGCCCTCTCTCACCATTCCCATTCAGCATAGTATTGGAAGTTCTGGCCAGGACAATCAGGCAAGAGAAAGAATAAAGTGTATCAAATAAAAAGAGAGAAAGTCGAAGATGGCCGAATAGGAACTGCTTCAGTCTCCATCTCCCAGTGCGAGCGACACAGAAGACCGGCGATTTCTGCATTTTCAACTGAGGTACTGGGGTCATCTCACTCGGGAG
>NC_045444.1:35197911-35233968 GCF_002776525.5 Piliocolobus tephrosceles | reverse complement strand
CTCCCGAGTGAGATGACCCCAGTACCTCAGTTGAAAATGCAGAAATCACCGGTCTTCTGTGTCGCTCACGCTGGGAGATGGAGACTGAAGCTGTTCCTATTCGGCCATCTTGCTCCGCCCCCCGATTCCTTATTTATTAAATGGTGCTGGGAGAACTGGCTAGCCATATGCAGAAAATTGAAACTGGACTCCTTCCTTACACTGTAAACAAAAAGTAACTCAGGATGAGTTAAAGACTTAATTGTAAAACCCAAAACTATAAAAACTCTAGAAGAAAATCTAGGCAATAGATTTTCCTTCAGGACATAGGCATGGGCAAATATTTCATGATGAAAATGCCAAAAGCAATTGCAACAAAAGCCAAAATTGACAAATGAGATCTAATTAAACTAAAGAGTTTCTGCACAGCAAAAGAAACTACATCAGAGTGAACAGACAACCTACAGAACGGGAGAAAAGTTTTGCAATCTATCCATCTGATAAAGGTCTAATATCCAGACTCTACAAGGGACTTTGAAAACAATTTTACAAGAAGCAACGCCATTAAAAAGTGGGCAAAGAACACAAACAGACACTTCTCAGAAGAAGACATACATGCAGCCAGCACACATGAGAAAAAGCTCAACATCATTGACCATTAAAGAAATGCAAACGGAAACTACAATAAGATACCATCTCATTCAAGTCAGAGTGTCTATTATTAAAAAGTCAAAAATAACAGATGCTGGTGAGGTTGCGGAGAAAAAGGAACACTTTTACACTGTTGGGGGCAGTGTAAATTAGTTCAACCACTGTGGAAGAGAACAAGGTGATTCCTCAAAGACCTAGAGGCAGGAATACCATTAGACCCAGCAATCACATTACTGGGTATAATCTCAAAGGAATGGAAATCATTCTATTATAAAGATACTTGCACATGTATGTTCATCGCAGCACTATTCAAAATAGCAAAGACATGGAATCAATCTAAATGCCCATCAGTGATAGATTGGATAAAAAAATGTGGTACATATACACTATGGAATACTATGCAGGCATATGAAGGAATGAGATCATGTCCTTTG
Source organism: Piliocolobus tephrosceles (assembly GCF_002776525.5). Classification (NCBI taxonomy): domain Eukaryota; kingdom Metazoa; phylum Chordata; class Mammalia; order Primates; family Cercopithecidae; genus Piliocolobus; species Piliocolobus tephrosceles. The sequence continues at coordinate 35,232,904 of NC_045444.1, read as the reverse complement.
CAGAGACATGGATGAAGATGGAAGCCATTATCCTTAGCAAACTAATGCAGAAACAGAAAGCCAAATATTGTGTGTTCTCACTTATAAGTGGGAGATGAATGATGAGACACGTGGACACATAGGGGGAACAACACACACTGGAGCCTGTCTGGGGGGTAGTTGGGAGGAGGAAGAGCATCGGGAAGAATAGTTAATGGATGCTGGGCTTAATACCTAGGTGATGGGATAAACTGTGCAGCAAACCACCATGGCACACATTTACCTATATAACAAACCTACACTTCCTGCACATGTACCCCTGAACTTAAAAGTTGAAGGAGAAAAAAAAAGAAAAAGAAAATTCACTACAGCAGGAGCCATACTTTCCATTTTCAAACATCTCTATCAATGAGAAATGTTTTAATAAGCTGAAGCCTCTGTTCTTATCATCAATGTTACTTGTCTAGTCCTGCTTTTTGAAGCTCTATAAAAGAAATTACATTGCTTTTCTTATATCACAGTCCTTGAACCATTTAGGAACTTTTATCATATTCCTGCTAAGACTTCTCTACTGCAGGCAAACCAACTCCAGGGCCTTTTAGTTTTGTGAACACACTTTAAGGTTTCTTCACTCATATAATTGCTCTCCCCCGGAATAATCTCCAGGCTGTGCATGTGGTAAGACTGTGTATTGTTCAATTCTCTGTGTGATGTGATCAGTGGTGCTATCCCTTCCACTCCAGAAACAGTTTTTCCATGAACACAGCCTAAGAACACAGCAAGTCCTTGTGGTGGTGGTGATAGTGATTATGGTGGTAACAGTGGTGGCGATGATGGTTGTGGTGGTGGTAGTTATGGTGGTGGTTGGGATGGTGAGGAGGGTGACGGTAGTAGTGGAGTTGGTGGTGTGGTGGTGGTGGTGGTGATAGTGGTGTGGTGAAGATGGTGATAGTTTCAGTAATCATGTAATACTCTTGATTTAGTGAATTAATTAAAACTAAAAGCGTGTTTTGCTGTTACTAAGTCATATTTCCATCATCTTTTCAATCTATTGTTGTCTTTTGGACCAAGATCAAGACTACTGACCATGTGTTGGTAGATCTGAGTCATTATTTCAACCTAACAAAGGTCAATTTAGATCCTAATTTTGTCACTGTTCACCATTCTTCCCAGCTTTGGTTTATCTGCAGATTAATGATCATGTCTTCTATATCTTTATCCAAGTTTCTGATTAAATATGAATCAAGCAGTGTTAAAGTTAGAGGCCTATGAAAAGACACTAAAGAGTGTCCTTCAGGGTAACATCTATCTATTAATCAGCATCCTTTGGATAAAATTGTTCAATTCATCAATTTTAATGTTCCTCATTTTTCTTCTGTTCCATTCCCAAGGCTATCATGAAAGTTGGATGCTGCCTCTATATATTGCATTTTTTCTTTTTACCAATTTAATAATCAAGGCCCCCTTGAAAAAAATTAGTTTGATAGGACTTATGTTGCTATAAAAGAATACCACAGACTTGGTAATTTATAAAGAACAGAAATTTAATTTCTCACATTTCTGGAGGTTAGGAAGTTCAAGATCAAGATGCCAGCATCTGGTAAGGACTGCTCTCTACTTCCAACATGGTATCTTGAATGCTGGGTCCTCTGAAGAAGAGGAACACTATGTCTTCACATGGCAGAAGGCAGAAGGGCAAAAAGTGGCATACTTCATCAAGCCCTTCTATAAGGAGACCTCTTAGTCTCATTCTTGAGGGTGGAGCCCACATGACTGAATCATCTCCCACAGCCCATATCTCCCAATAATGTTGCATTGGGAATTATGTTTCAACATAAGTTTGGAGATGACCGAAACATTCCACCTACAGCAGACTTTTTTTCTTTTTCCATAGGTTATTGGGGGCACAGATGGTGTTTGGTTACATGAGTAAGTTCTTTAGTGGTGATTTGTGAGATTTTGGTGCACCCATCACCCAAGGAGCATACGCTGCACCCTATTTGTAGTCTTTTATCCCTCACTCCCCCTCCCACCCTTCCCCCCAAGTTCCCAAAGTCCATTGTATCATTCTTATGCCTTTGCATTCTCATAGCTTAGCTCCCACATACCAGTGGGAACATACAATGTTTGGTTTTCCATTCCTGAGTCACTTCACTTACAATAATACTCTCCAGTCTCATTCAGGTCGCTGCAAATGTTGTTAATTCATTTTTTTTATGGCTGAGTAGTAGTCCATCATATATACATGTATATATATATGTGTGTGTGTATGTGTGTGTATATATATCACAGTTTCTTTATTTACTCGTTGATTAATGGGCATTTGGGTTAGTTCCGTGATTTTGCAATTGCAAATTGTGCTGCTATAAACATGTGTGTGTGTATCTTTTTCGTGTAATACTTCTTTTCCTCGGAGTAGATACCCAGTACTGGGATTGCTATATCAAATGGTAGTTCTACTTTTAGTTCTTTAAGGAATCTCCACACTACTTTCCATAGTGGCTGTACTAGTTAACATTCCCACCAGGAGAGTAGAGTGTTCCCTGACCACCACATCCACACCAACATCTACTGTTTTTTTTATCTTTTTTATTAGGGGTAAGGTGGTATCACATTGCAGTTTTGATTTACATTTCCCTGATTATTAGTGATGTTGAGCATTTTTTTCATATGTTTCTTGGTCATTTTTATATCTTCTTTTGAGAATTTTCTATTCATTTCCTTAGCCCACTTTTTGATGGGATTATTTGTTTTTTGTTTTTTCTTTCTTTCTTACTGATGTGTTCGAGTTCGTTGTAGATTCTGGATCCTTTGTCAGATGTACAGATTGTGAAGATTTTCTGCCACTCTGTGGGTTGTCTCTTTAAGGTCCTTAATTCATCTTGAGTTGATTTTTGTATAAGGTGAGAGATGAAGATCCAGTTTCATCTCCTACACGTGGCTAGCCAATTATCCCAGCACCATTGGTTGCAAAGGGTGCCCTTTTCCCACTTTATGTTTTTGTTTGCTTTTTCAAAGATCAGTTGACTGTAAGTATTTGGGTTTATTTCTGGGTTCTCTATTCTGTTCCATTGGTCTATGTGCCTATTTTTATACCAGTAACATGCTGTTTTGGTGACTATGGCCTTATAGTGTAGTTTGAAATCAGGTAATGTGATGCCTCCAAATTTGTTCTTTTTGCTTAGTCTTGCTTTGGCTGTGTAGGCTCTTTTTTAGTTCCATATGAGTTTTAGAGTTGTTTTTTATAATTCTGTGAAGAATGATGGTTGTATTTTGATGAGGACTGCATTGAATTTGTAGATTGCTTTTGGCAGTATGGTCATTTTCACACTACTGATTCTACCTATCCATGAGTATGGGATGTGTTTCCATTTGTTTGTGTCATCTATGATTTATTTCAGCAGTGTTTTGTAGTGTTATTTGTAGAGTTCTTTCACCTCTTTGGTTAAGTATATTCCTAAGTATTTGTCTTTTTTTTTTTTTTTCAGCTATTGTGAAAGGTGTTGAGTTCTTTATTTGATTCTCTACTTGGTCGCTGTTGGTGTGTAGAAGAGCTACTGATTTGTATACATTAATATTGTATCTGGAAACTTTGTTGAATTCTTTTCTTAGTTCTAGGAGCTTTCTGGAGGAGTCTTTAGGGTTTTTGAGGTAAACAATAATATTATCTGTAAACAGTGACAGTTTGACTTCCTTTTTACAGATTTGGATGCCCTTTATTTCTTCTCTTGCCTGATTGCTCTGGCTAGGCCTTCCAGTACTATGTTGAAGAGGAGTGGTAAGAGTGGGCATCCTTGTCTTGTTCCAGTTCTCAGAGGGAATGCTTTCAACTTTTCCCCATTCAGTATTATGTTGGCTGTGGGTCTGTCATACGTGGCTTTTATTACATTGAGATATGTCCCTTGTATGCTGATTTTGCTTAGAGTTTTTAATCATAAAGCATTGCTGGATTTTGTTGAATGCTTTTTCTGCATCTATTCAGATGATCATGTGATTTTTGTTTTTAATTATGTTTATGTGGTGTATCACATTTTTTGACTTGCATATGTTAAACCATCCCTGCAACCCTTGTATGAACCCCAGTTGATCATGGTAGATTATCTTTTTGACATATTGTTGGATTTGGTTAGCATTTTGTTAAGGATTTTAGCATCTGTGTTCATCAGTGATATCTGTCTGTAGTTTTCTTTTCTGGTTTGTTCTGTTCTGGTTTTGGTATTAGGGTGATACTGGCTTGAGAGAATGAATTAGGGAGGGTTCCCTCTTTCTCTATCTTGTCAAATAGTGTCAATAGGATTGAAGTCTTCATAGAAGACTTTTTCAATATTTATGATCACCAGATTCCTTTCTCACCACCATCCTGTTAATAATTAATACTAGAATCTTACTTGGAATCTATATAATTCCCAATGATCTTTAGTGAAAAAATGTTGCTACTTCATTTTGAGAACCAGAATCACATTTGTTCATTCCACTTTTTTAACACCTTTCCTCTCCACAATTCCCTCATTGGAGAAACAATTCATTCCTCCTTGGAGCCTCAGAGCTCATTGAAACCTCATGAAACAGCTCTTGCTCTGCCTTCTATTAGGGTTGTTTACTTAGATAGACATCATATTCCTTCTACCCCCACCACCAAGATACTCACACTTGATTATAAATTCCTTGGTAACAAAAGACATTGCTTTTTTTTTTTTTTTTTCTATCTCCTGCAGTGCCTTACACCATATATTTGAAAGATTTAATTGAACTAAAGTGCACAAAGGAAGAAAATTAGTTTTATCTATGCACTCTCAAAATTATTTTTGATCAAATTGGATTTTTTTCATCTATCTTAATATCTAATTTGTTCATAGTTGAATCAGTCTTGCAGTTAATCTGATGTGGCCGTTAAGACTACTGAAGACAGTAAATTCATTTTCCTGATCTGGTGATTTTTAATCATATAGTCACAACCACTCACATGGAAAAATAAAACAGCAGACTAAATAGCAAACTAATAGCAGAATGATGAATGGAATTATCCCTAGGTCCAAAGGCTATTATACGTAATCTACAGTCTCTGTCTAATTTATTCATTCAGCTTTGATTCAACACCCTTTTGTTAAGTGACAATAACAGTTACCAGTTACTGAATGCTTCCTATGGGCTAAGCACTTGAATAAGACTGTAATGTGGTGACTGCCAATATCGGGCTTGCCTTGAGTCCTAGCAACACCAGTTATTATTTGTGCAACCATAAGCCAGCTACTTCAGTTTAAAACAAGTTATCATAAATATTAGTTATACCATTATTTTTAAAATGTATTATCTCATTGAATCATCACAACAACCTTGTGAGCCACTATTATTTCTTCCAACTTTAAAACTTTGCAAGATACTGGGTGCTGATTGCTGAAGGATTTATAGAAATGACCATGTCTATAAATGACCTGATCCTGCCCTCAAGGACTTTACAATGAAGTAAAAAGGACTGACTTTTAAATAATTAATTATAGTCAAAAGCAGAATGAAATATTTCCTATAGCAATGTGAATGCAAAATGTTGGAGAGCACAGAGGATTCAACAGATGACTTTATTTAAAAGATAGAATTTGAATTGAAACTGGAGGGGTGAAAAGAATTTGCAGAGTCATAACAGAGGTACAGGATAATCCACAAAAGTGAGGGAACCACAAAAGCAAACCACACAGAAAAATAAAACAGCAGACTAAAAAGCAAAGCATGGCAGCATAAAAAAGCATTAGGGGTGCGATGCTGACCAGGGAGTGTTTCTCAACCTGCCGACTGTAAGAATTATTTTACTGTGGCCCTACCAGGATTATGTTTGTATATTGAGTATATCAGCGAGACAATATTAGAGTACATCACACATAGAAAAGTTAATGTTGATTTTGTGAAATTTTCTTCAATGATATGTATGAGTATTGGGTCATACTATAAAACATACTTCTTATTGTGGGTTGTGGTCTAAAAAGTGCGGAAGGTGCTCATCTAGAGAGGTTGGAACCTAAGTCATGAAGAGAGATGTAGTGTGGGGATGAGGTTGGTGTCCTAGAAAAATCATGTCCAAAAAAATAACACTATGGGATGATGTATTTACATTTGAGATGAGGAATGGAAGAAAGGAAACAAGTTAGGGGAAGCTGCAACAGTCTATGCCAGCATATCTCAAATTGCTGTGAATGAAGCCTATTCTGGGAGTTATTAGTAGGCGTGAGGAGGGGAAAGTCTTCAGGTGAGCAAATACAGGCATTGTAACATGTAGACAGAAGTGGGTTTATGGTAAAGCTAAGGAAGCTAAATCTTCTGTTCTCATAGGTCCCTTCCAAGGCTCTGTTCTGAATTTTGTGTTCATAATTTTGTGTTCTTTTTCTTTAAAAGGACCTTCAAATTGTATAAACTTTGATACCCATCAAATCTGAATCTTCCTCAGCTTGTATATAAATTTAAGTAGGTGTCTTTTTCACAAAACAGGGCTTCTCAGAGACTTTAAGCTACTGATGTGCAGGTCAGGCACCGTGGCTCAGGCCTGTAATCCTTGGGAGGCCGAGGCGGGCAGATCACAAGGTCAGGAGTTCGAGACTAGCCTGGCCAACATAGTGAAACCCTGTCTCTACTAAAAATACAAACATTAGCCGGGCATGCACCTGTAATCCCAGCTACTCAGGAGGCTGAGGCAGGAGAATCACTTGAACTCAGGAGCTGGAGGTTGTGGTGAGCCAAGATCACCCCAGCCTGGGCAACAGGAGCTGGAGGTTGTGGTGAGCCAAGATCACCCCAGCCTGGGCAACAGAGCAAAACTCAGTCTCAAAAAAAAAAAAAACAAGATACTGATGTGCATTTTGAATCCCCCTGAGATAGCAATGTTATACCTTCTCCTCTTTCCTCAAACTCCCACACCTCTCTCCAAGCCCTTCCTCTAAACTGTCACTCACACCTCACATTTCATGAGCAACATAGAAGCCATTCAATGCAACCTCATTCATCTTCTCACCAATAAACCTACTGTATTGCTGTCAAAATTTATATCACAGCCCATGTTTAGGGAAAGGGTGACTTTTTTTCCCTATCTCTAATTGACCTCATCTTTCTCTGGAGTTCTCATTTCCATGAAAAAAAAATGATAATAAGTTTACTAAGAGTAACTTGGTTTCCTTCCATTTAAAAGAAGCTGTTGGTTAAATAGTCTCTGTGGAGTTAAATACTCAATTTTCAAAGTGTTTTCCATTTCTTGTTGTCTTTCTCTTCTCCGTCGGTAGCATCTGGACATAGTGGAACCCTGTGTGAATTCACAGCAGTGGGAGAGAGGCCTCTGGTCCACTTCCTCTCCTTTGAGCCCCCAGTCCCACTAGGGGATAAGTCATTCTAGTGGGCTTCTGGCCATCCAGCAGCCTCCACAGATGATACTCTGGTCCCTCACCATATCACAGACTTCCATCTCAACCTCAGCCTTATTCTGAGCCTTGGCTCCTCTCAGCACTTCCGCCACCAATGGGGGCTGGAACCAGCTGCTTTCTCAAATCTGTGGGAGTGGCTTTGTGTTCATGAAATGTTTGTTGAAGCATCTCTCAAGCATCTCCTTCAGCCTTGATTTATCTCCCATTGCTTTGCCTTCTTGGAGATGATGTTGCCTCAAATGTAGGGCTCATTTGAGAGGATTTCAACCACCCCAGGTTGTGTCTCAGGAAAGTAAGTACTAGCCATATAAATTTTGTTTTCTACAAATCTATCTAGAACTTTCCAATATAACATACTCTCAAGTTAGACCTCAAGAACATTCGTGTGGCTGCTTCTTTCTTTCACACTTCTTCTCTCTGGCGTCTCCTCTCTTTGTCCTCCCCTTGCCTGCCTGGCAGGAAGTCCCCTCCTATCATTTTCTCCTCCTCTTCTATTCTTTGTGTTTTACTCAAGGCAGTACCCTCCACTTCTTCCTTGGGGCAATAATATGTGTAATTTAACCTTATAGTAGAAGGTCAGCGAGAGAGAAACCCACATAACAAAGAAAAAAAAAGGCAGGTTATGGTTTTTAGATGTCCATTCTCCTACATGACAAATGTATTTGTTAATCCATAGTGTCTTTATCTTTTCCCATCACCACGGAGACTATTCATATAAAAGGCTGATCCTCCACTTTGTCAACAACCACAAGTACCCTCCAGGATTTCCCTTTTAGGTTATCTCCCCTCACTCTGCCTCATCAGTCTCCTCCTCTGAGATCATCACCCTCCACATATGATCAGATTCCAAAACCAACCACCATTTGACTCATTCTTGACTCTAAATGCTACTCCAGGACAGCACCATTTCTCCCATCATTCCGTGCAAACCTCTCAAAACTGTCTCATACCACATTTCCATTTTCTTTGTCTATTTAATCCACTATAATCTGATTTCCTCCTGAACCATTCCACTGAATTTAATATTGTCAAGATCACCAATGACTTGTATTAGTCAGCTCCAGCTACCATAACAAAATATCACAGACTGAGTGGGTTAAACAACAAAAATTTAATTTTTCACAGTTCTAGAGGCTGGAAAATCAAAGATCAAGGTGCCAGCAGGGTTTGGTTTCTTGTGAGGGAGCTCTTTACAGCTTGCAGATGGCCACTTTCACACTGTGTCTTCACATGACCTTTTCTTGGTTTATTTGTATGTATGTGTGGTCGAGGGTTGGGGGGAGAGACAGAGAGAGAGAGAGAGAGAGAATTTTCCTCTTTTTATAAAGCCACAAATTCTATGGATTAAGATTCCACCATTACAACCTCATTTAACCTTAATTAGCTTCTAAAAGCTCTGTCTCCAAATACAATCACATTGGAAGCTTGGGCTTCAATAGATGAATTTTGCAGGGTTGGGGTGGTGTAGAGGAGAACACAATTTTGTCCATAGCAACGTGCTTATTGCTAAAGCCAAAAAAGATTTGGGTTCTCATGCTTGTCTTCTTAATGATATTTGAAATGTGAAGTTATGACTGCCTTCTTAAAACACATTATTCTCTTAGTTCTCTGTTACCACTTCTGTTTTTCTGGGCTTTCTCCTCTGCCACTAGCCTGTCCTTTTCAAGCTTGCTTGCTAGGTCTGGCATTTGATTTTGGGGGCGGCTGAGGGTCCAGTCCTGAATGCCCTCCCTCTCTCTATCCTTTTTTGTGTTCATGACTCTCAAATTTATATTGCCAAACAGACTTCTGGTTTGAGTTTGCTACTATAGCCATATGCCTACTTAACATCTTTTGAATGTTTCATACACGTATTTTCAGCTTGACATATTTGAAAAATAATTTTTGATTTTTCATAACACACTGCACCCCAACCCCAATTTCTTCCTCTTTTATTAAAAAGCATTATTATTTTTTTCTTTTTTTGTAGGTGGGGGGATAGAGTTTTGCTCTTGTTGCCCAGGGTGGAGTGCAATGGCACAATCTTGGCTCACTGCAACCTCTGCCTCCCGGGTTCAAGCGATTCTCCTGCCTCAGCCCACCAAGAAGCTGGTATTACAGGTGCCCACCACCATGCCTGGCTAATTTTTTTTTTGTGTGTGTGTGTTTTTAGTAGACATGGGGTTTCACCATGCTGGCCAGGCTGGTCTTGAACTCCTGACCTCAGGTGATCCACCCACCTTGGCCCCCCAAAATGCTGGGATTACAGGCATGAGCTACTGCGCCTGTCCCAAGAGCATCATTTTCTAACAGTTGCTCAAGCTATAAATCTAGGAATTTTCCTTAATTTCTACCTTTCCCTTACCTTCTGCATGCAATCCAAGAAAAAGTGTTTCAACTCTCCAAATAATGTATTTGTCTCTCCTCTGCCTGTCCCTTAAATCGTATCACAATTGTGCCACAATCACCTCTCACCAGACCTTGCACATTAGCCCCTCAACTAGTTTCCCTGCTTCAGTTCCTGTCTTCTCCAATCCATGCTCCAGATAAATGTAAGGGATGTCAGTTTAAAATATACCACAGCTCTTCTTCCTTCTCCTCCTCTTTCTTTTTCCTTTGTTTCCTTACCCTTCCTCAACAATTCAGCCCCTAAGCCATTCACTGGTGTTAAACAACATAGGCATTCATGTTGTGGGGGATTGGCCACAATGATCCAGAAATGGGGGTCAGAACCCAGGGAGAGCTCAGGAGGGCATCCATGTGGAGAGACAGCTTGGTGGGTGTTGCCTAAGCCTGGGTGGGTGAGAAGGATATCCCCATAGGAGGGTGAGGAGATGGCAATAGCCCAGCATGGCTGTTGGAGCCTAAGTGGGTGAGATTGTCAATGCTGGAAGGTGCAGAGGGTTGGCAGCAAAAATGGGAGACTCATTATATGCAGGGATACTGATCAAATAAGTTAAATAGATTAAGGGTAATGGAAGCCATATTTCTCACAGTGGGAGAAAAGGGCTACAAATATGGAAAGGTATTAAAACAGGACTTACCTTGTTGTGTTGCACTGGAATTGGAGATAGCAGTATGAATTCATGATTCCAATATATACCAATGGACATAAAAATCAACAGAGGTAAATATGTGTAAACACACACACATACCTACACATATAGCTCCCTAACTCCGTCCACTGAGAAAGCCTGGGAGCAGTGACACCTAAGTAACAATAAGCGCAAGTGTCTAAATACCATTTTCTACTAAAAAGAACCAGGGCTCCTAATTGAAATGGATCATCCTAAGCCTGGGGCAAGGGAAGTACTAGATGACTATGGAAAATGTTTTGTGTGAGAAATTGAGAAAGTGTTCATAAAATGATGGAAACATATCAAAAGAACACAGAAGCCACCTTGAAGGGGTTCCCACTGGTCACATCTGGAACTATTTTAGCACCAAAAATTAGTGATCATACTAAATATTCATTAAATAAAATACAAATTTTAAAGGTAACTTTTCAGTGGAGAGGTCTGGCTCTCACCTGGCCATAATCAAGTGATCCAAGTTAAAATCACTGGCTTAAATAGGTTGCTCAAAACCATGTGCCACTCTGTAGGATGAAATGCATCACGCCTATGATATTCCTGCCAAGTATACATAACCTGAATTTAATCATAAAATGACATCAGAAACACCACAATTGAGAGATGTCTATGAAGTAGCCTCGAATCTTGCAAAGTGTCAAGATCATGGCCATGAAGGAAAGGTGAGGCACTATAGCAGATGGAGGAAAACTAAAGAGACATGCTACCTAAAAGCAAAGCATGATTTTGAATGGCATCCTTTTGCCATAAAGGACATTATTGTGACAATTGGCAAAACTTGAATAGGGTCCAAGGATTAGTTAATAGACTGTAATCCCAGCTCTTTGGGAGGTCCAGGTGGGTGGACCAGTTGAGGTCAGGAGCTCGAGACCAGCCTGGCCAACATGGTGAAACCCCATCTTTACTAAAAATACAAAAATTAGCTGGGCGTGTTGGTGCACACCTGTAATCCCAGCTACTTGGGAGGCATGAGGATCACTTGAAGCTGGGAGGCAGAGGTTTTAGTGAGCCAAGAGTCTGGGTGACCGAGCAATACTGTCTAAAAATAAATAAATAAATAAATAACGTATTGATTTAATTTCCTGATTTGCGGGATCGCATTGTGAGTAGTAGGAGAATGTCCTTGTTATAAAGTGGTTGGGCTGATGGGTCACGTGGTAGGCAGCCTTTAAGATGTCTCCATGATCCCTTCCTCTTGACATTCATGCCCTCATATAATCCCCACCCATTGAGTTACATCTATGCCTAGTGACTCACTTCCAAATAATAGAACACAGCAAAAATGATGGCATATCACTTATGAGATTAGCCTTTTTGGTTACAAAAAGATCATGGCTGCCCTCTTGGGTACTCTTTCTCCTTTCTTACTCACTCACACTGAGAAGTCAGCTTCCATGCTGTGAACTTCCCCATAGAGAGAAGTACATGGCAAGGAACTGAGGGAAGCCTCCAGCCACATGCCAGTGAGGAACTCAATCCTCAGAAAGCAACTGAAGACCTTAGTTCAGGAGCCTGAAAGGGGCTAAATCCTGCCAATGACCACTTGAAAGAGCTTGGAAATGAATCCTTCTACAGTTGAGTATTTGAGTGAGACTGAAGCCGTAGCCAACACCTTGTTCAAAGACTTCTGAGAGTCTCTGAGGCAGATGACCCAGCCAAACCACATCTGGATTTTGACCCACAGAGAACTCTGAGATAATAAATGTTGTTTAGTATTTACATTTCCTTCTAGATTTCCCTGGATTCTAATGAAAAGTTGGGACACAAGGCATCAGTCTTCAAACTACATTCTGCTGTCTGCAGTCAAATAGAACTTCCTTTCTCCCTTTATTTTAGAATTCAATACATTCTAAATACATAATCTCATTCTTAAAGCTGCTAAACTTTTGGGTAATTTGTTAGACAATAGATAACTAATATAGGACATCATATTGCAACTTACTCTCAGATGGTTCTGGGGAAAAGGCTGTACTTTAAGTTTTTATTTTTTGTTTTATAAAGTGTGTGCCTGTGTATGTATAATGGATTATGTCACTTTGCAACTTAAATGTCTTTACTGGCTTCCCATCACATGTAGAACAAAATCCAAACTCCTTGCCATGTCCTCCATATTGCCCTTGCCCATTTCTTCCGCTCCTCTGCCCCCTTACCCCTCCTAACTTCTGCCACACTGGTTTTCCGTCAGTTCCTTGGACAGATCCTGCCCTCTCCTCCTATCACAGGGCCTTTGAATTCACTGCTACCCCTTCCTGGATGCCCTTTCCCACTTCCTCATGTGAATATTCTAATCTCATCTTTGGAATCTCACTATAAATATTAACTTCAGTCCCTTACCCCTCCTTCATATTCTCTGGTTCAGCCCCTCATTCATTTCTTTCATATACTTTATCAGATGTTGTAATTCTCCTATTTGTGTACTTGTTTTGATCAGTCCAAGCCTTTGATAAAGACAAACCCGATGGGAAACACCCTCGTCTTCTACACCATTATATTCCCAGTACATAACACATAGTAAATACTCTTTCAATACCTGCTGAATGAATTGATTAATGTAATGCTTGATCATCTGGGTAGAATTTTTCAAAGTAAAATTTGATTAATCCTCACTCCCAAAAAGAAATTTTAAAACTACACAGAGAGAGTTCAATTGTACCCATATAGGCAATCAAGACTGATCATAATAGATTATTTATCTTTCAACATCAAAATTAAGAGTGTCCTTTTTCTATATTAAGTTCTTGTTATCTTGGTTGCCACACTACCTGTCTCTACAAGTGGGTTTCTTTTTCTTTCTTTTTTTTTTTTTTTCATTCTTTCAATCCCTGTTTTGCAGATATCACAACAGAGTTGTATTCTATGTACAGTAAAATCCCACATTCAGATAACAGTGCGTTCTTCCAAGACTTCCAGGAACAGCCTCCATGTGGATTTAATAGGCCAAGGAGCATGGCTTTCAGGAAGGCAATGATGGTGGGGCTGGGCACCCTGTTCTGACAGCTACATGGCCCCATTCCTCTTCAACAGTTCAGCACCATCAGTGAGGAGAGAAAAAGGCAGAGAGAGAGAGAAAGACAGAGAGAGCATGCCTGAAATCTCCCAGCTTGTTTCTGTCAGAACACATCAGTTCCAGGTCATGTTTCTGCAGCAAGCATGTCATGGAGCAAGCACGAGCTGTCAATATGGAGAAGAGAGAAGCTCCTTTGACAGATCCCACATCTACATTCCAGGCCCATTATGTCAAGAGAACTTGTTGTTTCCCTTGAATGAGCTGCCTCTCCCTCTGTTGGGTCCCCAGCTGTGGAAATCCTCAGTGTCAAGCCCTGAAAGTTGCCATGTCTCTGCTTGTCATACATATTTACAGATCAGAACTGTTATACTCATAGTTGGGGGTAGGGGTGAGGAGGGACAAACAGGCAGGAACATGGCCTGTCTTCCAGAAGTGCCACCTGCCACTCCACATTCTCCCCATGGGAGGTGTGTTCAGTTCAAACCTAGAATTATTTAAAAGTCAGCATCAGAGTTAATTAAAATATTAAACAAGTATTTTAATGAAAATTATACATTCTGCCTAATTCCTCATTACCTTTGGGTTCTAGTGTCTGGTGGATATGAGTGAGTTGGGGAAGAAGACAAATGTGTTTATTTGTTGACTGGGGCTGTATATTGCAAAATAAAGGAAGAAAGGAAATTCTATTTGACAACAGACTGTAGTGTGAAGACTGATGCCTGGTGTCCCAATTTTTCATTAAAATCCAAGAAAATCCAGAATGAAATGTAAGTATTTACACTGGCCAGAGCTAGTACTGACAGTCAAGCTATTGCCCAACTCTAGGAGGAATTTTTATAAACTACAAGACTGGTGAAATTAGATTGAAAGACACATTTGTAACCTTCTAATTTTTTACCTCCAGAAAGGGAGCAATCTGACAGCCTTTTTCTTGTCCCTGCTGGTTGTCACTGGCCCAGCAGATAAGGTCTGAACCAGCCAGAGAGATGGGGAATTGTCTGCACTACAAAGGTGGAGAGGGTGAGTGACACTGCTGTTGACTAATGATGAAGAAGGACAGGGTAGGAGTGAATGACAGTGGGAAAATCTGGGAGTGGCAATATCACATGCATTCCAGAGGTTCTGAGTGTCAGAGCACCTTGCCACAGTCCAGCAGAGTCACGGCATGGAAACATGTGGGGTGAGAGGAACTGGTCTTGGGATTGTGTTTAAAATCCTTCCTTCCTTCTGAGGTAAAGTTATTCATTCACTCAGCAACTATTTATTTAGTGGCTACTATATGCTAGACACTCTTCTTGGCAATGGGGTAAACTCCTTGCCTTCAAGCAGCTTACCTTCACATAGGAAATAAAGCACAAATGTTGCTTTTTAACATTAAGTGCTGTGAAGAAAATTAATCTAGTGATCTGGCAAGATGGCCAAATAGGAACAGCTCCAGTCTGCAGCTCCCAGGGAGATCAATGAAGAAGGTGAGTGATTTCTGCATTTCCAATTGAGGTACCTGGTTCATCTCATTGGAACTGGTTAGACAATGGGTGCAGCCCAGGGAGGCAGAGCAGAAGCAGGGTGGGGTGTTGCCTCACCTGGGAAGTGCAAGGGGTCAGGGAACTCCCACCCCAAGCCAAGGGAAGCCATGAGGGACTGTGCCATGAGGAACAGTGCTATCCGGCTGAGATACTATGCTTTTCCCATGGTTTTTGCAACCTGCAGACCATTAGATTCGCTCGGGTGCCTATAACACCAGGGCCCTGGTTTCAAGCACAAAACTGGGTGTCTGTTTGGGCAGACACTGAGCTAGCTGCAGGTTGTTTTTGTTTGTTTGTTTGTTTGTTTTTTCATACCCTAGTGGCGCCTGGAACCCCAGCGAGACAAAACCATTTACTCCCCTGGAAAGGGGGCTGAAGCCACAGAGCCAAGTGGTCTTGCTCAGTGGGTCCCACCCCCACAGAGTCCAGCAAGCTAAGATCCACTGGCTTGAAATTCTCGCTGCTAGCAAAGAAGTCTGAAGTCAACCTGGGACGCTCGAGCTGGGTGGGGGAAGGGGGATCCACCATTACTGAGGCTTGAGTAAGCAGTTTTCCTCTCACAGTATAAACGAAGATGCCAGGAAGTTCAGACTGGGTTGAACTCACCACAGTGCGGCAAAGCCACTGTAGCCAGACTATCTCTTTAGATTCCTCCTCACTGAGCAGGGCATCTCTGAAAGAAAGACAGCAGCCCCAGTCAGGGGTTTATAGATAAAACTCCCATCTCTCTGGGACAGAGCACCTGGGGGAAGGGGCAGCTGTGGGCACAGCTTCAGCAGACTTAAACATTTCTGCCTGCCAGCTCTGAAAAGAGTAGCAGATCTCCCAGCACAGCACTTGAGCTCCGCTAAGGGACAGACTGCCTCCTCAAGTGGGTTCCTGACCCCTGTGCCTCCTGACTGGGAGACACCTCCTGGCAGGGGCCAACAGACACCTCACAGAGGAAAGCTCTGGCTGGCATCTGGTGGGTGCCCCTCTGGGATGAAGCTTCCAGAGGAAGGAGCAGGCACCAATCTTTGCTGTTCTGCAGCCTCTACTGATGATACCCAAGCAAACAGGGTCTGGAGTAGATCTCCAGCAAACTCCAGCAGACCTGCAGAAGTGGGGCCTGTTAGAAGGAAAACTAACAAACAGAAAGCAATAACATCAACATCAACAAAAAGGATGACCACACAAAAACCCCATCCAAAGGTCATTAGCATCAAAGATCAAAGGTAGATAAATCCACAAAGATGACAAAAAACCAGCACAAAAATGCTGAAAATTCCAAAAATCAGAATGCCTCTTGTCCTCCAAAGGATCACAACTCATCGCCAGCAAGGGAACAAAACTAGATGGAGAATGAGTTTGATGAATTGACAGAAGTAGGCTTCAGAGGTAGGTAATAACAAACTCCTCTGAGCTAAAGGAGCATGTTCTAACTCAGTGCAAGGAAGCTAAGAACCTTGATAAAAGGTTAGAGGAATTGCTAACTAGAATAACGAGGTTAGAGAAGAACATAAATGACCTAATGGAGCTGAAAAACACAGCACAGCACGAGAACTTTGTGAAGCATACACAAGTATCAATAGCCAAATTGATCAAGCAGAAGAAAGGATATCAGAGATCAAAGATCAACTTAATGAAATAAAGTGTGAAGACCACATTAGAGAAAAAAGAATGAAAAGAAATGAACAAAGTCTCCAAGAAATATGGGACTATGTGAAAAGACCAAACCTACATTTGATTGGTATACCTGAAAGTGAGCAGGAAAATGGAACCAAGTTGGAAAACACACTTCAGGAGAATTTTCCCAACCTAGCAAGACAGGTCAACATTCAAATTCAGGAATTACAGAGAACACCACAAAGATACTCCTCGAGAAGAGCAACCCCAAGATAATCATCAGATTCACCAAGGTTGAAATGAAGGAAAAAATGTTAACAGCAGCCAGAGAGAAACGTCAGGTTACCTACAAAGGGAAGCCCATCAGACTAACAGCAGATCTCTGCACAAGTCCCACAAGCTGAAGAGAGTGGGGGCCAATATTCAACATTCTTAAAGAAAAGAATTTTCAAACCAGAATTTCATATCAAGCCAAACTAAGCTTCATAAGCAAAGGAGAAATAAAACCCTTAACAGGCAAGCAAATGCTGAGGAATTTTGTTGCCATCAGTCCTGCCTTACAAGAACTCCTTAAGGAAGCACTAAATATAGACAGGAAAAACTGGTACCAGCCACTGCAAAAACATACCAAAATATAAAGACCAACGACATTATGAAGAAACTGAATCAACTAATGTGCAAAATAACCAGCTAGCATAATGATGACAGGATCAAATTCACATATACCAATATTAACCTTAAATGTAAATGGGCTAAATGCCTCAATTAAAAGACACAGACTGGCAAATTGGATAGAGTTAAGACTCATTGCTGTGCTATATTCAGGAGATCCATCTCACATGCAAAGACACACATAGGCTCAAAATAAAGGAATGAAGGAAGATTTACCAAGCAAATGAAAAGCAAAAAAAAAAAAAAAAAAAAAGAAAAGAAAAAAAAAGCAGGGGTTGCAATCCTAGTCTCTGATAAAACAGACTTTAAACCAACAAATATCAAAAAAGACAAAGAAGGGCACTACATAGTGGTAACGGGATCAATTCAACAATTAGAGCTAACTACCCTAAATATATATGCACCCAATACAGGAGCACCCAGATTCATAAAGCAAGTTCTAGAGATCTATAAAGAGACTGAGACTCCCACACAATAATAGTGGGAGACTTTAACACCCCACTGTCAATATTAGATCAATGAGACAGAAAATTATCCAGATTCTTCAGGACTTGAACTCAGCTCTGGAACAAGTGGGCCTAATAGACATCTACAGAACTCTCCACCCCAAATCTGCAGAATATACATTCTTCTCAGCACCACTTAGCATTTATTCTAAAATTAACCACATAATTGGAAGTAAAACACTCCTCAGCAAATGCAAAAGAATGGAAATCGTAACAGTCTCTCAGACCACAGTACAATCAAATTAGAACTCAGGATTAAGAAACTCACTCAAAACCGCACAACTACATGGAAACTGAACAACCTGCTCCTGAATGAAATGACTACTGGGTAATTAATAAAGTTAAGGCAGAAATAAATAAGTTCTTCAAAACCAATGAGAACAAAGACACAACATACCAGAATCTCTGGGACACAGCTAAAGTAGTATATAGAAGGAAATGTATAGCACTAAATGCCCACATCAGAAAGCAAGAAAGATCTAAAATTGACATCCTAACATCAAATTAAAGGAACTAGAGAAGCAAGAGCAAGCAAATTAAAAAGCTAGTAGAAAGCAAGAAATAACTAAGATCAGAGCAGAAGTGAAGGAGATAGAAATATGAAAAACCCTTCAAAAAATCAATGAATCCAGGAGCTGGTTTTTGAAAAGATTAACAAAGTAGGTAGACCACTAGCCAGACTAACAAAGAAGAAAAGAGAGAAGAATCAAATAGACACAATGAAAAATGATAAAGGGGATACCACCACTAATCCCACAGAAATACAAATTACCATCAGAGAATACTATAAACACCTCTATGCAAATAAACTAGAAAATCTAGAAGAAACTGATAAATTCCTGGACACATACAGCCTCCCAAGTCTAAACCATGAAGAAGCCAAATCCCTGAATAGACCAATAACAAGTTCTGAAATTGAGGCAGTAATTAATAGCCTACCAACCAAAAAAAGCTGAGGACCAGACAGATTCACAGCTGAACTCTACCAGAGGTACAAAGAGGAGTTGGTACCATTCCTTCTGAAACTATTCTAAACAGTAGAAAAGAAGAACTCCTCCCTAACTCATTTTATGAGGCCAACATCATCCTGATACCAAAATCTGGCAGAAACACAACAAAAAAGGAAATTTTAGGCAAATATCCCTGACGAACGTTGATCGAAAATCCTCAGTAAAATACTGACAAACCAAAACCGCAAGCAGCACATTAGAAAGCTTATCCAGCATGATCAATTCAGCTTCATCCCTGGGATGCAATGTTGGTTCAACACATGCAAATCAATAAACGTAATCCATCACATAAACAGAACCAACGACAAAAATCACATGATTATTTCTACAGATGCAGAAAAGACCTTCAGTAAAATTCAACACCCTTTCATGCTAAAAACATTCAATAAACTAGGTATTGATGGAACATATCTCAAAATAAGAAGAGCTATTTATGACAAACCCACAGCCAATATCATACTGAATGGGCAAAAGATGGAAGCATTTCCTTTGAAAACTGGCACAAGACAAGGATGCCCTCTCTCACCACTCCTATTCAACATAGTATTAGAACTTCTGGCCAGGGCAATCAGGAAAGAGAAAGAAATAAGCATATTCAAATAGGAAGAGAGGAAGTCAAATTGTCTCTGTTTGCAGATGACATGATTGTATATTTAGCAAACCCCATCATCTCAGCCCCAAAACTCCTTAAGCTGATAAGCAATTTCCACAGTCTCAGGATACAAAATCAATGTGCAAAAATCACAAGCATTCCTATACCCCAAAACAGACAGCCAGCCAGCCAAATAATGAGTGAAGTCCCATTTACAATTGCTACAAAGAGAATAGAATACCTAGGAATACGACTTACAAGGGATGTGAAGGACCTCTTCAAGGAGAACTACAAACCATTGAAGGGATGTGAAGGACTTCTTCAAGGAGAACTACAAACCATTGCTCAAGGAAATAAGAGAGGATACAAACAAATGAAAAAACATTCCATGTTCATTGACAGGAAGAATCAATAATGTGCAGATGGCTATACTGCCCAGAATAATTTATAGATCCAATGCTATTCCCATCAAGCTACCACTGACTTTCTTCAGAGAATTAGAAAAAAAACTACTTTAAATTTCATATGGAACCAAAAAAGAGCCCATATAGCCAAGACAATCCTAAGCAAAAAGAACAAAGCTGGAGGCATCATGCTACCTGACTTCAAACTATACAAGTCTACAATAAACAAAACAGTATGGTACTGCTACCAACACAGATATATAGACCAATGAAACAGAACAGAGGCCTCAGAAATAATGCCACACATCTACAACCATCTGCTCTTTGACAAACCTGACAAAAGCAAGCAATGGGGAAAGGATTCCATATTTAATAAATGGTGTTGGGAAAACTGGCTAGCCATATGCAGAAAACTGAAATTGCACCCCTTCATTATACTTTCTACAAAAACTAATTCAAGATGGATTAAGACTTAAATGTAAAACCTAAAACCATAAAAACCCTGGAAGAAAACCTAGTTAATACCATTTAGGACACAGGCGTGGTCAAAGACTTTATGACTAAAACACCAAAAGCAATGGCAACAGAAGTTAAAATTGACAAATGGGATCTAATTAAACTAAAGCGCTTCTGCACAGCAAAGGAAACTATCAGAGTGAACAGGCAATCTACAGAATGAGAGAAAATTTTTGCAATCTATTTATCTGACAAAGGTCCAATATCCAGAATCTACAAGGAACTTAAACAAATTTACAACAACAACAACAACAACAAGACAACCCCATCTAAAAGTGGGCAAAGAATATGAACAGACACATCTCAAAAGGAGACGTTTATGCGGACAAAAAACATATGAAAAAAGTTCATCATAACTGGTCATTAGAGAAATGCAAATCAAAACCACAATGAGATACCATCTCACACCAGTTAGAATGGCCATCATTAAAAACTCAGGAAACAACAGATGCTGGAGAGAAAGTGGAGAAATCGGAACACTTTTACATTGTTGCTGGGAGTGTAAATTACTTCACCCCTCATGGAAGACAGTGTGGTGATTCCTCAAGGATCTAGAACTAGAAATACCATTTGACCCAGTAATCCCATTACTGGTATATAACCAAAGGATTATAAATCATTCTACTATAAAAACACATGCACAAGTATGTTTATTGCAGCACTGTTCACAACAGCAAAGACTTGGAACCAACCCAAATGCCCATCAATTATAGATTGGATAAAGAAAGTGTGGCACATATACATCGTAGAATACTATGCAGCCATAAAAAGGATGAGTTCGTGTTCTTTGCAGGGACATGGATGAAGCTGAAAACCATCATTCTCAGCAAACTAACACAGGAACAGAAAACCAAACACATTTTCTCACTCATAAATGGGAGTTGAACAATGAGAACACATGGAAACGGGGAGGGGAACATCACACACTGGGGCCTGTCAGGTGGTGGGGGACAAGAAGAGGGATAGAATTAGGACAAATACTTAATGCATGTGGGGCTTAAAACCTAGATAATGGGTTGATGACAGCAGCAAACCACCATGGCGCATGCATACGTAGGTAACGAACTTGCACATTCTGCACATGTATCCCAGAACTTAGAGTATAATTTTAAAAAAGAAAATTAATCTAAATAAGGAAGTGGAGATGGGGGTCTCAAAAGGCCTGAGGAAGTGACATCTGAAGAAAGACCAGGAAGAAATAGGCCAGTGTGAAGGTCATGATGAGCATTACAGAGACAAAGAAAATTAAAGAAGTGGAGGCAGAAATGAATGCAGAGCCTGGGTCAGGGAAGCAGCACAATCAACTGAGAGGTTGTGGGAGAAAGGAGAACACAGGTGACCAGGGGGCAGGTAGTGGAGGGTTTGGGTTTTATTCCAAAGGGGAATGACATGATTGGGTTTACATCATTTAAAGATAATTTCAGTTACTGTGTTGAGAATTTATGGAATGTGAACAAAGGTAGAAGAGGCACACCAATTAGGAGGCTGCTGTACCCATCCAGCCTGGAGGTGGAGGTGCCATGGATAAGGGTAACAGCTATGCACATGATTAGAAGTGGTCATATACAGGATATAATTTGAAGGCAGAGGTGATAGAGTCTTCTGATGAATTAGATGTAGTATGTGAGAGAAAGAGTATTAAAGATGACTCCTTGGTCCTGCATCAGCACTACTGGATGAGTGACGGTGCCATTGTGATGGAAAAATCTGGGGAGGAATACAGTTGAGAAGGTAGAAATTGAGGTTCTGTTTTGCCTTTTTTTTTTTTTTTTTTTTTTTTTCCTGAGACAGAGTCCCACTCTATCGTCCAGGTGGGAGTGCAGTGGTATGATCTCGGCTCACTGAAACCTCCACCTCCCGGGTTCAAGCAATTCTCCTGTCTCAGCCTCCTGAATTGCTGGGACTACAGGTGCACGCCACCAAGCCTGGCTATGCTTTTTTGTATTTTTAGTAGAGATTGGGTTTCACCATATTGGTCAGGCTGGTCTTGAATTCCTGACCTCGGGTAATCTACCCTCCTTCACCTCCCAAAGTGCTGGTATTACAGGCATGAGCCACCGTGGCCAGCCTTGCATATGTTTAATAGAGCTAACTTTTAGGCATCCAATCTAAGATGTGTGTGTAGCTCAGGGGAGCGATTTGGGCAGGAGACATGAATTTAGAGGTCATCTGTAAATAATTGTAATTTAAAGCTATGAGACTGCATAAGATCTGGGGAATGAGGGTAGATTCAGAAAAGAAGACAGCCAGGATCTGAGCCTGGGGCACTCCTGCATTTAGTCAGAGACAGAAGGCAAGAAGGTATGAGAGGAACCCAGAAAAGGAAGACAATGGAAGACAGTTCAGACGCTGCCAAGAGATGAACATGACTGGGAATTGGCCTTGGGAGCTGTCAAGATGGGGGCTGCTGACTTTGGGAAAAATATTTCATGTAAGGGTCAACCAAACATGGATAGGAGCAGGTTCAAGAGAGAAAGGGAGGAGAGGAAGTGGGGATATCAAGAACAGACCAACCCTTTAGGAAGTTTATTGTAGAGGGAAGTAGAGAAGTGGAGCAGTAGCTAGAGGGAGGTGTGGGTTTAAGTCAATATTTTTCTTTTCCTTTCTTTTTGCATCAGAAGTAGAGGGAGGATCAGTTCTCCTCACTCCTATCGCAAAGCACTTTCCATCTGACCACATGGATTCTCACTTCGTTTGAACTGAGATGAGAAATTATGATGAACTTCGCAGTTGGAAGACTATTTGTTAAAATGGGTGGTATTGCAGCACATTTGTACACTGAAGGGAAAAACCCTAGTAGAGCTGGAGAAATTATGGATGACATAGGACAGGAATTGACAAACAATTGTTGCAAAACAAATCCGGACTTCTGCCTACTTTTAAAAGTAAAATTTTATTGAAACACAGCAACAGATGTCATGAGACTTACAAAGCCTAAAATACGTATTATCTAGACTTTTACAGAAAAAGTGTGCTGACCCCTGAGGTAGGAGGTCAGGGGAAATTGGAGGAACTGTGGACTTGAAGAGATTAAGAGAGATGAGATTCAGGGTACAAGTGGAAGCACTGGCCTTAACTACAAGCAAGGACACCTCCCCTCTGTAAGTGGAGAAGGCAGGTATGGTATACAAATCGCACATTAGTGAATCTAGAGGTACTTCTTCAGGTTATTTTCTTCACATTATTTATATTTTTTCCATTAAATAAGAAGTGAAGTCATTTATTGAGAGTGTAGAGGGTAGAGAGTGTTGGATCTGAAAATATGAGAAATGCATTTAATAGCACCAAGGCAAGGGAAGGTGGTGAGGAGAAACATCACATCCAATCATTCAACAAAGAGTATATCTGCATAGATCTTCCCTCACTGGAGAAATTGCAAATTAAAATAAATTAACACAGGACCTCACACAATCACTAAAGATCAAGAGGAAAGAAATATTCTCACCAAGATTTCAAGAAGAAAACAAATGCAAACTAACAATTTGAGATATTCACATCTAGCAAAACTTAAAATGTGTGTTCTCAATGACTCAGTAATCACATTTTGAGATAATAACCCTTAAATGTGTAAACATAAGTAAATAGATAAATAGCCTCATTCAAACACTTTTACTGCAGTCCTCCTAGAAAGAAAACAAACTTGATAACAACCCATATTTTCATAGCAGTGGTACAGCCTAATTAATCTTGGTATATTTATATCATGAAGCTCAGTACTTATGTAGATCTTGAAAACATCATGTTGAGAAACATTCAATTTGCAAAATACTATGTACAGTAAATCATTTATGTAAAATTTACATACATAAAACAATGTTGTTTATTAATATATATTTAGTAAACGTATAAAACCAGACTCACAGAATTCATGATAGCATTTAACTCTGAGGAGAGAAGAATAAAAAGAAATATAACCAGAGAAAGGCTGATAGAGAACTCAACTTTATTGTTACTAGTTTATTTCTTTAAAAATCAAATGAAATAAGACATACAAATATTCGCTAATTCTGGATAGGAAGTACACTGGCATTTATCTTATCTTTTTTTTTTAACTTTTTGGTCTTTAGTTATTCAAAATAAAAAAAATTATAACAGTTTATAAATATTTTGGAAAAACACAAAAACAGGAGCTGATATCGGTTTTTTATTGTTTAAAAAAAAAAAAAGACTGTTAACAGGATGAGAATCACCATTATAAAAACCTCACCAGCCTGGACAACATGGCGAAACTCCATCTCTATGAAAAAGTACACACACAAAAAAAACCCAACCAGCCATGGTGGCATGCACCTGTAATCCCAGCTACTTGGGAGGCTGAAGTGGGAGGACTGCTTGAGCCCAGGAGATCAAGGCTGCAGTGGGCCAAGATCGCACCTCTGTACTCCAGCCTGGGTGACAGTGTAAGACCCTGTCTCAAAATAATAATACTAACAATCATCATCATCATCCCACTATCTTAGTGGTCAGGGATGCTGCCGCGAGTAAACTCCAAAGCCCTTCACCCTTTGCTTCCTACTTAGGGGCGTGCAGCCTGAGTCCCAGAAAGGATTTCCTCTCCTCTCCTATCACCTGGCTGGCTTCACTCATCCTTCATCTCTCAGTTTATAAATCATCCTCTCTAGGAAGCCTTTCCTATTTTGTAAAAGTGAGTTATACTTCCCTCCTTTGCACTTGAGAAGTTCTCTGTGTACCTCAACCTTGCAGCATTCATCACTCTAGTATAATTTCTTGTTTACTTGTTTGTCTCCCCTCTGAGATTGCTGAATCCCCCCTGAGATTGTCTCCCCTCTGAGATTGTTGAAGGGAGGTGCAGTGTGGAATTCATCGTTTCAGGTCTAGCTGGCATAGTTCCCAGCCCTGAGTACACGTGTCCTACATTTTTGCTGAATTTTGTAGATTCCTGGCCCAGAGTACTGCAGAGGGCAGCATGAGGGTACTGAATGCCTGAAGATCCCAGCGGGAAAAAGGCAAGACAAACCATCCACTGAAAACCCTTTGCTAGAGCTGGACTTGCATTTCAGAATCAACATCTAAAACTGATTTTCATGAGGAAAAAAAAAAGTAGACTCATTTCATTTTTAAAAAGCAGCTGATCTTCAGTCTTGCTTTTTTTCCTTGTTTTAGCTAAACACACAAGTAGGGAAAATTGGCTCAGAAATGATTCAAAATTGGATTTTTCTTTTACAGCCACCACTCAAAATCACCCACTTAAACCATTTTTCCACATAAAAAAAATCCAAGGCTCAGCCATATGGAAAACATCCTAATAGACTGTTTCTGTTGTTGCTATCTTATCCAATTTTGGAAAACGTAGAAACCACATCAAACCTACCTATTTCAGTAAGGAGGAAAAGATGAGGGTGGGACGGGTGGGTAATGTGGGCTGCATAGAGTGAAACCACACCTCCCATGAACTTTGACCTTAACCCACCCCTACTTTCAGAATCATGACTAAATATTGATGCCCCTTGGCTTCAGAGCTATTGGTCTGAACACCCCATCCCCTCTGACTTTTGAGGAGCACGTTTCTGGGACTCAGCCTGAGTGGTAGGTTGTGCAGTTGTTCCCGAGTTTTCTCTGCCCCTTCCCCACTTGGCTTGCCCCTGCCATGTGACTTGCAGAGTCCCCAGTGGGAGAAGATGAGGAGTGTGCTGCTCTGCGCTGCCATATTGACAACAGCTTGGCTAAGGGACCGGCTTTGGCCAATGAAATGAGAGTAGAAGTGAACGTGTGTGTTCTAGCAGAAAGCATTAAGAGGCATTGTGGCTTCCCCACAGCGATCTTGCTCTCCTTGCCCTCTATCAAGAGAATGACAAGCTCCAGAAAGAGGCTGCGCTTGTAGCCTGAATTCCAGAATGAAGGAGACCAGTGGTGCCAACTTGCAGCTGATAGTGTGAGCAAGGAGGGAAAACAGCAACAATAAAATCCCTTTCTTTCTGAAGCCACTAAGATTTTAGTGTTGTCGGCTACTGTGGCATAACCTACTGAAAGATGACAGATAGTGAGTTTAATAATAACAATAAACTAAAACTGTGCCCCACACAGAAGGCACTAGGGTGTGGCTCAGTGGCTTCTCTGGAAGGTGGGAAGAAACTGTGCCTGGAGTTGGCCTCTTTTCTTCTGCAAGCCCACATGTAGTGAATGTTCTGTTTCTGGTACACAAGCCAACAAAAAGACTTTTAATTTTTTTTTTTTCATCCCAAAGACCCAGAATTTTCTGAGTCTAAGACAAGCTGCTGTGTTCCACTGAACTTCCCAGGGAGAACTTTTATGTTTGGGCAGAGTAGATTGTTTCCTATCTTTCTAGTCTCATTGGTTGGAAGTGCTCGAATTTCCCAAATTAAAGTGTTTTTATTTCCCCCCTATTGATTTTGCCATTAGAGACAGCAGCAGCTTCTCCAAGAAGTTAGAAAACCTTTCATAAAATATTTCTAGAATGTGGGTGTAGCCTAAAGCCTGCCTGTGGTTATCTTATTTCAGAGGAGCAAGACAAGAGTTTCACAGTTGCAGAGAAAAAAACAACAGAGTTTCATGGAAACATGGTGCTCAGCAGGGGTGTTGTTCTGAAGGAAACAAATTCGACTAGAGAAGGTGATTAAAATGCTCTATTAACACTGGAAATGTAGAATAAACTGGATATTGCATCCATTTGGTTTTAGTGCATTCAATACATGGCATTATTCAGCTCACATAGGAGCATTCTGTACATAAAAATAATTCCCTTTCAATGCCAAATGTACATGCTGTTGAGAATTCAACATGCCATTCTTATTTGCTATTGTCACAGGTCACGACAGTGCCTCTAACATACTGTGTGACCTGGGCTAAGTCATATCTCCTCTTTGTGTATCCATGTTCTCATTAATCACATGAACTGAGGATGTTTTGTTTAATTATTTCTAAGGTCCACTGTCACATTTCAACAATATGAATCTTGCTGCTTCTGTGTACATTTGGTCATTTGAGTCTGCTAGTTTTGAATCCTCGGCTAGTTTTCCTTGAGCCAGTTTTACTACTTCTTTATTATTACTATTTACTGACATGTGGGCTTTGAAAGTAGGTATTTTCTCTTATTCAACAGTTGCTGTTACATTGAAACCTAACACTGATTGTCCCTAAAATGATATTTCTAATTTGTAGATTTTCTTTAAAAAATTCAGAATACAGAGTTGCAGAGTCTAAAAGGTATAGGGGTGGGATGGGGAGGGGAAGAGGATTTTCTTCTGCCTGAAGATGGCAAGTGAGTTAATCCATGTTTCCAAAGACAATGATCATGAAGCTACTCTTAAGAGAATTTCAGCATCTGTCCTGCATAAGGCAAGAGTGTTGATTTCCAATGTGCTCCCAGAGTCTATTCTTCATAAGCCAGGACCTAAGCAACAGAAGATGGTGGTGTGATAGTGACCTCTCTGTTGGTGAATAAAGGGGAGGAAGTAAAATCAGTCACATCAGCATCAACATAGCTGCCTGTGGCAGGGCTGAGAAAGGCTATCTAGGCTTGCAGGTCATTTGATTCATGATCTGTCACATGGTGGAGGCCTATAGCCTTCAGAAAAAGTGTTTGCTGCACATATAGTCAATGGCCAGTGTCAAATCTCTCCTGGAAGGTAAAATGACTTGTCCCATGAGCAGCTTTCCTCCCAAATAATTCCTGAATGCGAAGGGGCATTAACCCCTCTTATCCAAATGTCTCCTACTTTTCTCCACTGAGTTAACATAAACATTCTTGTTAATATTTCCAAATAAGAAAAAAGGAGATCTCGAAGATAAAATATTGATGGAATACCAAGTTTAGAGAGGTTTTGCAGATATAGACATTCTCATACACTGTTGGTACAAGCCTAAATTGGCACATCTTTCAGGAGAGTAACTTGGTAACATAGATCACAACTATAAACACATAAAACAATTCCATTTCCATTAGTTATCCCACAGTTATCTCAAGAGGGTGCACAGATGTTTATGGCATAATGGTTTATGATAGCAAAATCTAGACACAACTTTTAGAATACACTGAATTTAAATAAGTAGGGGATTAGTTAAACAAATTATGGTCCATCTATACAATGGAATACATACAGCCACTTAGAAAACAAAATGAATCTACATGTGCTAGCAACAAAAGGTGTTCCAAATGTACAAATTTTAAAAGGCAGATTGCAGATCTTGCTTTCTACATGTATATATTAACTCATTCACATAAATATATAAATATAAGCAAATTGTATATGCATTAGAAAATATTTAAAAAGTATACTCAAGAAACTATTAATAGTAGTTATTGCTGAAGAAGGGGAAGAGATGGAGTCGAAAGAGAGAATGGTTTTACGTTTCTACAGAACAATTTCAAATTTCAGTCCTCATGCATTACTTTTATATAAAAAGATTTTCAAAGTAAAAAACTAGAAACACCTAAAAAATACGGGGGAAATGATGAAATAAATTATGGTGCAATCATAAAATGTAATACTAACCAACCATTAAAAATTATTTCCTACAGTTCTACTTGCTGACAGAAAAATGTTTGTGATGTATTGGTAAATTTTCAAGGCAGTTTACAAAATAAAAAGAGAAAGAGGGTGAGCCTGAGAAGCACCAGAGCCCCTTAGAGGTGCATTCCAGGTCATGGTCTTTGTCACACCAGTGCCAGCACAGTGCCCAGCACACCCGTCAAGAAAGGACTGCTTATTTGATGCTTGCCACACACCTGCAACCTGCACCTGCACACGCTATGGGCTTACATTGCTGATGGCTAACCCTTGCAACAAGCTCATTTATCCCATTTTACAAGAAGAAGATTCAAGAAAATTAGGGCGAGTGTTTTAACTAGTGAAGCTTGAATCCAAACCTAGATTTGTCTTTTCAAACAAGAAGATTTGTGAGACAATTAATGAACACATCAAAAAACATTCGAATGAACTGCAGAAAGATTACAGGGCTACACTTGAATTAGTACAAGAGTGAATGTGGGACTCATAATTCAGGAAGAGATCATTACCTTATCAAAACACCTGAGCAGTGACAGGGCATGGTCTTTAGACCAGGTATTGAGCTCCTGATTTATTGACTTCAGGTATGTAACTGGAAATAAATATTGAAAGGGTCATTAATAATCATATAGTTCACTGTTTTTCAAACTGTAAGTTTTAACCCATTAGTGGAGTCATGAAATCAATATTGGTGTGTTGAAATTATAAGACTTTAAAAAAATAGTAAACTGGAACAGAATGGAATAGAGACAATATTCAAGTATAATATAATAATGAATACTGTGAAGGTCCATATCTTTCTGTGAATTGTATTTCAGTTGCATTTTTATATACATAGAAATATGTGCACTGAGTCACACTACAAACTATTAGTATGAATGGCAGCCAGAGATGTTTTAAAACCCCTGATTCAATGTCTACTACTTCACCAGTTGGTGACCCTGAGGTCTGGAGGGATTCGGTGGTTCCTTTAGGCCACAGTGTCTTTGCCTGCAGTACCTGGCTCCATATTGTGCTTCTCATGTACATTTTGTGTTTTAATGTTCCCATCTTTCCAATGGGGCTAATTTTGAGCTCACCTTTCTGACAGGGCCATTAGGGGAATGAAATTATCTTAAAGTGCTTTGAAAAGATAAAAACTATAAATACTGAAGCTCTACCCCCTAAGACTTGCCTTGCTATTAATACAGGATGAGCTGCTGGGCTCTGGCCGGATCCAAAGTCACTGGCTCAGCGTCAGATAAACAGAGTAGATTTCATGACCTGGAGAGTGAGAATTCCAGGTCCACATATGCTGACAGCTTAGAAAAAATGTTTCCAATCCCTAAATAGCTCACAGGTAGAGAGGAAAGCGTGTGGCACAGCACCAGCAATGCAGCATGGCAATGAGTACTTACGGAACATCCCACGTGACTGTCCTCCAAACGCCTGAAAGCAATTCCCTTCACATCCAATCCTTGCTCTACCTGCAACCCTGTAGCCTCAACAGGTGTATTAAATTGATAAGAAAGTTGTAATTGTGACTCAACTTAATGCTTTGTCCAATGCCTTACCCTACTCATTTTCATGCCGAATAAAAACTATTGCTTTTCTTTTGTCTACCAACGTACCATTTTATTACAGAAGTACAAAATTTTCTTCCCTCAGGAGCATGAGGAATGTCCTCCCTTCTCCATCAAGAGATGTAAACACTTCATCCCTCCCTGGCCCTTAACTACGATCACTTGTGCTATGAATCCTTTTGACCTGTGCTGAGGGGCCTGTGATGACCCACTTAACAGGACTCTTTATGGAAGGATAATATCAGGCACTCCACGTGCACAGTCAAAACACTGTGGCTGGATATCAGATATCCCAAGACGAGAAACAGAACAAGGCTAAGAAGTAGATATTGCTAGATTGCTAAGTTTCCAACTTTTGTTGGGTTTTGCCACCTTTGTTTTGGTATAGTCTGGACATGGGCAGTACTAAAGACATCCTTAGAGGGAAACGGGGAAAAAATAACATCAAAAATGCAGCACATTTTGCAGTTTTTGATCCCACCTTTTGTTTTTAACCTAAATTACTCATTTGCTCATTACAACTGGTTTGATTTAGGTGTGCTTCTTTTTATCTTACCTTGTTTTGATCCCACTAGGATTGGCCTAAGCTGGAATGTTCGTTTCTTGATTTGGAATTCCATTTCTAATCCTTGCTTATCCATTTGCTCAAAGAACAACCCGAAACCCTTGACACATTAATTTCTAACGAAAACTTTGCCCGCATCCACCAGGTTCTGAAGGACTGGTGTGCATGGACTATGGGGGTAGCTATGGATCTATGAAGTTCTGTGTTTGTATCTGAATTTTCTCTGCCATTTATGGTCTTTCCATAAGATCCAAGCTTTCTCTTCTGTATTCCCATGGAAGGCATTTTAAATCTATGCTTAGTGTTTAGTCTGAAAATGGATTTCCCATTGGACAGAAATCCTGGCAACATGACAATTCTTGTGTAAAATTAAACATATCCCAGCCATAAAACTGCAAGCTGCAGTCCTCTGGCACTGACACTAGATCACTTATTTTTCAGTAAGGTATAGGTTAAGGATAATCAGTTCACAATTAAAGAGTCAATATTAGGTCCCTTGCTATTCTAATCCACTTCTCTCTGATCTGAAATGTCAAACAGTTTGGTAAACTTCAACCTAAATCGGATGACAGTGCTATAGGTTTATCCAATTCAAGTCAATGGAAACTGAATAAGCAGTTGAAAGAGAGCAACCCATACACAAATCTAGTAACATTTGTTGTGGGCTCACTGTGTACCCAGAGTTAACAGCTTTCCATGATCTCTTTTGAGCCTCAACACAATGTGAAGAAATTTAACTGAGGCCACTTTTTTGCGGGGGCTGAGCCATGACTGGAGACCTAGCCTACTGATCCCAGGCTACTGCTCATTCCATTTTACAGCTCTCTCTTGTCACAACAATATACACTGCATTTTCTGGATTTGTTTATTCTGGCTGTAAAATGTGCCATTGGGTTCAATAACATTTCAGAAAAAAGTATACTTCAAAACTTTCTAAATTTAATTCTATTTTTAATTGACAAATAATTATATAATTTATGGGCTGCAATGTAATGCTTTGATATATGCTTACATTGTGAATGATTAAATCAAGCTGCTTACCATATCCATCACTTAACAGATTTATCAATGTTTTGCAGTGAGAACTTTTAAAATCTATTTTTTAACTAACTGCAAATAGCATATATTCACCTCCTCAGTTGCATTTATTTATAGTCAGAATTTGAGTCTAAGCCTTCTTCCCATTTAGAGTCTTCTAACTAATTCTTGACCAGAGAGCCAGAAACTTTTGAAAGAAGGAGGAGGTCAAGAGAAAGAGAGCAGAAGGAGAGACCTTCTCATGCTTTCATATTCAATGGGAGCATTAAAACTTCCCTTCCTTCTTAGCACAATCCCAGATATTCAATCAACTTAGAGAGTGAGAAGCAGAGAGGCAGAAAATGCATTTTTCAGCATCTTTCTTCCTCCAGGGAAATATGCAGCCCACAACTCCTGGAGTTGAGCAGACTTGCCCAGACAGAAGTTCCCTGATCAAAGGTTTTCTTATCATGGAGCAGGCAAAGCCCTACACTTGAATGCTGCAATGCTGGAATGCCAGACAAAGGCAGCTCCTGACATCCTGCCTGGAGGCTGGTGGGTCCCCTGGGCCCGCAGACAACTGGTTTCCCTCCACTAAGACCCGAGGGGGTGTCCATGACAGGTGCAGTCTTAACAAACCTCCACAGGGCTCCCATCCAGAGGACTCTCCAGACACAGGGAACTGAAGCAGTCACCTTTGGAGTCCCATGTCTGCAGGAGGTCCCTGGCTACAGCTTCCTCTAGTCTTGGGATCAGCAGCTTTAAGCAATGCTTTCTGCTCACTCAGAGCCTCAGCCTTCCAGGATTTTTCTTAAGTCAGGATTTGATCCTTGGAATCCCGGTCAGGTGTGGCCAGATCTCCTGTGGACAGGAATAATACCTGTCTTCCACCAGTTTTTGTATCCTGAAGCATTCTGTGTCCTAAAAAGGAGAGGAAGAATGTCCTAGAACAGCCCAATAAGCTTAAAGACACTCATGAAGAACTCAAGTATTCTAGTAACGGTCCCAGCTCAACTACTCTAAACTAGCAGGGTTCTTTGGTGGCAAGCAACAGAAACTGACCCTAGATAACATAAAACTTATTGGAATAAAAGGGGACTGGCTAGAATGATATATGGGAGCTCAGAGAATGGAAGGAGTCTGAGGAAACATGAGAAAGGACAGGTCTGATTCCTGGTATAAGGGCTGATTCCTGCTGCTTTGTAGCTGATCGTCTGTGTAGTCAGAGTAACAATTAGAAGAAAGCCAGTTCCTCCATAATAACTACCTTCTTTGTCAAATGCTTGTCTTAGAATTAGAATATGAATAAGCTGTTGTGTCTATCTTAAATTTCTTGATTTTTATAACTGCATTCTGGTTATGATAGAGAATATCTTTGTTATTAGGAATGTTGAAGTATTAAGGGATAAGGAGGCATAGTGCTTGTAACCTTCCTTAAAATGGCTCAGAACACAAACTCTAATATATTATTAGAGACAAAGAGAATGATAAATCAAATGTGGCAAAATTTAAAAATTAATGTGTCTTGATATACGTTTGGAATTATTTTAAAGTAAGTAGTTTTAAAAGAAATATTTTTTAAAGTCATTTTCTCCAGATTATCTCATCCACGATCAGTACAATTTGCATCTCTGGGGGTAGGATTCCAACAATGGTAGATTTTGAAGCTCCCCAGGGACTGCACTGGGCAGCCACAGCTGGGAACTAGATTCCCAGGGTCTGAGCCCTGAACTGGGTTAAACGCAACACTTCTGAGGAACCCCTAAAGTAATAACAACCATAAACTTAACATATATAGTCTTAAGCATTTATTATATTTATGTTTTTCATTATAAAAGTAATATAACTACATTGCATAAAATTGGAAAATTATTTTTAAAAGAAAAAAGTTATTACCATAACATAAACAAAGAAAGGATTTTCGTTTATTTTGTCTGAGCATTTTTTTTTTTTTGGTGTTTTTTTTTGTTGTTGTTGTTCGTTTTTTTGTTTTGTTTTGTTTTGTTTTGTTTTTTTGTTTTTTTGAGACAGAGTTTTACTCTTGTTGCCCAGGCTGGAGTGCAGTGGCGTGATCTCAGCTCACTGCAACCTCCACCTCTCAGGTTCAAGTGATTCTCCTACCTCAGCCTCCCGAGTAGCTGGGATTATAAGCAGGAACCACCACACCCGGCTAATTTTGTATTTTTATTAGAAATGGGGTTTCTCCACATTGGTCAGGCAGGTCTCGACCTCCCGACCTCAGGTGATCCACCCGCCTCGGCCTCCCAAAGTGCTGGGATTACAGGCATGAGCCACCATGCCCAGCCTTCTCCAAGCATTTTTTTCAATGTACATATTTGCTTCCTACATAGTATGACACATTGAACATATGGCTTTAGCACTATTTTCATTTGACTTGAAAATGTCTGTAGAGCAATCATTTTTGTTGATAGTATATCAAGTGGATGTGCTGTTACTGACTTAACTATTCCCTTACTTTCGTGTATTTAGGTTGTCACAATTTGTTTTTTGTTTTGTTTTGTTTGAAATTACAAATAATGCTTCAAGGAACAAATTTGTCCATAGCACTATTTCTAATATTTCAGGCCACTTTACAAAAGTAGGATTATGGGGTCAGAATATGTCCATTCTCATAGCACTCAACACATACTGCCAAATTGCTTTGTGAAAGAGCTTTAACAATTTATGTGGCAACCAGAAAGAGATGCTAGTTTTACAGCATTTGACATTATACATTTTTTAGTGCAAACTTAAATATATGAAGATGTGTCAGAAGTAGGCCAGGACTAGCAGAAACACAACCACAGTTTTAACTCTTGCTGTGTTACTTACTAGCTGTGATGCTTTGAGATTGTCCCATACTCTTTCTTCCTCATTTTATGGGTCTACTTCACATGTTTACAGAGCACCTCCTATGTTCCAGGCACTGTTCTCCACGCTGGGAATATGTATTGCTATAGGTCAGGACTCTTGAGAAGAAGGCGCTGAGATGGAGATTAGTGTGCAAGAGATTAGGGACTGTTCTTGGCATGGACACTTGTGGAAGGGAGGTGACAGATGCAGGCTTGAACA
>NC_045444.1:35091753-35197901 GCF_002776525.5 Piliocolobus tephrosceles | reverse complement strand
TGGCATGGACACTTGTGGAAGGGAGGTGACAGATGCAGGCTTGAACAGAGAGGGGAGCTGGGCTGCAATGAAGTCTCAGTGAACCCCACGTGAGCTCTGAAGATGGGATCTACCTTCAAAGGTGTCCAAGGGAGGTGATGGGGGCTGGGCCTTTATATTCTTCCTTTGCTCCATGACTGCTGCATGTAGGGGCTGCCTAGGGAAGGAGGCATGGCCTTGGGTGAGGCAACTCTCTTCAGCCCCATCACTTCACGAGGAGGACTACTATCAGAGGGCTGCTGGGGCAACGCTCCCCCAACAGTGAGGAAACAATCATTCCTGAAGCGAAATCTGGGTGGTGCAATGGCAATACCACTGCAAGTGATGAGCAAAGCAGACAATGGTCCTGGCACCATGGAACTTAGAGCTAGAAGGAGAGCCAGGCACTGATATTACAGACACAATCGCCCCACACACACACGAAGACAAACTGAAAAGCACTGTGAAAGGAAAGTTCAGGGTCGCATGAGAGTGGGCAACAAGGGGACTTGATCTAATTTGGGGGTGTCAGGGAAGATGTTCTTGAGGAAGTGATAATGAGCTGAGATATGGAGGGTATAAAGGGGGTCAATGCAGAGAGGGTGAAGAGTACACCTGGCAGAGGAAAGAACACTGTGCAAAGAGCTGAGGCTGGAGGGAGCATAGTGTTCAAAGAAAAGCAGAGGCCGGGTGCGGTGGCTCACGCCTGTAATCCCAGCACTTTGGGAGGCAGAGACGGGCTGATCACCTGAGGTAAGGAGTTTGAGACCAGCCTAATATGGTGAAACCCTGTCTCTACTAAAAAGACAAAAGTTAGCCGATGTGGTGGTACATGCCTGTAATCCCTGCTACTTGGGAGGCTGAGGCAGAAGAATCACTTGAACCTGGGAGGCGGAGGTTGCAGTGAGCCATTGCATTCTAGCCTAGGCGACAAGAGTGAAACTCCGTCCCAAAAAAAAAAAAAAAAAAAAAAAAGAAAGAAAGAAAGAAGAAAAGAAAGAAAAGAAAAGAATAAAAACAGAGTGGCAGGTACCTCCTTTCAAGTCAAAGGGCATGTAACAGGCATGAGGCCATGGAGGAAGGCTGTGTGGCCAGTGCAGGGGGACTTGCTGGCCCATAGAGAGGGCATTGTTTTCCACCCCATGAACAATGTGAAATTCTTGAATGGTATTAAGCAGATGGGTAACTTAATCAGGTTTGCATTTTAAAATCTATTCTGGCTATGAAAAATGGATTGAAATAGGGCAAGAAAGGATGGGTGAGATCAATAAGGATGCTGGGAAAGATGTGATCATAGCTGGGACCGGAGGGGTGGAAGTGGACATGGAAAGGAGTGGGTAGACTTGAAAGAGAAAAAATGGACAGGATTGGACAGATTAGACCTAGGAGGTGAAGTAGAGGGAAGCGTGAACGAGAAACCCAGGTTTCTGGTCCACACAACTAGATGATGTCAATGCTGTTCACTGAGATGGGGACACTAGATGAGGTGAGCCTGAGCGTGGATGATACATTTGGTTTTGGTCACACTTGCATTTGAGGTGCTTGAGTTTGAGGAGTCATACAAATGAAATGTTAAAGATGATTTGGGGAGCGCATTCTAGAATTCATATAAGGAATCTGACGGGGAGAGATTATTTGTCAGTCACTGACGAATGGCTGGAAACTTAAATAACAGGTATGGAGGAATCAACTAGGAAAGATTATAGAATGGAGAGGAATCTTAGCAACAAACTTTGAGGTACTCTGACATTTAAATTTGTATAGAAAGAAAGCAGGTTTTCTAAGTAGGAAAGCTCCTAGGAGTGGGTGGTTCATGGAAGTTAATGGAAGTATTTCAAGAAGGAGGAACTAGGCGAAGTGTTAAACGAAGCTGAGAAGTTAGGTGAGGAGAGGACTGAGAAGTGACTGTTGGGCTGAGCGACTTGTCCTTCATTAGTGAATTCGGTGAATTCACTGTGAAGCCTGAGGACAGACTGGAGTGGTATAATGAGTGAGTGGATTGTGAGGAAATGGGGTCAGTGAGCACAAAAGTCTTTCAAGAAGTTTGGCTGTAGAGAGTACTCAAGAGAGGGGGTAGCTGGATGGAGAAGTAGGGTTTAGGTCAATTTTCCTTTGTTTTGCTTTTATGATGTTTGAATGTGGGTGGGACGGATCCAGTTCTTTCAACTTTATTATTCCCTTCGAGTAAGTACCAGGGGTAAAATGCCCCAGGTAGCAGGTGGAAAAATAAAGTAAAAGTATCCAGAGTTATGCTCAAAAGAGGCATTTCCTAGACTGAATCAAATGTTCATTTCCAGAGCCAAGTGCGGTGCTTCACTCCCGTAATCCCAGCACATTGGGAGGCTGAGGCTGGCAGATCACTTGAGCTCAGGAGTTTTTGACCAGTCTGGGCAATACGGGAAGACCCCATCTCTACAAAAAAGTAAAAAGTTAGCCAGGTGTGATGGCACACACCTATAGTTCTAGCTACTCAGGAGGCTGAGGCAGGTGGATCATTTGAGCCCAGGAATTGGAGGCTGCAGTGAGCTATGATTGTGCCACTGTACTCTAACCTGGGCAAGAGTTGAGACCCTGTCTTTAAAACACACACACACACACACACACAATCTCTATACACCAAAAG
Organism: Piliocolobus tephrosceles; assembly: GCF_002776525.5. Lineage (NCBI taxonomy): Eukaryota > Metazoa > Chordata > Mammalia > Primates > Cercopithecidae > Piliocolobus > Piliocolobus tephrosceles. The sequence continues at coordinate 35,195,260 of NC_045444.1, read as the reverse complement.
GTGAATTCCCTGTCTTCTGAGAATTTGGGTATTTGTCTACCCTATTTGTTCAGTGGCTAGAACCACTGAACAGGGGCTCTGAGGACCCTAGTGAAAATCATATTCCTAGTAGGCTGCCTTGGTACTCCAGAATTCTCGAGGTGAGTACGTAGAGTAACCCTCGCTGTCTCACTGTCTTTAAAATTAAAGTGGTTATGAGCCCAGCTAATCAAGTTGGTCGGGAGTGCTCTAAAAACATCAGGTAGTTTTTGAAAGCTTCCCTACCCCCAGGTGATTCTAACAGGCAGATACTAGCTAACAAACTGGAAGGGCAACAACCATCAAAGATGAACAATAATAATCACAGAAGCAGCCTTAGTGAAGACCAATCTATAAAAATTAATCACGGACGAGTCTATTGGCAAGTTATATTTACCTAGAGCTAATTACCAATTTCTCTCAAGACTGACCTCACAGCTTTCCTAAAATTCCACATCCGTGACCTTTTGATGCCTGTCTGAGAAGGGGACTCTTTTTCACTAGTCTGACACTTTCTCATTTTCCAAGTATTGGATTAAATATTATTTTCCCTGGGGAATCTTCTCTCACCTGTAATCTGAAGCCAGACCTATACTCTGGTTGTTTTTAAGATCCTCAGATCTAGCCTGGCTGAAACATACCACTATGTTTTTCTTCCTAAATACTCCAAATAGGCCTTTCAGGGTTTTTCTTTTTTTGTTGTTTGTTTTTTTTTTAAGACAGAGTCTTGCTCTGTTGCCCAGGCTGGAGTGCAGTGGCACAATCTTGGCTCACTGCAACCTCTGCCTCCCAGGTTCAAGCGACTCTCCTGCCTCAGCCTCCCAAGTAGCTGGGATTACAGGTGTGTCCCACCATGCCTGGCTAATTTTTTTGTTTGTTTGTTTTTCTAGTAGAGACAGTGTTTTGCCATGTTGGCCAAGCTGGTCTCGAACTCCTGACCTCAGGTGATCTGCCCTCCTCGACCTCCCAAAGTGCTGGGATTATAGGTGTGAGCCACCATGCCTGGCTGACCTTTCAGTTTTTTCAAGATGATCTGACTTTGAAGAAAAGGCATTCATGGGAGGTCTGATGGTACATCTCACGTGGTCTCAGGCTGTCTCACATCAAGGAGAATGTGTCTCTACACAGCACACTTGTATTTAGGGAGGTGGCAAAACATACACAAGGTTATTAAGTAATTAAACATATTAAAGTCAAGGAGGGCCCAACCCTTTGAGTGTTTAAAGCCTTTAAAGGTAGGGACAAACCCCGTGCTGACATGTGCCAGGACTGAGCCAGGCTGAGTCATGAGTGAGTCTGGAAGTGTTCTCTCCCACCACCGACATCTACTCAGCCCCTTTCCACCCAAAGCACCTCAGTGCCAAGCTTCTCAAGCATGATCCCTCTTCCCAAACAACTGGTCTTCACATGCCACTGTGTGATGTGGGTTGCTCGCTGTTCACAGATCTTTTTTATGGTTGGGAGAAACTAGGGTCAGGGGAAAGCTTAGCCAGCAGGTAGCTGTGAAGCTGGACCACCAGCCATCACCAAGGGCACACCATTGGGGAGGCGGACGGCATTTGTGCTCAGACTCTGTGTGCAAACTCCATGGGACCCAGTCACGCTCCTCTGTAGATGGAAGAGCAGCAAGACACTAAGTCTATTTTGAATTCTTCTCAAAGATGAATGGATTTATTGAGAGCATGGCTTATTTTTAGCCCTTCTCTTTGCATCATGGCTACATCCTGGTGGCATTTTGTTCATTTTGCCTAAATCCAACAGTTGCTTTTCAGATACACTTTTTCCCACTTTGACAACACAAGCCCTGTCACCACCCCAGGACATCAATGGAGGCCTGAACTCTGAGCACAGAGACAACACACGGTTTTGGGAGGCCAGTTTCTGACATGGGACATGCCATAAACCCTGAGAAAACCACTTCTGAATAACTGATAAGGTCTAATTTAGACACATCATTCTATCCTTTTAGGCTATAATTCTGAAAATGATTATTTTCCCAGAATATTTTTCTTCTCAAATGAGAATGAAAAAATCTGTTTCCATTAGGCTAGCTTGCTGTCCTGCAAACCTTGCCCTTTTATTCTCTACCCTTCGCTACCATGATGGTCCTCATGAGACTACCAATCCCACAGTAAAGTGAGAGGAGGCCTCTAAATTGTTTTCTATCACCCATGTCTTAAATTACTCTGAGCATCAAAGGAGGGACATTTTGATGAGCTTTATCTTTTAACACAAACAATGTGTCATTCTCAGAGACAAATGATCTGGGTTCTCCAGGGTTCTTTTCTCTCCTGTATAAATCTAAGGGAGTAGACTAGAAAACAGATGTTTTCTAAGGTTCTACTGACTCTAACTTTGTGACCTGAGAAATGGCTTTCTAGTAAAAGTGCCAGAGAAGGATGAGGCTATTATGCATGCCACCCTGGTGACATGTATGTGTGTGCGTGTGTGTGTGCGGGGGCTCCCAAAACCACTCCAAAGCTTTAGCTATTAAAGCTATAAATGGGGTCATGCTGATCAACTGAAGCAAGGTATATAAAAGCAAACAGTCATATACACAAATTATTCTATTGGGGTAATAGAAAAGAGGACCCCAGATAAATTTCTTAGGCTCTAGATTTTAGGTCTCTACCCAGTTTAAAATATAGTCCTGTAGAGGTCCCCCAATCCAATTCCAGCAACTGCAATGGAGTTAAAATTTGTCAAAGACAATAAACAGCAAGACAATAGTAATTGCTAATGAGAGAGGCCATAATTTTTTTAAATAGCTAGAGAGAGTAACTGCTGAAAGTGAAGGCTTCATTTGAAAGACATTTTGGAAATTTGCATTGGTTTTGTAACACCAAATTATGTCAGAAATGTTTATTTTTTTTAAAAAAATCATAGGCCCGTTTTCAGTAGACTCCAGTGAAGAGTGCCCCAAGGTAGTCATGATGCTTCATGTCCATGCCTTAGTCCTGCCCCAAGTTCCCGTGCAATCTTAGAAAAACATCTAATGTTTAAGTTCAAGTGCCCCCGGTTACGACGAGAATTCATAACAGATTCTCAGTGTTTTCATGTACTTCACTCCTAGTAGGTAAGTTAAAGGAAAGTTATAAAAGCATTTGTAAGCACTCTTTAAGTATTTCAGATAAAAGACTGTAACACAGCCAAGGCAGCACTTCTAACTTTTACAGAGCTGGCATGCCCTAAATCTTGTTTGTAAATAAAATAAATGTGTTAGGAAAGGGATATGAAATACATTTATAAAGTGAAGAATTTCTTTTAAAACTCCTTTGGGAGGCAGAGGCGGGCAGATCATGAGGTCAGGAGATCGAGACCATCCTGGCCAACATGGTGAAACCCTGTCTCTACTAAAAACACAAAAATTAGCTGGGTGTGGTGGTGGACACCTGTAATCCCAGCTACTTGGGAGGCTGAGGCAGGAGTCTCAGTGTGAGATTGCGCCGTTGCACTCCAGCCTGGTGACAAGAGCGAGACTCTGTCTCAAACAAACAAAAAACCCACATTAAGTAAACATGTAAGTCTGTATCTTCAAAATCAAATTTTCTAAAAGCACAGTCCACCTGCAGTACCACTGACATTAAAAGACATAACTATTCATGGAGATCAGTAATAAGAGCTATCTTCATATAAGTACCATACTTTGAAGGAGCATCAGTGACCAACTGTGTCACTGATTCAGACCAAGAGAAAACATATTAGTTTGTGGAAAAGATTTCCCTGGAAATTTCAAAACATAGGTAATTAAAGAACAACCAGAGGTTGGGCACAATGGCCACATGTATAATCCCAGAACTTTGGGAGGTTAAGGTGGGAGGACTGCTTGAGCCTCAGAGTTTGAGGCCAGGCTGGGCAACATAGTTGGATTCTGTCTCTGCAAGAAATGTCATTAAAACCTAGCCAGGTGTGGTGGCACATGCCTATACTGTAGTCCAAGCTACTCGGAAGGCTGAGGCAGGAGGATATCACTTGAGCCCAGGAGTTTGAGGCTGCAGTGAGCCATGATGGTGACACTGCATTCCAGCCTGGGCAACAGAGCAAGACCCTGCTGTTTCAAACAAAACAAAACAAAACAAAAACAAGGAAGAGAAGAATAATCAGGAATCACAAACAAGTTGACATTTTTCAAGCTTGCTTTTGATGTCTATCACTTTACTAAGAAAAATATAATAAATTCATTATATAGATAGAAATGACATATACACTTCTAATATTTGTTTCCTGTTGCAGGAGAAACCATCAAGAGGAAATCTTTTCTGGTGTATCATCATTAACACAACCCCCAAAATAGAGTAAGATTTAAAAATAGTTAATAGGGTGGTATATTGACACATACACACACATAATTTTTATATTTCCTGATTTAACAAAGACATGCTCTTGGGAAGCTGTAGACCTTATTGAAAAGTCTGGTCGTCTTTCCTTCTTTTATTTTCTGCAGTAAACAGACTGTATGAATCATTTGGCATTGGTCAATTGTGTTGTATCTTCTCATGCGTGTATTCTTGTCTATACAACTACAAAGCGAGCCTCTGGAAGCAAGTTCCCTGTGGTGCTAAGCCCAGTGCCTTGTACATAACCTGGGTGCATTAATCATTGATTGATATGTGCATTTGCAGGGAGGAGCCTGGTAAGATACACTTAAAACCTTTATTCATTGATTTACAAAATGTACAATATTTACAAAGTTTAGGCATTAATCCCATATTGACATGAATGCTGTGGAGAGTCTAAAAATAAATACATGGCACATAGCTTAATATACACATCATGGCTCTTTACACTTAAGCCATTACCAATGGAGAGATTTCATGGAAAATTTAATGTGTTAGAAAAGTCAGATGGCTGACCAGTCCTGGACCTTCCATGTGAATGACCTCCCTTGGCTCCTTGAGGCTGGAGATAGTGAGCAAATCACTTTCTTTCAAGAGAATTAAACACAAGCCATTCTGACAGGTACATGGGATGCATGCAGCAACATCTATGCAGAGTCTGCAAGCACTCCCTGCGTGGCAGCTGAATCTGCACCACTGTGGAACTGATCCCTGTACATCAGCCAGGGAGGCTTTGGTGTGGTCACTTTCTTGTTTCTTATTCAATCACATGCAGTACTTGGAAGATGTCAGTGGAGTGTAATCATGCACAAAAATGGTACTTGTAGGTATGTACAACATCAAATTTTCATTGTCTTATAGCATCTTTAGATGCAACATCAACTATCTCCTCTTTTAGCAAGAGGGATGAATGAGGAAGCCAAACCCCTACTCCCCAAAGAAAAAACATCATCTGGGGACACATGCAAATGGCATCCTGCAACAGCAGGGCGAGATAAACTCCACATGGTAAGATGGATGAATTCCCATGAAGTCAGGCCTGAAAGTATTCCTACGGGGATAATTCCACCTTTCTTTCCTCTTCAATCCCACCTCATCCCACATAACCTAAATCTGAAGGAAACGGCTTCACAACATTGTGTTTGAGTTTTGGTACCTCCATTTGGAAAGTGGAAATACTAGTAACACTCCTTATAGGATTCTTGCAGGGATTAATCCTAACTTATGTAAAGTGCTTAGCATAGTGCCTGGCACATACGAGGTGCTTAATAAATGTCTTGCTTTCTCTCCCTCTACTTTCCAACCCCAATTAAAAGCAACATATTGATAAGCCTAACAAACTCTGAATTAAGGCCATTTGATGCAATTTAGATTATTTTGTATCAGAGTTACTGCTGTCAGTTCATATTTAGTCCCTGAGGGAATCTCATTTTTTGAGCCAGAGACATTTTTCTATGGAGGGCAGATGGATCCTGACAACACTGTCCTCTTTATTAGCCATGGTTCTACCAAGTTTCACACAAACACATCCCAAAACCCTGCACAGAAACTTAGACCAGTGATGGTCACCACCTGAATGATTCCTGGACACCATCACTGAGGAAACCATAAGAAAAATCCTTGAGACATATTGCTCTTGCTCACATGTTAACTTTTTCAACACTGGTGCAAGTATTATAGATAACTTTCAATAAACATATATTAAAAGCTCTACCACTGTTGAAAAATATGTATTCTAATTTGATCACTTTGTTCAGAATAATGAATTTTTTAGAATATATTTTAGTTTCTAGTTATGCCTTACAAAAATAAATACTGTTTAAATTATTTACAAGGAAGAAGAAACATCATAACTTGGGGTACAAAAAATATAGGAAGGATGACAAAAATTTTACCATCTACTTCTCAAACAACATCTAAAAGAAATAAAAATTTCCCATTGAGTCTCCTTGTTAGTCTTGCAATCACCCCACTGGTCTACTTTCTCCTCATCATCGCATATTACGCCTTGCTTCATTATCATTCTAAAGACAATTTAATGCAGAATCTTCTCCATAAAGTCACTGGGGATTTGGAAGTGGGAGCTCTTTGGCAGTACGAACTGCCGATGGAGTAAGAAGCTGGCTGAGCCGCTTAGTCAGCCCTCAGAATGAACTAGGACTAATCTCCACACATTTTCCTTTCATTCTGAAATCCTCTGTCTAGATTACCTATGGCTGAATAGAGCCCCATATCTGGGGAAAACAACTCCATCCTGGTTTGGGGCTCTGGACACAATTGACTCAGGTGGAATCTAGGATCTCATGAAGCAGAATTAGGTGCCAAGTCAAGGAGAAGCCCGATCTCACCAATTACATGAAGTATATTATATGAAGAATATATTATATTATAGCACAGCCACTTTATGGACATTGGCTCCATTAAGTTGGGGAAAATCCTCCTCCAGGCACCCCCACAAATGTAACGAACTTTTATGATTGCCTTTTTGTCTTCTGCACGGAACAGAGGGAATGTAATTCCCAGCACTGGGAGAAGAATGTTAAGAAAATTAATTGAACAAATGGCTGGAATTGTTGGAATTACTACTTTTCCAGGGACTCAGTCAGAATTTCCAAGGAAATAGTCCATTCGTTTTGGAGTCAATGTTTTAAAATTATAAAGCTACAAATGAATTCATGATTATATTTAAACCAATGGTTCTTTACTTTTCTCCTGAAAAGCCCACATCTATACATGCCCCTATAACATACTCCTAATATCTTAGAGTCTCAGGACCTACTGCATTTCATGCACGTATTCTTCCAAATTAAGAACCCCAGATCTCGATAAATGCAGAACTACTTCTTGGAATGAAAACAAAGGTTTATGGTATGGAACTTGGGCTGTACTGAGAGAAGGCTTCGATGGGTCCTGGTTAGACTCAAAATGGCTACAATGAAGCAACATTTATTCCTCATGGTAAGTGGCAATGCTTGGCTGTGACGACCTCCAAGAGTGTTGTGTCATATGTGTGTAATTACTGTCAGGCCAATGACTCATGCAGGACTGTGGACCATCGAGATCCCCATGGATCACTATTAACACATGGAGCCACTGAGCTGCTATAACATGAGCCCTAACCACAACCACAAGCAGGACACTATCACTGACATACAGCATGGGTGCCCATTTGTCTGATTTATAGGTGACGTCGTGGCAAATGTGGCATCAGTTTCATTTCGGGGCAGCGGCAAGTTACAGATATTTCCTTCACAACAAGAAGTGCAGACCTGAAAGAAAGGAAGAAAAAAAGATAATGAGAAGCCAGCATGTCTTGGAAGGAGGCAGGGTTTTTGAAGGAACTGTCACCCACATGGCAAGATGCAAGTAAAAATTACCTGATCTATGAAGGAGATGCCAACTCTATGTTCAGGAAGGCTAGGGATAATATTTCATCTAGAAGCAATCTGGTCAACAGGAAAACTCCCCAGGCTAAACTTCAAGAGATCTAGGTTTTGTTTTTGACACCCCACTACTCAAACGATTCTTAGAAAGGTGTGTAGCCTTCCTGGGCCTCAGTTATTTCGCCCTTAAAATGGGAATAATGAAACTCGTCCTTTTTCCATGAGGCTCTTTCTGATTACTTGAGGAAGACAGGGCAAGCCTTCATTTGCTAAGTTTTTCAAGTGAGAGTCAAGTGGCAACAACCCAGGTAATTTCAACTTGCGTACTGACTTTCATAGAACTGTTTGCACAAGTGTCTCCATTCTCATTGGATGAGTTAATGTTTGAAGGGTTTTCATTCATGCAGCTATTCCTGCTTTACACCACCTTACTTGTGGATCATAAGAAAGAAACCCACAGAGTTAGTGACAAAAACTGTCTTGGGGCATGGCTACACAAAGTATAGACCAGCAGCTCCAATATCAGCTGGGAGTTTGTTACATGTGCACAATCTCAAACCTTGCCCCAGACGGAGAATTAGAACTACATTTTAACAAGATTCCCAGGTGATTCCTAGTCATAGGATGGTTATTAAAAATGTTCTATACAGTCATTATCCTGCAGGGATTTGAGTCTTTAGTCACAGTTGACATGTGCCAGGAAGACAGTATAACGTTGCAGAAATAGACTCCAAACCAGAGGTGAGTTGGAATTCTGTGCCTGTCACTTACCAGCTGTGTGATTGAGCATATGACCCAACTTCTCTAATCCTTAACTTTCTCCTTAGTAAAGAGGCCACAGTAACTCCTCAGAATCAAGTCCAATTTGCTGGAGAGGTCAGGGAAAGCCTTTGGTTTTACTCAGTTTGAACCAGGAGCAGAGTAGGCAGATTATATTTAAAATTTTAATTATTAGTATATTCAAGAGGTTGCTTGAAAATTAGGTGTCTGCCTTAAGAAAAAGAAGCCCTTACTGACAGTACTGTTCCCAGGTATTGGCAGTGGACATTGCCCAAACCAGCAGGAAGGCCACCTGCAGGAGAAGTGTTCAGCTGCTAAATAAAGGCCAAGGCCTGATATGTTAAGGTCACATGTATAGACAGCAGGAGGGCGAGGCTGCCTTTCTGTGATTCTCTATATGACCCTTCAAGGCTACCTCCCAAGCTCATCTTACACTGAGTGCTTCTGTACGTAGGCACCAGGTGTTTCCGTATACAGCCTTCTACAGGTACCAGGTGAAGAAGCTTAAGCAAACACACAAGATGGGTCTCTTGTCACCTATCTAATGACTCAAGAGCCAATGGACCCTCGCCAAACTGACATCCCAGTCATAACATGAGTCCTACTTTACAGAAAGTTATCAAAGCTGAATTGCCTCGGTCCCCCTGTGATGAATGAACGGGGTACATCTGCAAAGCTTCACCGTGATGGGCATAACTGGTCCCTCACTCCTCTTTTTTCTAGTAGCTTTATTACTTTCCTCTGAGTGAAGAAAGGGTTTACAATAACACTGAATACCCTCTTGATGTGCGTTTACACAATTTATATCAGTTGTCCTATCCTCTGCTATAAATGTGTATTCTTTCAGAGCAAACACGAAAGGAAGAGGCTTTTCATAGAGCATAAAGACAGTCAAAAGGCAGCCTTCATGGGGGAATAAGAATCTGCTCATGATTACTGGCAGATGTCTGAAGAGAAGGCAGCTGGCTATGTAGTACTGGTCACTTGCTCTGTTGCCCAGACCTTGTGGCCTTCATGCTCGGAGTCTTTGCAGCCAGTGGATAAGCACTCTTCCAGTGGGACGCAGCGTTTGGTGACTGAGATACTGTTTCCTGTGACTTCCATTGTGTGCTGAGTGTAGCAGTATCTGGTCTCTGTCAACAGAGAAAATATAATTTATTTGAGATGGGAAATGTTGGCCCAACCTGCCTAAAAGGAAAATAACAGGAGTATCAGCATTATCATTTCAGAAAAGACCTAATAGCACATAAGATGTGCATTGCCTTGAGTTTATGTCCACCCCCAAAGACCTCCTTGGAGAGCTCCACCGTGCCATGGTAAGAGAACAGTCTTCAAAGAATATTGATTTCTCTGCCCAGCATTATTCCCATAAACCAAGACACAATGGTTTCTCCTTGCCTTTCAACAAATTTTGCCACTGGACTGATTTTTATTTTTAGGGGATGAGTGGTTTGGGGGGGATGACTTAAGAGGTATAAGTCATAGCAATTTTAAGGAAGATGAAAGGACAAAGAGGTTCAAAGAACTCAGGGTTAAAATGAGTTAGGCAGGTAAGAGTGGTCCTTAAGGAGATAAAACACTACAGCAGTGGCTGGCATGTTTGTGTGTGTGTGTGTGTGTGTGTGTGTGTTGGGGGAAGCAGCTATTCACAAGAGCAGAACAATTTAAAACTTTGTGCTATTGAGCATAGCTGGGTCCAGGGTGCATTACAGAGGAAGACTGAAACAATAATGAACATTTTTCCAAAACTGAGGAGCTTCGTTTCTCCCTAGCACGATTTCAGTGTCCTCCTAGGATGACAGATGAAGACCATGATGGGAGTTTCCAGAGGTCCTTCTATGTGTAATGAATCTGAAAGCTTGTGATTTCTTCCAAAATTCTTTGAGGGAACTTTTTATGTGTAATTTAAAAACTAAAGAAAAATGGCTTTGTCAATGTAATTCTTTAAGACCTCCAGGCAATGTTCAGCTTTCTAAGTCTGGGATTTAGGAGAATGTTCTTGCTCTCCTTTCACATTAAAAAAGAAAATGAATAATTCTTAAGAAATGTCACTGAGCTGTTTTTCATCCACATCTTGGACCCAACTTTGCATGCTTTATACATTTCAGATATTTAGTGGCTAATATGGAATTATGACCTCCTATGAGGTTATTTATTAGGCACTAAAAACTCCCCCCTACCAGATTCTGTCATGATTTTGGCAGCTTTTAACTGAAGAACTAATGTCCAAAGAAGAAAGCGTAAGAAAATTTTAGGTTCTGAGAATGAGCTAATACAGACCCATTAGCACATCCTGGAAGTCATCAAAACCCAGGGGTTTTAAGTCTTCCTAGAGACCCTCACCTGACAGGAATCCCAAATGGTTTCCAATTAAATCGTACTAAGAGCTGCCACATTCCCAGTGGTGATGCTATTGGTGGGTGTGCCTAGGCAGAGCCTGTGTCAACACCCTCCCCTAAATGCTGTCCCACACTGCATCCTGGCTGGAATTGATAGTTGGATTGGGCTGAGGCTTGCTCCAAGGTTGCTAAGAGTCCTACGGAGCTCTTTGGGAGTAGGGTAAGGTCATCTGGGGAGCTCACAATAAGAATAGTTGAAAGTTTTCTACCTGGCAATAATTCTCCCAAAGCCCTAAACTATCTTAACATTGGAGTGATTGCTTTTCTGATGAAGATGAGGCAGCAGCTCTCCTCTTTTTTAAGCCTTTGACAGGTTTTGAAAAATGGAGGCCGGTGGCCTGGGAGATTTACCACATCTTCTTAGAGGACTGGCTTACTTCTTTGGTATCAGACTCGATGGACGCTTTATGGTCACAATAGGTTCATCTTTCCCACCCCCACCCCAACTTCAAATGTTCTAGAAAGCAATAAAATCAGGAATGTTCTTATCTCCTGTCTCCTCTTCATGCAGACAGCTAAGAGCAGCTGCCAGAGGTTTTACTGCTCCAAATGTAAATCTGAGCAGATAAGATCATAGGCTTATGGAATAAGTAAATCACTACATAGCTGCAGTTCTGGAAATTAGCCTTTTCCTCCAAGTAGTGAATTATCCTGTTTTAAGTAAGGCTTAAAATAACAATTGGTGAACTTGATATGACTACTTCTTTGTTCATACTTTTCTAACTTTAACAAAATCTTATACATTTATTAATGGACCGCGTATTCCACTGAATGAAAGTAGATACGACAACTGATGAAAATAATTTTTCAGGAAAACATGCAAAAGCTTAATACCTAATAAGCTGATTTTTTGCCTTTCTGGGGGTAGAAGGGAGATCAGTGCAGTAAGAATTTTTTCTTTTACTTCACCCAGTCCAATTCATGAAACAAAAATATACAGAGAACACTGCCCTCACTTCCAGCAGTACAGACCTCAGTGCTGAAGCATCAATCCCTCAAAAGCATTTATTCCACTTCTTATCTTACAAAACTCCTAGGTGAGTTATGAAATGTTAATGTGGAAAAAGGTTCTGTGGTTTAAGAAGTTTTGAAAATGCTAAAGTTGAACAGGTTTCTTCAGTGCACAATTTATGAGAACCTTCTATATGTGTTGTGATCTTGTGATCTCCAAAGGTATATTGGGGTGAGCAGGCAGAATTTCCCAAGTAGAACTCGGTGGGCCACATTTGGCTTATCACTGGACTGGAGTGAGGATAAAAACCAAGTTTCAGCCACAGAGCATTGTTCTCCATGCATTTTGAAAACTCCTTGGGTTAGTAATGAGGTAATATGAGAATCAAGCTTGCTGATAACTTCACACTAAAAGGATTTCAAAGGCTTTTATCTAAAAGATAAAAAGATGAATTTGAATTTCCACCAGGTTAGTTTCAGTCTCTAAAATCTCATATTCTGCAACTACACGGTATTCCCAAAGGTTGTGAAACAAAAGTCTTTTACTATTAGATTCACAGGCATTCAACTAAAATCAGAAATGGAAAAGAGAACTTCATCAACAATTGGAAAATACAATTTTTATGAAATTCACACTCATGTGCACGCATGCACACAGAGCTCATAATCTAGTTCTGAAATTTAAAAGTAACCCAAAGCTAAATTGCAAACTTTCATTTACCCACCAATATTGTTTTTAATAACAGAAACTATATTTAAACAAAACATACATAAGATGACTTGAATTGAGACATTACAGATGTCCAACTTTCTTATAAAAGGCTTTCTCGCCACTCAATTATTCTTCATGGTTCTGCTAGTTTTAGTTTCTTCATAAATATACAGGTTGATAAAAATGATGCTAGAGAATAATTCTTCATGCGCAAGAAAATTAATGGGTGGAGAATACTTTAATAGTAATACTAAGAATTATATTGAAAAATGAAAAGCCAGTCACAGCTGCCTGCTCTCTCCCTGCCACCATTCCTTACTGTTCACGCAGCTCTTCTCTTCTGCCACCTACTTCCCTGCAACAACTGTTCCTTCTGCATCAAATTCCATGCCCTTTTCCCATGTCTGACCCTACAGGATCTCTCTGTGACTCTGGGACTCTACTATGGATAATCTCATCTGTGGGACGCTCCATCCTAGACTTCAGAGTTCCGTCTTACAGATGTTCTCCTCATCTCTGGTCTCTCCACTTTCAACACTTTCCCTAATATGAAAGTCAATATTCTCCCGTGTTCTGTCCTTGAACCTCTTCTCACTCAAGTGGCCTCATCAAACTTCTGATGCCATGTCTTCAGTCTGACTCTTTCTCCTGAACTGCAGAACCAAATTACCAACTATTTTCTGGACACTGCCAGGATCACCTCACACTTAATGTGTCTCAACCCAATGCATTATCTCCCTCCCCTTTGTATCTTTTTATCTTCACATGTGTCTATCTCAGGAAGGGACCTCCTGGTCCCTTCTCCAGTAACTTGAACTAGAAATCTAGAATCAGCTCAGACTTCTCCCTAATCTGGGGGTCTCCAAGTCCTCTGAAATGTCTCCATTATACATCTGGTCTTTCCTATTCCATTTTCCATTTCCTCAATTCAGGACTTCATCGTTTCTTGTTTTCTTTGTCTCTAACATGCAACTCACCACACACGAAAGCATGAATGCCACCTAATTGTCAAGGAATCCTGATTGTTGAATTACTATGCCTATTTGGCCTACCTGAGTGGCTTGGGAATAGGCCATTACTCTCTCTGCTCCTGAAGCTGTGTGTCAAGTGCATTGGAGTAACTGCTCTTCCCTGATAGAATCATCAATTAATTTCATTTCTAACTCAGAGCCTGGCATTTGAAACTTAGCCCTCATTACTCAAGGTTCTCCTTGATGGAGGTTCCAAACTATCTCATTGCCTCATATATACCTTGAGACATAGTACCACAACTTTTGACCATGCACGATGAAAAATGTGCATCCTTAGCTTGGTCTGCATATTTTTTCCTATCTTCTACTCCTGGACACCTGATATTCTTCAAGGCTCAATCGAAATGTGATAAATTCTGTGAAACCTTCCTGATCTTCCTCCCAACCAGGTCAATGTTAATCTCTCTTCTCCATGTTGCCCCAGTCCTTCTTAACTTTCTCATTTGGGGTATCTGGCTTTCCTTTTAGATCAAAGTTTCTGATCAAAACAATTAACCTTTTGTTTTTAAACTTTTTTAAAAATTTCACCTATTATTTTGAGATAACTGTAGATTCCCATACATTTGTAAGGAATACTAGTAACAGTGAGATCCTCTACACCCTTTACCTAGTTTCCCCAAATGGTAACAACTGCAAAACTATAGTATAACATCACAACTGTGATATTGACATTAACCCAGTCAAGATACAGAACATCTTCACAGCCATAACCATCCCTCATGTTGACCTTTTATAGTCACACCCTCTTCCCTCCTGCCCCCACCCCTTCCCTAAGCCTTGGCAACTACTAAACAGTACTGCATTTCTACAATTTTGTCATTTTGAGAATGTTATATAAATGAGTCACACACATGTAATATTCTGGAATTGGGCATTTTCACTCAATCTCATTCACTGGGTTTGTTAATTTTTAAGAGTTTGTTAACTTTTATTGCTGAGTAGTATTCCACGGTATAGATGTTGAAAGGACATCCAGGTTTGTTTCCAGTTTAGAGATATTATTAATAAAGCTACTATGAACATTTGTGTAGAGGTTTCTGTGTGAATATAAGTTTTTACTCCTCTGTATGACTGACCAGAAGTGAAATTGCTGGGTTACATGGTAGTTCCATGTTTAGTTGTTTAAGAAACTGTCAAGCTGCTTTCCAGAGTGACTGTGCCATTTTACATTCCCACCAACAGTGTATGAGTGATGTAGTTTCTCCTCCTTTTTACTAGCATGTGGCATTTTTCCTATTATTTTAGGTATTCTGATAGAAGTACAGTAATATCTCATGTTTGAAATTTGCATTTCTCTTACGGCTAATGATGTTAAATATGTTTTCATGTGTTTATGTGCCATCTGGTTATCTTCTTTGGTGAAATGTCTGTTCATACTTTTTCTATTTTCTAATTATGTATTTTGTTTACTGGTGCATTCTGAAAATTATTTATATATTCTAGATAGCAGTTCTTTGTCAGATATGGGATTTGTAAATATTTTTCCCATTTCATAGCTTGCATTTTCATTCTCTTAACAGGGTCTTGTGCAGGGCAAAAAGTTTTAAATTTTGATGAAGTTCAATTTATTACTTTTTCTTTTATGAGTCATCAAGAACCTCATCTAGCCCTAGATTTATGAAGATTTTCTTCTATTTTTTCCTAAATGCGATATGTTTTTATATTTCACATTTAAGTCTGTGACTCACTTTAACTTTCGTAAAAGGTGTGAGACTTGGGCTAAGATTCATTTTTTGCCTGTGAATGTCCAGTTCCTTCACTACCATTTGTTAAAAAGGCTATCTTTTCTCCACTGAATTGCTTTTACACCTTTGTTAAAAATTAGGTGGGCATATTTTTAAGGGTCTATTTATTCTGTTTAATTGATCTATGTCTATTTCTCTGCCACAGTCTTGATTACTAGAGCTGTATATTAAATCCTGAAATAGGGTAGTTTGATTCCTCTCACTTTATTCTTCTTTTTCAAAATCATTTTAACTATCCCAGTTTCTTACCTTTCCATATAAACTGTAGAACACTTTTGTCTATATCTTAAAAACAAAAAAACAAAAACAAAAAAACTCTTCCTGGGATTTTGACAGGAATTGTGTTAAAACTATATAACAATCTGTACAGAATTGACATTTTACTATGCTGTCTTTCAACCTATGAACATGGTCTCTCCATTTATTTAAATTTTATTTTTTTCACTGATGTTTTGTAATTTTCAGCATACAAGTCCTATATATGTTGTGCTTAGATTTACCTGTAAGTATTTAATTCTTCTGAGCAATATAATGGTGTATTTTAAATGGCATATATAAATGGTATATTTTAAATTTCAGTGTCCACGTGTTAATTGATAGCATATATAAACACAATTGAGTTCTGAATTTATCTTATATCCTATGACCTTGCTAAACTCATTTATTAGTTCCAGGAATTCTCTTCAGATTTGTTGGAATTTTCTATATAGAAATCATGTTATCTGTGAAAAAGGATAGTCACTTTTTTCCTTTCCAATCTGTATGTCTTTTATTTATTTTTCTTGTCTTATTGCACTGGCTAGAACCTGCAGGACTGCACTAAATAAAAGTAGTGAAAGCAGACATAATTGCCTAGTCCTCTGTCTTAGCAGGAATGCACGCAGTCTTTTATCATTAAGCATAATGTTAGCTGTAGGTTTTTTATCGATGTTATCAAGTTGAACAAGTTTCTCTCTATTCCTATTTTTCTGAGAGGCTTTAATCATAAATGGTGTTTAATTTTGCCAAGATACGAACATGTGATTTTTCATCTTTAGCCTATTAATACTGTGGATTATATTGGTTGATTTTCAGAGATTAAAACCAGCCTTGCATCCCTGGATTAAGTCCCACTATGTCATGGTGCACAATTCTTTTCACATATTGCTATGTTCTATTTGCCAATATTTTGTTAAGAACTTTAGTGTCCATATTCATTAAAAATAATAGATTGGAATTTTGTATTTTGTTTTTGTGTTTGTTTGGTGCTGTCTTGACCTAGGTTTTGGAATCAGGGTCACACCGGCTCCATAAAATGAATTGAGAAGTATTCCCCCTTCTCCTCTCTTTTCTGGAAGATTTTGTGTAGAATTGGTGATAATTACTCTATTAAAACGTGGTAAAATTCTCCAGTGAAATTATTTGGGCCTGAAGAGTTCTTTTATGGGTGTTTTTAAGTTATATAAAAAAATTTCTTAGTAGTTATAGAACTATTTATTTCATTTTAAGTGAATCGTGGTACTTTGTTTTTTGAGTTATGGTCCATTTCATCTAAGCTGTCAAACTTATGTTTTTGAGCTGTTCACACTATTCTCTTATTTTCCTTTTCTTAGTACCTTAATGTTTTTCTCCAATGATTTTAACTGAAAAAATTGTATGTCTTTATGGTGTACAATGAAATGTTTTAGTATATGTATTCTCATTGAGTTTTATTCTTATTATTATTTCCTGCTTTTTGTTTAGGCTTGTTTTGTTTTACTTTTGGTTTTTCTCTTCCTTTTCTACCTTCTTGATGTGTGAGCTTAGAGAGCTGATTTTCGTGTTTTTAAATAAGTGCATATAGTGCTATAAATTTCTGTCTCAGCACTGTTCATTGTCTTTTTAATTTCCATTAAGACTTTATCTTTGATCTGTGGATTATTTAGATGTGCATTGTTTAGTTTCCAAGTGTTTGGTGATCTTCCTTTTATTTTTCTGTCATTGATCTCTAGTTTTGTGTGTCAGAAAACACTCTGTATGATTTCAATTTTTAAAAGTTTGTTGAGGTTTGCTTTCTGGCCCAGGATATAGTTTATTTTGGTATGTGTTCCATGGTATTTCATACTTGAAAACAATGTATATTCTGGTGTTGCTGGATGGAGTGTTCTGTAAATGTCAATTAGACTCTGTTGGTTAATGGTGCTGTTGAATTCCATATCTTTGCTTATTTTCTTTCTGTAGTTCTACCAGTTTTTGAAAGAGTGGTGTTGAAGTCTCCAACCATAATTGTAGATTTATCTATTCCTCTTTTCATTCATATTATTCTGTTGCACATGTTTTTCAGCTCTGTTATTTGATGCTTATATATTTAAGATTGCTATATCTTCTTAATGGACTGGCTTTTTTTATTATCACGCTATAATGTTCCTCTCTGACTCTGGTAATTTTGTTTGCACTGAAGTCTTTTGATTAGTTTCCACATTATCTTTTTCTATGCTTTTAATTTGCTTATATAATTATTTTGAAGTAAATTTATTAAAGATGACATATATTTGGGTCATGGTTACACATATTCTGTCAATACATTTCATTTATTTTGTATATTTATGCCACTTACATTTAAGGTAGTTATTGATATGGTAAGACTTAAATTTTGTTGTTTTCTTTTTCTTACAGTCCTATGGGTTACATGAACGTTTTTTAGAATTCCATTGTGATTTATCTACAGTGCTTTTGAGTATATTGCTGCACAGTGCTTTTGAGTATATCTCTTTTCTAAATTGTTGCTTAGGTATTAAATTACATGCAAAACTTATCACCTTCTGCTGGCATTGTAATTTTACCAATTAAAGTGTAGAAAACTTACCTCTTTTAATGCCCTAATACCTTCACTTGTTTGTAATAATTTTTTTGTTTGTTTGTTTTGAAACGAAGTCTTGCTCTGTCACCCAGACTGGAGTACAGTGGTGTGATCTTGGCTCACTGTAACCTCCGCCTCCCAGGTTCAAGCAATTCTCCTGCCTCATCCTCCCGAGTAGCTGGGACTACAGATACCTGCCTGGCTAATTTTTGTATTTTTAGTAGAGATGGGGTTTCACCAACATGACCAGGCTGGTCCTGAACTCCTGACCTCAGGTGATCCACCTGCCTTGGTCTCCCAAAGTGCTGGGATTATAGGCATAAGCCACTGTGCCTGGCCATAATATAATTATATTAAATAATCCACTACAATATATTTATTAGAATCACGTCAGACAGCATTATAATTTTTGCTTCAACTGTCAAACATAATTCAGAAAACTCAAGAGAATAAGGACATTCCATTGTACTGTATTGTAGTATAAAGTATGTTTACTAAGTTTTTTCTCCCTTTCTGATGTTTCAAGTTTCCTTCTTTTATCATTTCCTTTCTTCACATAGAGCTTCCTTCAGCCATTCTTTTAAGGTAGGTCTGCTAGTGACAAATTCTCTCAGTTTTTCTTCCCTTGAAAATGTCTTAATTTCTTCACATTTCTGAGGGATATTTTCTCTGAATATAAGATTCTGCACTGATTTTTTTTTTTTTTCTTAGCAGTTGAAAAATATTATACCATTGACTTCTGGTCTCCATAGTTTCTGATGAAAACATTTCATTCAACTGATTTTTCTCATATCAGATGTTCTTTTTCTCTTGCTATTTCAAGACTTTTTGTTTTTAGAAGTTTGATTATGTGTTTTTGTGTGGATTGCTTTAGTTTTATCCTCTTTGGGGTTTGCTCAGCTTCTTAGAAAAACTTTTAGCTGCTGTTTCTTTGAGTACTTTTTTCAGCTTCACCCTCTTCCTACTGTTCTCTTGGAACTCTGATGATGTAGTGTTAAAACATTTATTACAGTTCCATAGATCTCTGAGGCTCTGTAGAAGTTTCTTTCCCCTCAGACTGTTTTCTATGTGTTGTTCAGATTGGATAATTTTTATTGCTCTATTTTCCAAATTCATTAATTCTTCCCTTTATTCCTTCCATTCTGCTGTTGAACCCATCTATTGAGATTTTTATTTCAGGTACATTATGTTACAATTCTACAATTTCCATTTGGTTCTCCCTTATATTTTCTATTTCTTTGATGAGATTTTAAAAATTTGTTTCAGGTGTGTTTGTAATTACTTACTGAAACATTTTTATTATGGCTGCTTTAAAACCCTTGCCAGATAATTCTAACATCCCTATTTATCTTGGTGTTGGTATCTATTGATTGCTATTTTTCATTCAGTTTGAGATCTTCCTGGTATGGCAAGCGATTTTTTTAATTGAAGTCTACACATATTGTTATTATGTTAGGACACTCTTGATCTTACACTCCCTGTTTGAGAGTGGCAAGAGTGCCTCATTAATGCTTCCTCTGTGGCCTCTACTGATGCCATGGGGTGGAAGATGTGTTGCAGCCTCATTGCCAATGGGTGGTGGTGAAAGGTAAAGTCTTGACTCTCCATTAAGCCTCCTTTCACACAACTGTGGTCAGGGGAAAGTACAGGCATCTCATTGTTGCTGGTGGAGGTAAAGTCTAGGCTCCCTAACATAGTCTCCATTGACACTGTGGAAGAGACCTTGTTATTGCCTGGTGGGGAGGGATAAAAATCCCCTTTACTTGTCCTTCTCTGATACAGCAGAAAGGTTGGGACATCTCATTATAGCCTATTGAGGATGAAGTGAAAGCTTTCCATTCAGCCTCTGCTGGTATGGGGTTGGGGCTACAATTTTTTCCATAGTGTTTTGCTGAAGTGGAACAGCTATTGTCTAAAAGTTACCTTTCTAGGCTTCCCCCCTTCCTAGTCCTTTTGCCAAAGAGCAAACTTTTGTTGGAGGTTTATTTTGCCAGTGCCTATCGCATTTTTAGGATGTTGACTGCCTCAGCTTCAAGTCTAGAATATATGAGACTGAAAGAAAACCTATGTTATTTTTCTTTCAGTCTTGAAGCACTGTGTTATTCCTTCAGTCTTGAAGTCCTTAGTCTGTCATTTTCTTTACCCCTTTCAGTCTTTTCATGTTTTTGGTTTGTTTCTTAATAAATAATGTTCAGAATTTTTTGTTGTACTTAGCAGGAGGAATAGAAAAGTACATCTGCTCCATCTTTCCAGAAATGGAAGTTTTCAGCTTTTGACATTTTGGGCTAATTTTGTTTTGGGCACACTGCTCAGTGAATTGTAGGACATTTAACAGCATCCAACAGCCTCTTCTCACTAGATGCCAATGTCACTGCCGACAAAAACAACTAAAAAATGTCTCCAGACATTGACAAATATACTTTGGGCAGGGAAGAGGGAATTGCTCCTGGTTGAGATCTACTGTTGTATTGTACATTATAATCTTGAGAATCAGGCCCATTCTTGTTGGTGTCTGCATTCCCTCCAACATATAACACAGGGCCTTGCACACAATAGCAGGCATTTAATTTCTAATAAACTCTGTATTACCCGCAGAGATGGATGGGTGGGAAGAATGTATCTAGCTGAGCTCTTCCATTCAAAGGTGAACCAAATGAAAACATTTTAATTTGGTTCTATGATGTCGATATCTTCCATTGCTATATTTTGAATAGTCTCATCAAATTTAAAAGAGAAATAATACCACACTTCTACCAGTAGTGCAATTTTCACATACTATCACCACCTCTCAAAATTATTTGCCAGGACTACCAAAAGTAAACCTATGTATATTCTATGAAGCTAAAATTCTACTCCTCAATATACATCCAACATGAATGGTAAGTCCTAGAATGTGCATAGAAGAACTATTCATACAAACACACTGTAAAAAATGTCAATTAGTGATAGAATGAATAAATGATGGTATCTGTTCACATAACGAGAATGAATGGATTCCAACTAAATCTAAAGAAATGGATGAATCTCACATAATATTGAGTGAAAGAAGTCGAACACGAAAGAGTTGTACAGTATGATTCCACCTCTACAAAGAACCCAGTAAGAGGCAAAATTAACCTACACTGCTGGCAATTAGGAGGGTAACTATATTAGTTTCCAGGGTTGCCATAAAAAAAACACCGAATGAGTACTTAAACAAAGGTTTTCTCAGTCCTGGAGGCTAGTAATTGAAAATCAAGGTGTTGGCCAAGGCTGGTTCTTCTGAGTCCTCTCTTTTTGGGCAGTCTTTTCCTTGTGTCTCCCCATCAGCTTTCCTCAGTTCCTGTCTTTGTTCCAATCTCTTCTTATAAGGATGCTTGTCAGACTGGATCAGGGCCCACCTGAATAACCTCACTTAGTTACCTATTTAAAGATCCTATTTCCAAATACGGTCTCATTCTGAGGTACTAGAGGTTAGGACTTCGACATACGAATTTGAGAGTAGGCAGGGGGAAAAGTGGGGAGGACACAAGTCGGTCCATAACTGCGACGCTTGGTGGTAGCAAAAGTGACTGAAAACAGGCATGCAGGGAGCTTCTAAGATGCCGGACAGTTTCTTAATCAGGGTGCCGCCTAAATGGAGTGTTCAATTTGTTAAAGTCCATCACGCTATTTACTATTCTACATATACATATTATACTTCAAAGTTCAGTGAAATTGAAAGCAAAAGAAAAAAAGAGCCCAAGATAAAAGAAAACAGACTCAAGAAAAGGATGAACTACAAATTGAGTTGCAGATAAACTGAATTATTTAAAACTTACCCTAATTAGGAATTACTACAGTCTCTGCTTTCAGGCATCAGATTGTTCTTTTGGCTTTTCTGCTCTTATCAATTACTCTCCATAGATCTTTTACAAAGATGTGTTTTCTCCTCTTGTCCCAAGTAAAAAATTCCTCAAGGCAGAAATTAAAAACAAATAAATGCTCATCAACCTGACTAAATCATAGCTGGTTGGTCTCCTCTACCCTGAAGTCAGCACCTCTTGAGGAAGCTACCAAATGAAGACTTCCCTATTTTCTTTTAAAAAATATTCCTCCACATTTCTTAATGAACCTCTCACTTGAGGAACTTCTTTTAAAACTAATCACTGAAATTCAAGAGGCAATGTACTTATTACCAAGGCCAACTCCAAAAAGGCAGTTGGGAAGGTATGCAAAGGTAGTGAGGATAGACAGGACTTTATGGTGAACAATGGTTAGAATAAAAGTGATAAGGCAGACCATCAAATGGAAGAGTCCCAGTTTAGGCAACTGGATTTGTAAAAAATATTTGGACAAAACATTGTGAACTGGAGAAGATTAGATGCTCTCAGTGTATGAAAAATGTCTTGTATAGGCTGATAGAACTTAAGGGTAAAAACTTGCTGGAAAAGTTCTAAGACTAATTCCGAGAATTCCAAAGCCAGCTGAAATGGACTGGCTTACATTGTCTTACCATGAAACAGAATAAAATTTAAAAAGCCAATTAAAATGTAAACAACAAAAATCTGTGTGAAAGCATGGGCCTGCTGTGGTGGACTGGATTTAAAGAGCAAGGTACCAGAGAAAAGACAAGCCCCCTGAGTGGTGCCTGACATTCTATACCTGTTCTCCCCTCAAGGCTTTTGCTGATTCAAAAACTGCACAGGTGGAGAGGCTAAGAAACCAAGCAGAAAGCTCTGCTAAGGGACAGAGAAGTAGGGCAGCACCTTCATCAGTCTCTAGGGGACTGGGAGCACAAACAGGAGATCAGAGCTAGCGGGGCAGCCACAGGAGAAAGGAGGTTCAGAGAAGCGAGACTGATCTCCACATAGAATTCCAGGACGGCAGTTATTTAGTTTCATCACTTTAAAAAGGTCATCTGGTTAACTTCTACCTTCTATTGTTTCTGTCAATACTAGGTGTTGGCAAGATTGTGCAGCAACTAGTACCTGCATGCACTGCTGGTGAGATTATAAGTGGTACTGTCATTTTGCAAACGGTCAGGCAGTATTTAGTGAAGTCAATGCTTACATACCCCATGCCTAGCAATCCCACTTCTGGGAAAGACCCAGCAGAAACGCATATGAACATGTACCGAAAGAGATACAGAAGAATGTTCATAGTATTAAGAAACTGGAAACAATCCAAATGTCCTTCAATAGTGGAACAGATAAATTTTAGTATATCCATATAATGATCTACTATACATCCCGGAAAAGTATGACTGTGCTGCTCAAAAATCATAGAGGAATTTCACATACATAATGTTTAAAAGCAAGGAGTACATTCTATACAACTCTACTTATATGATACTCAGTGATAGTAGTCTCAACATTGTTACCTTTGGGGATGGAGTATAATGACTGGGGCACCCCAGTAACCTCTGGGGTTCTATTGCTATGGGTGGAAACACGCATGTTCACTTTGTAAAAATTCACAAATTGTGCACTTATGATCTCTTCACTTTGCAGTATGTATGTTCAACTTTACTTTAAAATTACTTTTAAAAAGGAGGAAGTCTAAGACTTTCACTGAGCAATATGACAATAATATGATAAGAGACATCAACTGAAAACATCTTATAACAAAGCAGCCAGAAGTGTTGGATAAAATGTAACCAACACTTTTTGTAAATGTACAAATGAATTCTCCCAAAAGGAAAGTGTCAAGGGCCAACACTGGATAAGGTACTGATTTCTCTCTCCTAGGGAAAGAACAATGTTAAAAGATAAGCCATAATAAATTGCAAGGCGCTGGGTCCCTATGGGATTCAGAGAGAGAACAGAGACTCCTGTATAAATGAAAAAAAAACTGGAGGGCTATATTCTAACTGTAAAATTGCCTAAAAGGAAGAAAATTCCACCCTTAGGTTAAGTCAAACACAAAGGTTGTCTGTTTCAGCCTGGGCTATGTCTGAAAAAAGTCAACAATAAATCGTTTCTGAAAATTTGTAACCATGGTCTTGTCCTCAGTTGAGCTGAGGATCACATTTACATTTCTTGCTTGTAGCAAGAACCATCAGGCAACTGATCTGGAAAAAGCCATCAAGGGATATGTCCAGCTTTTTCTTTACTTTTACAGAAAAACCGTGAAGAGCATAGAAGCTGGAGCCAAAAGAGTATGTGTCCTCTAACTCAAAAATTTCCTTCTCCTGATTTTATATATATCAACAATACTTTCAAATGGATGTGCCTTAGAGGGAGGCATCTGTACTCCATAATTAAGAAGGAACATAATGTCTTTGGCTTAGGTATCCTCCACAAAACAGGCCTTTTTAAAAACTGTAATGTCTTTGACTTCACATTTAATTCCACAGACTTTTAATAACCATTTATACAGTCCCTCTCTCTAGGACCTTTTCATCTTGCAGCACAGAGAAAAGTCATGGGCAAACGTAGATCCAAGCACGTAACACTCTTGTTTTAGATCATCAGTTCCTTCAACTGGCCCCTCACATAATATGATTTCAAGATCCTTTTCCATTCTGGCTCACGAAGTCAAGAAAAATTGGACAGATTTATGAGTAGCTGATGAAATTAAAGTTGTTGCAAAGGAAGTGCTCAGAGACCAAAGATGAAATGGAAGCCAAGCAAGTCAACCAGAGTCAGTTATGGAGAGCATCTTAAGTTTCCGTTTCTGGGAAGGAAGTATGGTACTATGAATCTGGAAGCACCAGAGGCACAAATAATGTAATGGAGGAGAATGCACTTACATCACACACCTTCTGAAAAGAAGAGGGACAGGGAACCTGAATTAGCTACAGGTGTGTCCAGCTGATGCCACCACTGCCAAAAGAGTGATTCCAGTCAGGAGGAAGCTTTCCTGACACTTACTTGGCCAAACAATAACACAAAACAAGTCTGAATCCCTGAATGTCAGTTGCTAAGATACACTATGTCTCTATCCACATGCAAGTGACTGAGGTCAGCTTTAGAAAATTCATGACATTCAGTGAATCCCCTAAGCAATTTGGGGTGTGCACTTATTCCGTGTATATAAGATTGAATACTTAGGTGAGATGATTTTTTCACTTTCAACAAATTATTTTCACATCAGGTGATAATTTAAATCTAGTTAACTATGTCACAAAACAAACCAAAAAACTAGGAATGTCTTAGAATTTCCATATCTCAGTTGCCCTTCCTAAGCCCACTGGTAGTCCTAGAGCTGCTTCAGACTACTAACAAACAGAAAAATCTAGAGTTAGCTAGTAGTGAAATACATTTTCTATTTTAATTTATTAATAAAATGGCAATATTTCCATTGTTAGAAAAATCTGAAGAAAACCTGGAGGAAAGAGCAGAAGACTCATGGGAAATAGGGCTGGCCTAGCAGGAAGCTGAGTGTGGCCTCACCCCTTCTCGGGTTATAGCTTTAAGTTCCTACTCCTTACCCGATGCTCAAGGCCCTACAAAAATCACCTAGCTCCACTATTTTGGGTCCATAATCCTCTCATACAAACTAGTTGCTACTCCCAGGTCAGGTGTCTCCCCATCCACTGAGCACACCTGGGGAATCTTGTCTCTACACCTTTGCTCTGAGTGAGCTCCTGGAAGACATGTTCTCTTCAATGCTGGACCTCCAGTTCCAAGTTGTTCAGCTACTGCAATCTTCCCAGCACGTGATGCTTTCGCTGGCCACCTCAGTCCCCAGTAGCTCTTCTTCCTGTAAACTCCCACAGCGCTTAATGCCAGGTTCCACTTGGCACTTACCTTTGTCCTGCTAATTTTGACATCTGATATGTTCAGATCCTATCGACCCAACTAAACTGCCTGATCCCTGAAAGAAGAAACCAGATTCCTATCTTTCAATTTGTAATTCCCCAAGGGGCCTAGCATGGTTGTTTTGTATTTTGAACCTCAGTGCAAGACTTTCTATTTATCCCTTTAAATTGAAGGACAAAAAGATAAAAGTAGAGAGGAAAAAAGAGAAAAGGATAAATTGTGTAGAGACCACTCTGCAATACCTTTAGGTATCTGGACTTTGAAATGATAGATTATGACCTCAAAAGAAAGCATCAAGATGGAACTTCCTCTTTTCTCTGAGAGGCATTCAAGCAGTATTTCTGGTCCCTTGATTTTTCTTTTTGACAAGGATATACTTGTATACCATCAAACGTGGCCCAGAGCCTACACAGAATACCAGTTCACATTCCTTTTTCCTCTGCATTATCTCCACTAAGGTTACCTCAAAGCTCAGTCAGTACCAGAAGAAGCACAGTCACATTTTTCTATGGTCTGAATGTGTCCCCCAAAGTTCATATGCAACTTAATCACCAATGTGAGGATATTAAGAGGCGGGGCGTTTAAGGAGTGATTAAGTCATGAGCATGGAGCCCTCACTAATGGGATTAGGGCCCTTATAAAAGGGCTTGAGGGAGTGGGTCTGTTCCCTTCCCCCGCTTTTGTCTTCTGTCATGTGAGGGCACAGTGTTCCTCCCCTCCAGAGGATGCAGCAACAAGGTGTCACCTTGAAAGCAGAGAGACGATGCCCTTCTAGAACCTGCCGGCACCTTGATCTGGGACTTCCCAGCCTCAAGAACTGTGAGAAATAAACTTCTATTGTTTATATATTACCCAGTCTGAGGCATTCTGTGATAGCATCACAAGTGGACTAAAACACACTTCCCATACACTAGCTCTAATCAGCGGGGTACCAGCTTCAAAAGCAAGTCAGCTAGCTTTATCGCCACAGGAGCCAGCCCAAAGACGACTACATATACAAAGCAAATCATCTTGGTTTTGCCTAAAGTCACTGTTCATAATGGTTCTCAAATTTAGTTGCATATTAGAACCATCTGGAGGGCTTTTAAAAATCCTTATGCCTACCTGGACCATTTAATATGAATCGCTGGGAATAAATCTAGGTGTTAGAGTTTTCGAAAGTTTACCAGGTAATTTCAATAGACAGCCAAGTTTGAGAAGCAGTGGTTTAACCAGATCTATTAGCAATGGTCATTCCATAGTGGGTAATGTTAGAAAATACTGGCCCATTTGGAAATGAATAGTGACTATAGGTGGCAATAAAACTTATTTTTGATTACTCAGATGGCTGGATATCTAGTTTTCAGTTAAGCCAATCTTGAGTGCTTCCATGTTTTTCTCTGTCCTGTAGACCCCATTATCATCTCTACCTAAAAGTAAACAAGAAGAGTCTAGAAATGATAACACTACATTTCTCTTATGTACAGGAGCTCCCTGTAGTTCTTGCCCCTGACTTTTCATTAGAATCAACTGCAATATTTAAAGTACCAATGCAGGGCCCTAATCTCCGAAATGCTGGTTCAATTTGTGTACAGCTGTGATTCTTAACTCATCACCTGACAATCCTTTAGAAATACAAATTCTCAGGCCCTATCTCAGACCTACTGAATCAAAAATGTAGGTGTAGAAGGGTGTGGGAGCAGAAATCTATGTTTTAATAAGCCCTCTGGAAAATGATGATGTTGCTGAAGCTTGAAAACCACTGGTCTAGGCAGGGCAAAGCTTTCAGTGAGTGCTTTGAAAAGTTTCACAGGTGTTTCTACTGCACACCCTAAGTGGAGTTTCCAGGGTTAAAGAGTACTAGCTTGGATAGTTGACATTTCCTTTAATTTTGGTTTCCATGCTCTCCCAATTTCTAATCCTCCATGAGAAGCAGAATACCACTCACTGGGCTGAATATGAGAACTCTTGGATAATTCCCGTGTTATGCTGAAACATAATGGATTTGGTGGTGGTGTGTCCAAGCCATTTTAACAACTGAATTAGATCAGCAGTGAAACCCATCTAACTACTCACTCAAACATTTGTCAGTAAAATTCCCTGTCCTCATTATCTCTACCCCCACCAAATAAACAGACTTTCCTCCAAAGTAGAATAGCCAGTTAACAGTGATTCTGTAGCCAAATATAACCATCTATTTTTTATAGGATAAAAGAGACATGAATATAATGGGTATTTCTTTATTTTGAAATGGGCCTTTGGGTCAAAATTCCACGCTTCAGTTCAGTGTTCATCTCATCCTTCAAAAAAAAACTTAATAGTTTAAAAATCTCAAGGGATTTTATTTGTGCAATGATGACATTTAGAATTCTAAATTTTAGAGACTGCGTGAAAGTCTCTGGCAAGATATGTAATCAATGGAATCTTTATATGAACATCAATTCATACATTACATCAAAGAGGTTACTATGCACTGACTAATGCCTCAAAGAGTGGCAGACAGACTGGCTGTTCTCTTGTCCTACATTTCACTGGACCTGGGGGTAGAGGGGAAGGTATTTCCTCCTGTGGAGTGCCAAAAATACTTCACGAGAAAGGAAACAATCCTATGGCTCAGTTTATGTCTCTGAGAATCTCTGATATGTTACTGGTGTGGTACAAAAGATCTAATAGCCTTAGAAAAGAGGAGCAGCTGAGATTGCAAGCATGCCTCTCTTTATACATGCACCAAAGTCAAAAGGGCTGTTCACTCATAGACAGCCCAGGGGACCCCAATCAGTCTACTAAGAGTTTACCTCGAGGGCAGTAGATGTCTGGAGCCCATCGGTTGCACTCATAATTGTCTGCTGCCTTTTCACAGGTGAAACATTTAAATCCACCAGGATATGGTGTGGCTAAAAAAAAAAAAAAAAGGATTAAGAGAAAAGATTAATTTTTAGACAAGGCACAGAATCCTGTGAAGTTTGATGTTTTCTTCATTTTAAAGAAAGGATTCTCAAGACAACTTAGCAGTTTCTTAAACATTTAACTACCATATGACCCAGCAACTTTACTCTTGGGCATTTATCCCTGAGAAATGAACATTTGTATTCATGCATAAATCTGTACACAAGTGTCAACAGCAACTTTATTTGTCATAGCCCAAAACTGGAAATATCATCGATGTTCTTCAGTGGGTGAATGGCTAAACAAACTGTTGGATATCCATACTATGGAACATTAGTCAGCAATAAAAATGAATGAACTGTTACTACTTTCAACAACTTGGGTGAGTTTCCAGGAAATTACTTGGAGTGAATAAAGCCCATCCCAAAAGGTTATATATTGCATGGTTCCATTTATATGACATTTTTGAAATGATTAGTGGTTGTCAGGGGTTAGGGATGGCAGAGATGGGAGTAGGTATGGACAGGTGGGGAGAGAGGTGGGTTTGAGGCCAGCAGGAGGAACCCTTGTGCTACTGAAAGTCTTCAGTGTCTCGACTGTGGTGGAGGATACACAAACCTACACATGATAAAATTAGGTAGAACTAAATGTACACACACAGAGTAAAATTGGGGAAATCAGAATGACATTGGTAGATTGATTGTATTGATATTAATATATTGGTTGTGATATTATGCTATAGTTTTTTTTTTCTTTTGGGTTTCACTCTCGTTGCCCAGGCTGGAGTGCAGTGGCATAATCTCGGCTCATGGCAACCTCCATCTCCGGGTTCAAGCGCTTCTCCTGCCTCAGCCTCCCAAGTAGCTGGGATTACAGGCATGTGCCAGCATATCCAGCTAATTTTGTATTTTTAGTAGAGATGGAGTTTTACCATGTTGGCCAGGCTGGTCTTGAACTCCTGACTTCAGGTGATCCACCCACCTCGGCCTCCAAAAGTGCTGGGATTATAGGTATGAATCACCACACCCGGCCTATGCTATAGTTTTTCAAAATGTCACCACTGGGACAAACTGTATAAGGAGTACATGGGATCTCACTGTATTATTTCTCGAACTCCTGGCCTCAAGGGATTTTCCAGCCTCGGCCTCCCACACTGCTGGTGTTACAGGCATGAACTACCACACTCAGCATCACTGTACTATGTCCTAAAATTGCATATGACTGTAAAATTATCTCAATAAAAATTTTAATTAAAAAGGCATTCTCTGGATTTCTAATAACTTACTCATGTCAACTTATACACAGATGTCAACATGCAAAGAAAAATATTGGGTTGAATCATCATGAAATTTCCTGATGTTTGAGCATTTCAATCTACAAAAGTGGCCATTTCTCTGGTACACTGTAAAATTTTTATCTGATCAGACCTGATGTCGTTATGAATCCCTGGAGATGGTGAGCCTTAGCTAAGAGAAGAGTCTTCATTGCTCAAATATATGCTGCCCATGCAGAGGTGATCCTCTTCAGGTGTCTTCTGGACCCATGTCCATAGAAGCCGGATGCTGAGGGGACATGGGGATGACGCACCAGAGGCTACAGCTCTAGCCTGAGGACTAGGCCATTCCAGGAAACCCCACTTAACTCTTCCCACCACTCCCACTGGTGAGTTTCTTCTTCCTGCCTTCAGAAGGAACCATCCTCCAAGTGCTTTTATTCTTTACCTATAAGCTCAGGTGGGGAGGGGGTCACACGAGATTCGAGCTCTGGAGATTGTCAGGGGCACCCAGGGACTTCCCTCCACAAAAAGATGAGGATCACCGAAGAATGTCAGGCCCAGCTGTTCTTTGTCCTTACCACTGATGTGCATTTAATTGCTTCTTAGCTCTAATCATTTGCTTGCTTCACTACTTAAGAGTTTTGCCTTTCATAAACAAAACTTGTGTTGTTTAATTTGTAAAATTACCTGGCCTATTTGAAAGCTGCAAACACTCAAACACTTCATCTGCAGGAGCCAACTGTTCTCCCTCACAGATGGCTGAGCCTGCATATCCCACTGGCGGAAATAATCATCTCAGGGTAAATTGCTCTGCCCACATGGAACCAATTAGATATGTTATCAAAAATAAATGAAGGAGAAGGCAGCAGCTTAAGGCCAGAACGATGGACCAGATATCACTTTGATTTTCACCTTGCCGAGAATAGCTGCCCCATCTATGTATATGCTTGCATTACTTCACAGACCTGACTGTGACAATATCAAATAATGTATCATAATCAAAAGTCATAAGCAGTCTAAAAAAGACGAGTAATCAGAACTTTTTATGGGCCCATTTGCATGCTCTAAGTCTCTCACATAGTAACTCAAATTCATAAACAGAATGACAGAAAGAGTGCATAGATCATCTCACAAAATGATGGAAAGCAGCTTAGACACAGCCATCCAACCACTCCATTTTCATGAGGAAATTTTAATAGGGGGGAAATGTCATATAATTGTGACAAAGAGAAGTATTTTGTAAACTATAAACAAATGTATTTTATATCTTCACATTACCCACCTATAGAAAAATGGGTTACACTTGAATTGAAAAGTTCTATTTAGCTAAGGACAGGTATACCTTGTTGTATCACAATTCATTTTAACACACTTTGCAAATACTGTATTTTTACAAATTGAAGTTTTGTGGCAACCTGCACTAAGCAAGTCTATCAGTGTCATTTTCCAATTGCACGTGCTCACTTCATGTCTGTGTCACATTTCGGGAATGCTTGAAATATGCCAAACTTTTTCATTACTTTTGTATCTGTATGGTGACTTGTGATCAGTAATCTCTGAAATACTATTATAATTGTTTGGGGGCAGCACAAACTGCACCCACATAAAATGGTGAACTGAATAAATGTGTATGTTTTGACTGCTCCATCAACCTGCTATTCTTCCATCTCTCTCTCTCTCCCTTTCCCTGCCCCAGACCTCCATATTTCCTGAGATACAACAACACTGAAATTAGGCCAGTTAGTAACCCTACAAATGCCTCTAAGTGTTCAGGTGAAAGGAAGAGTAATACAATTTTCACTTTAAATCAAAACCTAGATATGATTAAGATTGGTGAGAAAGGCATGTTGAAAGCTGAGATAGGCTGAAAGCTAGGCCTCTTGTACCAGTTAGCCAAGTTGTAAATGTAAAGGAAAGGTTCTTGAAGGAAGTTTAAAATGCTACTTTAATGAATACATGAATGTTAAGATGTAGAACAGCCTTTTTGCTGATACAGAGAAAATTTGAGTGGTCTGGATAGAAGATCATACCAGCCACAGCATTCCCTTAAACCAAGGCCTAATCCAAGGCAAGGTCCTAACTGTCATTAGTTCTACAAAGGCTCAGAGACATGAAGAAGGTGCAGAAGAAAAGTCTGCAGCTAGCAGAGAATGGTTCATATGGTTTAAGGAAAAAATCCATTTCCATAACATAAAATCATAAGGTAAAATGCAAAGTGCTAATGAAGAAGTTGCAGCAAGTTATCCAGAAAATCTACTTAAGATCACTGAACATGATGGCACTGAAAAGATTTTCAGTGTAGACAAAACAGCCTTATATTGAAAGAAGACACCTAGGACTTTCATATCTAGAGAGGAAAAGTCAATGCCTGGATTCAAAGGACAGGCTGATTCTTTTGTTAGATGCTAATACAGCTGGTGACTTTTAAATTGAAGCCAATGCTAATTTATCATTCTTAAAATCCTTGAGACTTTAAGAATTATGTTAAATCTACTCTATCTGTGCACTATAAATGGAACAACAAAGCCTGGATGACAGCACATTTATTTACAGAATGGTCCACTGAATATTGTAAGTCCGCTGTTGAGATCTACTGCTCAGAAAAAAGTATTTCAAAATACTACTGCTCATTGGCAACACACCTGGTCACTCAAGCGCTCTGACGGAGATCTACAAGGAAATTAATGCTGTTTTCATGCCTGTGAACCCAACATCCCTTCTGTAGCTGATGAATCGAGAAGTCATTTTGAGTTTCAAGTTTTATTATTTAAGAAATATATTTGTAAGCCTATAGCTGCCATAGATCATGATTCCGCTGATGAATCTGAGCAAAGTAAATTTAAAAATCTTATAGAAAGGATTAATCATCTAGGTACCATTAAGAACATTTGTGATTCACAGGAGGTCAAAATATCAACATTAACAGCAGTTTGGAAATACATGATTCCAACCATCACAGATGACTTTGATTTCAGTAGAGAAAGTAATTGCAGATGTGGTGCACGCAGCAAGAGAACTAGAATTAGAAGTGGAGCCTGAAAAAGCGACTGAATTGCTGCAATCTTTTGATAGAAGTTAAATGAATGAGGGGTTGGCTTCTTATGAATGAGCAAAAAAAGCAGTTTCTTGAGATGGAATCTACTCCTGGTGAAGATGCTATGAACATTGTTGAAATGACAAAAAAGGATTTAGAACATCATAGAACTGTTGATAAAGCAGTGGCAGGGTTTTGATAGGATTAATTCCAATTTTGAAAGAAGTTCTGCTGTGAGTAGAATGCTGTCAAACAGCATCACATGCTACTGAGAAATCTTTTGTGAAGGGCAGAATAAGCTGATACGGTAAACTTCGTTGTTGTCTTATTTTTTAAAATTGCCACAGCTACCCCAGCCTTCAGCAACCACCACCCTGATCATTCAACAGCCATCAATATCAAGGCAAGACACTCCACTAGCAAAAAGCTCAGATGATCGTTAGCATTTTTAGCAATAAAGTCTTTTTAAATTAAGATATGTACATTGTTGGCGGAACATGGTGGCCAACAATGCAATCTCAGCACTTTGGGAGGCCGAGTCAGGTGGATAGCTTGAGCTCACAAGTTTGAGACCAGTCTGAGCAACATGGAGAAATCCTGTCTCTACTAAAAATACAAAAATTAGCCAGGCGTGGTGGCGAACACCTATGGTCCCCACTACACAGGAGGCTGAGGTGGAGGATCACTTGAGCCCAGGTGGCAGTGGTTGCAGTAAACCGAGATGGCACCACTGCACTCCAACCTGGGCCACAGAACCAAACCCTGCCTCAAAAAAAAAAAAAAAGGAAAAAAGATATGCATGTTGTTTTTTAGACATAATGCTATTCCACACTTAATAGACTATGGTATAATGTAAACATAACTTTTACATGCACAAGGAGACCAAAAAATTTGCATAACTTGCTTTATTGTGGTTAATTGCTTTGTTGTGGTGGTCTGGAACTGATCCTGCAATAATCTCTAAGGTATTCCTGTACGTGTCTGAAGAATTAAAATATCAAAAACAAAACAGGTTCTCAAACGCCAAAGCCATGCAATACTCTTGCAGATATTTTAATTAATCATATAAAATATTTTAGGAAACTGTCCTGATTGGATACATTAAAAAATAGTTTCCCTATCAAGTTTAAAATACTCAATACATAAACAACTTTCAAAGATTGGACTTTAAAATAGCTTGTAAAATTTGAAGTGGAATGATCAAAGTAGACATTTTGGGGAAAAAAGATATAAAGCATTTGTCAAAGAACAGCATTTCTCAAAAAAATGATCATCATATTCACCAAGGTTTATGGCTGCAAGCTACCCGTACCACTTCAGTTTGCATGATTAATTCACTGGGGCATCAAATTTTATCTGTCCTGTCACTGCAGCCAGTAAAATTTTTGGATGGAATATTGAATTAGTTATTCCTGGAAACTTTCCCATCAGAGATAAATTAAGAATTCTGAATGAAGACTGACGATCCAACTACTCCAAAAACAAACTTATTGAGACCCTAACCCTAGTAAGTTGTAGTGCTCCCAAATTTGAATTACTTAATAGACTTTTCAAAATGATCTTTTGTGAGACAAGTGACATACTAAATCAAACACTTATTTCTTACATAAGCAGGCCTGGATTCTGAAATTAACCCAAAGTATACTTAAATTTAAACAGGAATGGGGACTAAAATACTATGGCAGCAAAATGAAGCTTTGCTTAAATTCATTTATCTCTGAGTTTATCAGCACGTATCACTGACAATTAACCAAATTATCTCATTTTGGGTGAATTTTCTTTTAGAATCTACAGTTCCATTATCTGT
The DNA here is from genome assembly GCF_002776525.5 of Piliocolobus tephrosceles. Classification (NCBI taxonomy): domain Eukaryota; kingdom Metazoa; phylum Chordata; class Mammalia; order Primates; family Cercopithecidae; genus Piliocolobus; species Piliocolobus tephrosceles. The sequence continues at coordinate 35,160,380 of NC_045444.1, read as the reverse complement.
GCACAGTCTCAATGGTTAGAGTTTAATATTTGCTTGTAGGAACTTTTATTGACATCTTGGCAGGTAATACCAATTAGTGAATAATCACACCCTGATTAATGACAAATCTCTGCAAACATACTGCTTTAAGTGGATAATTAAGGTATAATACCAAGTAAATGGTTAAATTCTTCCCTCTTCAGATATTTTGCCAAAAATGAGGTCTACAGATGAACAACTATCACTATCTCCAGTAACTTGCTAACTGACACTGCATCTGATAAAGAGGTTTTTTTTTAAAAAAAAAAAAAAAAAAAAGGACGGAAAGAGGTTCCTAAGAGATGTGCTATTTGCTTCTTTGTTACTTCAAAGCATTGCAGAGCAAGCGGAGTTTCAAATTGTTGTGGCCCCAGCTGTGAATGAATCTAATTTGGCTCTTGATCACAGAGTTAATAAGCTCAGTACTCTGTATTTCAGGGCATAAGTCCTTGGTCCCTTAAGAGAAGGTGATTGTAAAGAAAAAAAGAAACACTAAAGTGCCCAGTTACTTCCTGTAAAATAATCTGTCCATTAACTCTCATGGTCAGCCATAGTTCAACCGACCATAATTCATTTGTACGGTATCAGAAAAGATTTAGTCTTTGTTTCCACCTCTTGGAACTTTTGCCTAGACAAAGGCCTTCAGTTACCAAAACCGTGGTGAGAACAGACTTTTGTTTTGAAAGGTATGCTGATGTGTAACGCATCCAAACATTTTTTGATTCTTACCAAATTAACTTCCATTGTTTATGAAAACTGGATGCAAATATAAAAATTCTAGAAATCTAATAAATGTATCTTTTTTCTCAGTCCACCTGGCAACAAAATATTGTGAGTACAATTTTAATAGGGACATATTTCTAACAGAAATAAATACATTATCTGGTACCTTCCCAGAAAGTCCCCTTATTCTCCAAGATTTACGTAATATAGTCTGAACAAACTTATTTGGCTCTCTACGTGTACACAAACAAGCCCCCACAGGAATACAGCTCTTTGGTGCACATGATTGAGGAAAGATTCAAAATATGCAACCAGAGGAAAACTGGATATTCTTAGGAAAGGTTTCCTTCTATTCTAAGGAAAGAAATGGAGGCCACAAATAGGTTGCAGCCACTTAGTATATTAAATTCTGCTATCTCTTATGATGTCTGACTACCAAATAAGCAGCTCCATTTCTCTTAATACTAAGTCTTGTTTTGAAATTTTTTATTTGATTTGGTATTTTAATCATAGGATGGGAAGAAATTCATTTTTCACATAAAAACAAGCAAAGAAAAAAACAACAACAAATGACACAAGGATTATAGAAAAGAACATTATTGACGACAGTGCTTCAGATTTGAAAGCCATGAAGTTTCTTTCTTTTAAATGCTCAGAAACTTCAAAGATTAGGAAACCAGAGAGCAAAAAAGATTAGTTATGGGAGGCTGAATTTTCCCAGCCTGGGTTCCAATCTCTCCCCAGTTATTGTCAGTGATGGCTGCTCTGGGCACTGGAATGAGGAGAAAATAGCTTCTGTTTGTCTGGTACAGAAAATGTGTGTGCATTCTCATGCCTCCAGCATCACTGTATTCCTCCTTCAGCAGGTCCTGAGCTTCATGTTACATATTGTAACATTAACGAAATGTGGCTCACTCACAAAAGAACCCTGTTTGTGCCTTCATCTACAAAGTGAGGTGACTACATAAATAATTCAAAATCAAACTAATCCCAGACTTCCCTCATATATTTTTTACCGTCTATGTTCAACAGATACCTGCTTATTTGTAGAGAACACATCTTAACACGGTCTATTGCTCAAGGACAGAGAACCATGCCATTTAAAACATCAAAGTGTGAAAAACACACACACCACAAACTTCTAAAATAGTTCAAAGAAATTAGAAGTTAATGCTGATTTAAAAGTGGACAGAACAGGCTGGGGCGTGATGGCTCACACCTGTAATTCCAGAACTTTGGGAGGCTGAGGTGGAAGGATCACGAGGTCAGGAGATCAACATCATCCTGGCTAACACGGTGAAACCCGTCTACTAAAACTACAAAAAAAAAAAAAAAAAAAAAAAGAATTAGCCGGGTGTGGTTGTGGTTGCCTGTAGTCCCAGCTACTTGGGAGGCTGAGGCAGGAGAATGGTGTGAACCCAGGAGGCGGAGCTTGCAGTGAGCCGAGATGGCACCACTGCACTCCAATCTGGATGACAGAGAGAGACTCTGTTTCAAAATAAAAATAAAAAATAAAAAAAAAATTGACAGAATAAACAAAGTTCTGGCCAAGTAGCAGCCATTCATAGTAACTTCACTCTAACAAGAATTTATACAGTATTCTCATCATAAGTTATGGAAGGAGACTCTAAAGAGAACTTGGACCCTGATCTGCTAGTGAATCATCTACTTATAATCTCCCTTAGGAACAACTTCTGTCCTTCTCCATATCTCAAAATCATATCAGAAAACCTCATCAATTCTTTTTTCTTTTATTTGTATTTGTGTTATTCTGCATTTATTCCTATGCCATATGTTTTTGTTTCTTCAGTTTCTTACGGGATATCTTTTTCTTCTCGGCAACCTCCTCTTCTGGTTTAGGAACAATTTGATTCTTTTCAGTAAGGGTCACCTCGATGTGACAGGGGGAGCTCATGTATGGCTCTTTAAGTAAGTTCAGCCGTGCATCTTGGATCCCTTGCTCACCTGGATAGGCTCAATGACCAGGGAATCTACATCTAAACCCTTAAGTACAGCATGACTCTCTGTGTTTTTAAGCATGGGCAGCAAAAAATCAGCACTCTTTTCAGGTCACTGATCCTGTGTTCAGCTTCGCTGTTCGGCCTGGGCACAGCTACCAACTCCACCATCGTAATGTTAGAATGGTAGACATTAGTTTTGTAAAATGACACCTTTCAGACAACTTAGTGGCTTTTTGTACAGGCATACACTTGATGGCCTGGGCAGTTTTACAGGTGTTCTTAAAGTGAACATGAAGATCTGAACCCTGATTTGCATAATTTGGTTTTCCAGGTCAAGTTTAGAGTGAACCATTTTTACAGATCACCTCAGGCCAGTGAGGGGAAGAGGAAGCCCTACTAATTCTTTACATATGGCGAGTTTCTTCTAATCAGGCCATGGCTTTATTTAATTAACATTGGTCATATGAGCAGAACTTTTCCATCAATTTTTCAAGAGCAGAAGTGATTTCCCTCGGCTTGCAAGACTCAGCCTTCAAGACCTCCTTCTGAAATTGACTTTCCAAATAGAGGCCCACCACACAGGGCACTGACCCACCACACTACTGAGGCAGAAGTGGTGTGTGTGTTGTTAAATCCAGTCACCTTAATTCTCCTTCCCACTCTGTGTGTACAATCACAGCCTCCGTGTAGGTCCAGTGTGGACCTTTTCTGCAGCCCAGTTACTACCGAGTCTGTCACTGAAGTTGAGAAAGAATCACACAGAAGTTGAAAACTCTGGCAATCAACCCTAAGAGACAGAAACCTAGGTTTTTGATTCGCCAAGTCTAATAAAGTAGCATGCCTGTTTGCAGAAAACAGCAAAATGCAATCTAGAAAACAGAACAAATATTAAAGCACCTTCTCTTCATGCATATTATTAAAATAAAAAGCCCCACGAAACAAGCAGTCATATAAGTCTTCCATATGATTAACCAGTGGGCACCAGACTATACTGGTAAGAGGGTACGGAGACAACAGAAATCTAAAAAAATTATTTGCTGCCTATTAAAAGTGTATGGGAGTTATATAACACTGGAGCAGTGTATTCTCAGCACCCCCAGTTTACTAAGCCAATGATAATAAAAGCAACAATGTAAACAACCATTTGATTGCTGGTGTGGTATAGGCCTAGTTTTTTACAGATATTATTTCTGTTCCATAAAATAATGCTACAGAGTATGTACTATATTACTTTATCACTTTAGAAAAGACAAAATTAACACAAAGAATTCTCCTAACATTGATTGAGCATTTCCTATGTCTCACACTCAGTGCTAAGTGCTTCATACACATTTTAAATTTAATCTTCACAATGACAGGGAATTTATTTTAAGTCAAAAGGCCACAAAGCAGCCAAGCTAGTTGCTGACCCCAGTGGGTGGACTCCAAGCCCCAGGGCATTCTGCATACCACCTCTCAGTTAACCCAGAACATGCAGACATTAAATATTCCAACCACGTGGACTGAAGGAGTCCACATGGCTGCCTTCACTTTGTAGACTATGTGATCCTCAAAAGCAAGGACTGTGTTTGATTTGCCTTTATGCTTTCAAGCCTATCACAATCCTTGACACACAGTGGACACTCAAACTATATGTGTTGAGCAGAGCATTTCAAAAGAGTCATGCACCTTGGGGCAAAAGCTGAAGGTCAGAATATACACAATACAACCAGCTCTCACCTCAACAGGGTCAATAAAGAAGACGATTCATACAAACAGACACAATAAATACAAAGATAGAGAACGAAAGAGGAAGTCAAACTGCTGTGTTTCCTAAAGTGTGATCCTTAGAATATCTGCAGCAGAAGTACTGGAAGTTCTTGCTGAAAGCAAAAATCCACAGGTACAGCCTGAGATACATGCAAATCAGAAACTCTGGGGCAGGGATCTGGGCATCTATGTTATTATGCATTCCCTAGATAATTCTTAAATATAGGAACTCAAAAGGAGGCAGAGGGCATTGGAAGTTGTGGGAGGAAATTATGCTGAAATTGAGAATTAGATGCACAGAGAGGAAGACCAGCTATTATCTCACCTATAAAGGACTGATCTTTTACAAACAATCCTCCTTCTGGGATATGGTGGCTCACTTTAACAGCTGACTTAGGACCGACATGAGTACAAGGGGAAGAGTGTTCAGAATCAGAGTGATTGTGTAGGGAACAGAGAAAACAAGCCCAATAATTTGCCTTACCACCACCAAAAATCTTCTTGTGAAAAGATGAGGGTAAAGCATAAAACATCTTTTGTAAATTACCGCGCCCCCCTAATTAAATCACCAGAGGTTTTCACTATACTGAAGGATGCCTTCTCCTGGCTGGTTTTGGAACCACTTCTTATTTGAGATAAAGTGATATTTCTGCAGCAAAGAGAATAGTCTTACTTGAAGGGTGGAGGTAGATAATGTCTTTCACTGTGAAATCTCGGGACTGAGCAGCTTTCAGACAATCCGCCAGCAGGCTCAGGAGCAGGAGCCAGGCCAGAGCAGGGCCAGGTTCCATGGCAGATCGAAGCGTCACTCATACAGAGGGCCTGGGATTGGGCACTCAGGACGACAGCAGAGAACTTGCACCTGAAAAATGAAGAATCATCTCAGTGATAGACTGCAGAAAACCACAGGAGGCTTGGCTGAGCTCTCATGCTGGTAAGATGGGATGGAGAGGAACAGGGTATAAGGAAGTGGTAGACATGGAGAGAAACTTTATCAACAGTAATTTTAGAGAACTTAGAACATTCCAGCCCAGACACAGTCTTAATCAGGTTGCTAAGGCTCAACTGGTAGCCATCCCCTCTTATATCCAGCAGAGACTGTATCAAGAGAGACCAGCAGAGACTGTATCAAGAGAATTTTAACGAAATCCAGCTACGTTTTGCCAGGAGGCCACAGGATGGCTGTCAGAGTACGATAAAGAAGTCAGGAGCAAAAGCTCAGAAGCATTTCCCTGAGAATGGTGCAGGTCAGATAGGGAGTGCAGCCGTACTGGGCCACGATGTCCATGCAAACCTGTACAGGGCAGACTTTCAGATTTGGGAAAACAAACAAATACAGGAAAGCTGGTCTCTCCAAAATTAAAAAGTGCCTCCATGACACAAAATCTCCTTAATGTAACTAATATTTGTTGACCAGGTACTACTGAAGTCCTTTACGTATATCCATTTATTCTCCCAGCAACCCTATGAGGTAGGCACAATTATTAACCCATTTTGGGTAAACTGGGGTTCAGCAAATAAGTAGCAGATCTGACTCCAACCCCGGCAATGTGGCTTTGGAGTCTGCATTTTTAAACACTAGGCAATTCTGTGTTCTTAAGACTGACTTAAGGTGTATTTTAAAAACTGATTGGATGGATGCGGTAGCTCACGCCTGTAATCCCAGCACTTTGGGAGGCCGAGGCGGGTGGATCGCCTGAGGTTGGGAGTTCGAGACCAGCCTGGCCAACAAAGTGAAACCCTGTCTCCACGAAAAATACAAAAAATAAGCTGGGTGTGGTGGTGGGCACCTGTAATCCCAGCTACTCAGGAGAGTGAGGCAGGAGAATCGCTTAAACCTGGGAGGCGGAGGTTGCAGTGAGCTGAGTTTGCACTGTTGCACTCCAGCCTGGTCAACAAGAGTGAAACTCCATCTCGGGGCCGGGGGCGGGGGGGGAGAAAAAACTGATAAGATCGTGTTGTCACTATAGCACGAAGTGATTATTATCTACTCTGTCCTTTATTCTGATTGTCCTTTTTTCACTCAAAATTGAGGAAAAGACAAATCTGTAATAAGGCTGAACTGCTCTGCTTACTGGGAATGCAGAGATCTGTCCTAATCTTTATATAGGTGCTATTCTCTTGCTATCTTCTTGGTTTCCTATAAAGCTTATTCCTCATGGTACTTTTCTAAGTACCATTATCTCTATTTTTCTGCCAGGAGTCAAGGTTATTCATTTTATTTTAACCTAGCTGAAAACCAACAATTTTGATATTTTGTTTAATATAAATGTTCAACAAGATTTTTTAAATGCATAACAAAAGAATTCCAAAATTTGTAAAAATGCGTCCACAAGGAAATATGAAACAGAAACTCAGTAGAAAAAATCAGTATGACCCAATCAGATCTAGAATGTACTACAAAGCAAAATTAATCAAAACACAATGATAGAAAGTGTAAAAATGAATTTAGAAAGTAGAACACTCTAAGGAGTCCACAAATAGACCCAACTGTTTATAGGGTGCAAGCATTGCTCAAAATTACAGAACGGGACACATGTTAATAGTATTATAACTTTCTTAAATTTTTTTTTTTAAATAGCTGAAACCGCACTTTGGGAGGCCGAGACGGGCGGATCACGAGGTCAGGAGATCGAGACCATCCTGGCTAACACGGTGAAACCCCATCTCTACTAAAAATACAAAAAAACTAGCCGGGTGAGGTGGCGGGCGCCTGTAGTCCCAGCTACTCCGGAGGCTGAGGCAGGAGAATGGCGTGGACCCGGGAGGCAGAGCTTGCAGTGAGCTGAGATCCGGCCACTGCACTCCAGCCTGGGCCACAGAGCGAGACTCCGTCTCAAAAACAAAAACAACAACAATAAATAGCTGAAACCATAAAATGCATAACATGCTAAATTACTTCCAGATGTGTTTATTCTTTTTTAATTGGCAAATTGTTAGAAAACAGAGTAGAGCTCTCTTACCACTTGTAACAGCTTGATAATGCCAACCTTGCTAATTTCACGCTCACTACGCCACCTTCTGTTTATAATTTAATTCCCCAAGCAAACCTGGCATTCAGGAAGAGAATGGGCCACTCAATCACTTAGTAAGTGTGACTGCCAGGCACTGTGCTGGGCACTTGGTTGAACAATATGATGAAAAAACAAATATCCACCAGTATCTTTTGTTTTCAAGTTAGCAGCCAAGTGACAGAGACAAACATCACTTCATCTTGAAAGAATGCAACAGTGCTTCTTTCCACATCCATCTGGCTTTTCTCTGCCAGCATGGTGAGGTTGGTAAGGCGAGGCTGCACCTCTGGGACAGGTCTGCACAGCACCCCATGGAGACCTGGCAGCACCATGGCCAACACCTCCATCTCCTCCCAATCTGTATGTAGCAGGGCTCAGATTGAGAGTCAGAGATCAAAATGGCGTGAACATTATGTGTATAACCATAAACATAAATATGAACAAAAGCACAGACAAAAGACCAGAGAGGAAAATACAAAATTAAGATAGTAAAGACATGGTGTATGAGTTAGCCCAGGCTGCCATGACAAAATACCATAGACTGGGGGGCTTATAAAACAGAGATTTCTCAGTTCTGGAAGCTAGGAAGTCCAAGATCAAGGTGTCCGCAGGGCTGCTGTCTCCTGAGGCCTCTCTTCTTGGCTTGCTCATGGCTTTGCTCTGTATGCATAGTCCTGGTGTCACTTCCTCTACTCATAAGAACCCAGTCAGACTGGATTATAATCTCAGCTTTATGGCCTCAGTTAGCCTTAATTACCTCCTTAAAGGCTCTGTCTCCAAATACAATCACATTCCAAGGTACCAGGGGTGAGGCTTCAACATATGAATTTTGGGGGCACACATTTCAGCCCATTGCATGCTTTTTGTTGTTGTTGTTGTTTTGTTTTTTAGGTAACATTTCCTCCCACATGACATGTCCCAGTGATGATAATGTTTCATACTTTTAAAAGCGTGTAACTAATCTGACGTGACACAGAGTACTGTAAACTCCTTCCCAGGTTACAGGACCATGAGCTCCTCACGACAGGAACTTGCCATGATTATCCTTACTTTCCCTGCCTCAGACTCTGGCCACAGAGAGGGCTCCAAGAGCCTCTGTGGAGTGGATGGGAACATTTATGTCAGACTATTCTAATACCACAGGGGTGGCCTCCTGCCCTCCACTCCTTTTCTTCATCAACTCATCCTTTGTTTTGCCATAAGAGGTAAGTGATAAAAACATCATCACATCGGCTAAAAACAAAAATCCAGATCCATGCTATAGAAAAAGACTTAATTTGGAGCCATGTATACTATATCTTTTATGACCAAAAATATGAGCAAGTGGGAGTGAGAAACGTCTTGAGGGCATCGTTAAAAATTCACAGTATCAAGAATATAAAAAATTATCTTCATAGTAAATAGTAAAGCAAACTCATGGCAAAGTTTAAATGGATGAGGATTAAGTATAGCAGAGCTTTCGTTCTGGTTACTTTTTGGAAAAAAGTAACTACTTATAAAACTATGTGGCATCACTTCAATTTTTAACTTACTCTTCCAGGTATTCTTATGAAGCATTTTCCATTTTTGTTTTGTTGCCTTTAATACTGTGTTTAAATTGTCAAACATGCTTCCCCCCTCCCTCCACCATACCACTTACTTATCATCTAATTGGTTTGCAAATATCTATGTGCAGAACTAAGAGTGATCATGGTACCTCCATGGTGCCTAACATAGATGATGGGCTGATGGGTGCAGCAAACCACCATGGCACATGTATACCTATGTAACAAATCTACACGTTCTGCCCATGTATCCCAGAACTTAAAGTATGATAATAATATAACAAGAAATGGTGGGCGATGTCTTCACAATATATCATGCTTCCACACCCTTTCTGATAAAATTATACACTAATGCTAATGATATATTAAAGGACAATACCAAAAAGCCAAGGCTCAGGTCTAAAAGGAGATGGATATGTTTACAGACCATTCAGAGTACATACACGGTGTGGGGAAAATGCCATGGGGCTGCAGGGAAATGGACCCAGTAGCAGGGATGTGGTAGCAGAACTTGGTCTCTGTGGAGAAGAGTCTTACATGTTTTCATGTGAGATAGGGAACTAAAACCAGGCTCACAGCATAAAACTAGGGACTGGAGTATAGCTCTCTGCTTATAGAAGCTAAAAAACCCAAACGGCCAAAAATCCCAAATGGCTACAATTGCTGCTTGAAGCTGTGACTTATAACAAGCAGGCTGCCTCATGAGAAAACGAAGTTCCTGCTTTGCAGCCAGGAACTAAACCAAGTCCCCCACAGCTTTCCCGACTGTATGGCATTATCTCGACATCAAAAAAAAATTTTTTTTTTACTTGTATAAAAGATGCTGATGGAGGTCAGGAGCACATTGCCTTGTATCGCCTTCCAAGGCCACGTCCTGTGTGCACAGGATGGTGGATCAACGTGGATGAAATTAAAGCAACTACTTCATTCTTTACAAGAGATCCACCTCTACTCATCATAGGAAAGAGCAAGCTGAATTCTTTAGGCCTGATTTGTTTAGCACAAGTTTTCAAATTTGGGGGATTCAAATAATTTTTTAACATTGAATTTCATGTGTTTAATTCTGAATTGACAAATTCTTAAAGTAGTTGAATTCTAATTCTCCCAATACCTTTTACTTGTAAAATCATTTCTTCTTCGGAAAAAAAAAAAAGAGCATGTCTTTTCTAGGTTTATGTATAATTAGAAAAAGGACTGAAAGGATAGACACCAAAATAATGTAGGATTTGGGGAGTATTTTAATATTCACTTACATGTTCAAAACATCTTAATGAGCAGGTATTATTTCATAGAGAAAAAAACTTTTAATAACATTTTTCAAAGAATGAGTTTGACAGACTTTTTATGCACAAGTCAGATTTTCACCTAAAACCAATGAACATAACCTCAAAATAGTCACATGTCTTCTAAAATAATAGATTCAATATGAAACAGAATGTTCTCTCTTCTCTTACCATGCCCTTCCCTGGTGTCCTAACACTATTTGGAAGATGCAAGCCTAAGACAATGAGGCAAAGGGGGAAAAGAGAGATGGAAATGAATCTAGAAGCACATGCAGGCAATGTGCTTGTAGGGTACTATGCTGCTCACCACCTCAAATCATGTCACAATGGTAGAAGATTAAGAGGAAGGCCTGCATCTTTGTGTAGCCCGTGGAAGGAGAAAGGGAGAAGTCATCTGCCTGGTTCCTTCCTGCTTGATCCAGTTCCACTGCTCAAGCTTCACTCTACAAGGAACTCCCTCCCTCCCCTACACTTCAGCAGCCAGAATGGAGGGCCATAGCCCAGTGTGGATGGACCTCTGATCAGGAAACAGAAAGCAAGCACCTGGCACGGAAATCTGAGGTTTCTTTTATTGTACGAACATACGATGTTTATCCATTATCAGATGATATACATTGGGTGATTTTCACTTTTTGGCTATTGTGAATACTGCTGCTGTTAACATTCACATACGTTGTTTGTGTGTGGACATATGCATTCTGTTTTTCTTGGGTATATATGCAGGAGTGGAACTGCTGGGTCTTGTGGTCTTATGTTTTACTTTTGGAGGAACTGCCAATTTTCCACTGAAGCTGCACCATTTTACATTCTCATCAGCAATGTATGTGTTCCAATTTCTCCACATTCTCACTGACACTTTTCTTTCTTTTTTAAAAAAATTATAGCCATCCTAGTTGCTGTGGAGTCTATCTCACACTGGTTTTGACCTGTATTTTCCAAGCAACCAGTGATGCTGAACATCTTTTCATGTGCTTATTGGCCATTTGTATATCTTCTCTGGAGTGGCGTCTATTCAAATCCTTTGACCAATATTTTGCCCGAATATTGTCTAATTATTTTTGAGTTGTAAGAGTTCTATATTCTGGATTCTAGATCCTTTTCAGATAAATGACTTGCAAATATCTGCTCCCATTCTGTGTTGTCTTTTACTTTCTTGATGGAGTCCTTTGATCTATAAAAGTTTTTAATTTTGATAGAGCCCACACATTATTTTTTATAAACATAGATTTTGTTTCCTTATGAAAGTCACGACCAATACAGGACTAAAAAGATGCATACAATGCACAGTAAAAGAACTTGTCTACTTTATAGCAGACAAGACTGTATTTTCCACTTCTCTTTTCCATGAGAAAAACAGGATGGGCAGGACTGTTTATTCATATCACCGACTGTTTACATTCTTGCAATAAATCATGAAGCACCACTCACTCTATTAGTATTTTCTAGGAACTGAAAAATGAAAGATGAGTGGCATGTATTCACAATTACCCTAACAGCTACTGAAATACAAGCTCTGCTGAGGGGATGGATCTTTTCCTCACAGATTCTCAGTAGTTGATGGGGCTTTAATCCACAAACCTCACAAATGTGGTGCTGGACATGTTCAGGTATGAAGTCTTTCCTGGGACTTTGATGCTTTTCCACAGAATCTGCGGTGCCTTTGGACTGTTTTAGACATTTAGAAAAGACACTGTGTTTCCATTTTATGATGCTGCTATTTGAATATGCACTGCGGATCCCGTCCCTGAATACGGTTCTCTTTATGAAGAAGTACACTTTCATTTTCACAGCTCTGTGACCTTTCATTTGTTATTTATGAGCTTTTGCAAATCTAATGCCACTCTGACAGATATAATTTGTGCTCTAAATTACCTTTGCATGAGTGACTCAACTGCTGGTTTTATTCCAATGGATTACTTGCTACATTCCAAAACAGAAAAAAAAAAAAAAATTAGTTCAAGATCTATTGGACTTCCTCCACTTCAGAGAAAGTTGAGAAATGTTTCATTCTGAACCTTCACTCTGTGGATGGTACTAGACAATATAAAGGAGGACTTCTACATCAGTCACAGGCAAAGTGCTAGGACCATAACCCAGGTCAAGTTTTACAAGTCTACACCCTAATTACTATTTCATGTACAGTGTATAAAATGAGATACTTCCACTTAAACTGGTCACTAGTAGAAAATAAAGCACTTTGGAAGCTATCTTAAGAAACAAGTACTAAATTCCAAAATCTCAGGACTAAATCAACATACAAGCAATTATAAAGTGGCAAACAAATACAAATCTAAATACTTCAATGCTATTCAAACAGAAATTTAAAAATGCCTAATACAAGAGCAGAATGGAAATCTGAAGCCTAAAAGATCACAATCAATCTTTATTTAATTTTTAATATGGTGGTACCTTAGTTACCTGAAAAAGTTAATAGTTTACAAAAGTATAAACTAAAGGTAGGTCTTTCTAAAGCTAAGTCTCCTTAAATATATCACTCTGACCACAGGCATCTTTCTTGCAATTCGGGAATTGCTCAAGACATGCCCTGCTTTAAAAATTTGTCTAGGGGCTGGGTGCGGCAACTCATGCCTGCAATCCCAGCACTTTGGGATGCTGAGGCTGGAGGATCACCTGAGGTCAGGAGTTCGAGACCAGTCTGGCCAACATGGTAAAACCCAATCTCTACTAAAAATACAAAAATTAGCTGGGCATGGTAGCGGGCACCTATAATCCCAGCTACTCCAGAGGCTGAGGCAGGAGAACTGCTAGAACCTGGGTGGTGGAGGTTGCAGTGAGCCGAGATCACGCCAGTGTATTCCAGCTTGGGTGACAGACTGAGACTTCATCTCAAATAAATAAATACATAAATAAATAAAAATGGCTGCAAATTCTTTCACATGTCTCCATTGAGATGTGAGGTCTACATCTTGTCATTTTTGACTCTGGGTCAACTTTACTAACTAGTTGACCAAAGTGTGGTATAAATGATGCTATGTGATTTCAAAAGCTAGGTCATAGAGGGTTATGCAACTTACACCTGGTACTCTGGAATAATTATGCTGAAGCTCTGAGACCATGTAAGCAGCCTAAGTGCCTTAAGGCTGCCATGCTATGAGGAAGCCCAAGTAGTCCACAAGGAGCTACTGAGACTTCATGAAAAAAGAGAGCTGGCCAGGCGCGGTGGCTCAAGCCTATAATCCCAGCACTTTGGGAGGCCGAGACGGGCGGATCACAAGGTCAGGAGATCGAGACCATCCTGGCTAACCCGGTGAAACCCCGTCTCTACTAAAAAATACAAAAAACTAGCCAGCCGGGCAAGGTGGCAGGCGCTTGTAGTCCCAGCTACTTGGGAGGCTGAGGCAGGAGAATGGCGTAAACCCGGGAGGTGGAGCTTGCAGTGAGCTGAGATCCGGCCACTGCACTCCAGCCTGGGCGACAGAGTGAGACTCTGTCTCAAAAAAAAAAAAAAAAAGAAAAGAAAAAAGAGAGCTGCCCAGCCAACCCCCAGGGTCTCCAGTCCCAGCTCCTCCCTTTTATTCCATAGCCACAGTTACCTTGCAACTGCATAGAAACTTCCAGAAAAGCCTAGCTTAGCCCTTCTCACGTTCCTGACCCACAGAAATCATGAGAGAAAATAAAATGATTGTTACTGCCTTCCAGCCACTAAGGTCTATGGTGACTTGCAAAGCAGCTACAAATACCTAAATACAAGGAAGTGGAGCTAAAGAGCTAACTAGAAATTATAGTTCAGCTCATGAAGACAACTGCATTTTTAAGAACACAATGGTTGTAAGGTACAGAAATCCCAATCAAATAGGCTGTAACTAAAACTGCAACTGGGATGGAAGGGGAAGCATTATACTGTCTCACCTAACCATCTAGTTTAGACATGGCTGGACTTTTAGCCTTGTTTTCAGGAATTTTCATCCCTCAACTTTGCTCTGCCCCCTCTTTTACTTTTATTCTCATCAGGTCCTCCCAAACTACAGTCACCAGCAGTTCCAAAAGCATTCTCCAGAAGTCTCTTTCCAAAATGTTTCAAGAAAAGCTCTAAGAAAGGAGGGAGGCCCATCTTTGGACCAAGAATTGGCCAGAGGAATGTGTCATTCCACTTGCCCAGGGTTGCGTCACTAGCATGTAGCTAGAACAAGAGCAAAGTGTAATTTTATTGAAATCACATGGTATGAGAGTGCGGGAAGTATTGGTTTCCCACAGGAAAACCTAGGTGTTTCAAGCTGAAGCAGAAGGACTGACTAGATGCTGGGAGAGCAAAACCACAGATGACCACTACAACAACAATACAGAGCTTGAATAACCTCCTTAGCCCAGGCATGCAAATGAAGCTAAAGGTTGCTCTGGTGAATATTTCTGCAAATGCCAGAAGATAAAAGTGTTCCTTATTGACATGTTACCTATTGATAAGTAGGAATGTTACCTATTTTCTTCTCTAAAACTTTAATACCACTCCATTACAATTTTTCAAATCACTATATAAGGTTGAAACAATAAAACCAAAGTTCTAGGGGGCATTTGCAATTCATTCTGCTCTTTACTTCCCCCTTCTTATGGGAATGAGTCTTCTGCTAACACCAATCATATGTTACTATTGAAGAGCTTCACATTCTTACATGGCCCATCCTACTGGCTACTGTTTTTTGGGTCAGTGTTGGACATTTTCGCCAAGTCTGGCCAATTAGAAGTCTTTCTGAATATTTTTCAAGTGAGAATGGAAAAATGAACCAGTCTTCTCTGGTACAGGAGCCCCCAAGGTGTGACACGCAGGAACATGTGTATGCCATGTTCCTCCCATCATGGAGGAGGAAGAAGAGAATGAAGGTCCTTGCTGGCTAACAGAAACAGGAATGAGAAAGAGTCAGAAAAGCCCCAACTCTTGCATTTTGGCTGATTTTTAACTCTTCCCTTAATTATTATAGAAGCCTTAGTATCCACCCAATAAATCTCCCTTTTGCCCAAGCTAGTTTGAGCTGGCATTCTGTCCCTTGCAGTCAGGAACTCTGGCTCCAAAAGAGTCCTCCAAGAGGATCCAGCCACCAGCTTAAATTTGTTTTGTAGACAAATATGCTTTTTACATTAATATTTCTTTAAGGCATATCAACTAAAGGTTAAAGGTGGTTTTTAAAATGTCAATAATAGAGAACTAGGCAGAGATGATCTCTCTTGGACTTCATAGACACTGATGCTTTATTTCTACACCTAGAAGGAGAAAGTTATTTACATATTCCCAATCTGAACTGAGAATCCATCCACATAAAAATCAAGGTTTTTTAAAGAAGTTCATTTCTCTTTCTGGAGCCCCTTGGCAAGGCTAGAGCTATAGGGAAAAGCTGTCTTGCCCCAATTTGATTTAAAGTTCAACTGCATCAAAATATTTCAGTTCCTGAAGGGCAAATGATGTCTTTTTGTGTATGTCTAGTAATATACAATCATACATCATTTAACAACAAGGATATGTTCTGAGAAATGCATTGTTAGGTGATTTTGGTGTTGTGTGAACATCATAGAGTGTACTTACAGAAACCTAAATGGTTGCCTACTATACACCTAGGTATTGAGTATAGCCATTATAATCTTATGGGATTACTACTGGATATGCAGTCCATTGTTGACCAAAATGTCATTATGCGGTGCGTGACTGTATTCACAATTCTAAAGGATGTATTTATTCTAGGAGCTATTCAGCTTGTTGGTTGTATGCTTGTTTGCTTTCTCCATCAATCTGAAGGTTCTTGAGAACTGACAAGGAGACATTTTCAAGTGCAAACAGCCAGAAAGGAAAGGAGTCAAGGAACTCCCAGGCAGCAATGGAACACTAGGCACATTTCAGTTACAGCTTGTCATTTTTTTATTTATTGGGAGGGGGTGGTGTCCAAAGAAATTTTTGTTTTTGTGTCTTTTATTAAACTCTTCTTATGTTTCAGAATGCCATTTTTCATTTTACTTTTTTCAGGAATTTTTACCATAGAGATATTCCAAAAATGTAGAAGTATAAAACATACTCAGAAACAATATAATAGTTCTAAGTGAACTAAATTGCAGCCAGGTCTCTTCTTACATTCAAAATAACCTGGTTCCAAACCTAACATTAGATTATTAGGCATATGCTTTATATCCTTTAATCAAAAAAAAGAGTTATCTTGGCACTATACAGAGGTAGTCATTTCTGTATTTGGAGTGATGATTTACCCTTCTTTTATTCATGTTTCCAAATATTCAGAAACAAGAAGTACTAGTAATCAATTATAAAGCAGACGCTGCCTGCCATGCACCCATGAAGATATTCTGCACTATTTGAACTGAGTTTTATTGGCAGTGCCCATTGAAAGGTGTTTTGGGCCACTTTGTCATCATTTTAGAGGGCTGGCATGAAGATTCTGTTTGAGGCTTTGAGGTCGGTTCATTCTCCCATCCCATCCAATGTCTTTAGCACTGCCCTGCTTGCCCACATTCTTAAGGGTTTTCTGCCCTTCCTGACACCCCTCACCACACTGTCTGAAAGCCAAATGTAAACAAACCACTCTGAAATCTTTAACCTCTTCATGAAATGTTTCCTCCATTGCTTTGTACTGACAGAAGCCCAGTTCACAGCAAAAAAACTGCTGCTTCCTTTTGGAGCTAAGTCCAGTAGAGGGTACTCACTCTTTCAAGTCCCATGGATTCTGGGGACAGGAGGAAGTCAGAATTCTCCCTCTCACCATAGTTTACAAATCATGCCCTTTCTTTCCACACAAATTCTCCTCCTTACCTCAAAGCCTACACCATCTGCCCTTGTAGCTAGCTGTCAAGAAGGGGTTAGAGAATGTGAACAATATGGCTCACCTTCAACCATTAACAAGCACTTAGCCTCATCTTGATTCCCACTCAAGATTGGGAAGAACCAACTCATGCTGAATCTTATGTCCTACCTGGCATGGAGTAGGGTTTTTCCCATGGTTCCAAGAATCCTGACCAAATGTTTGTCAAAAAACCTTGAGAGTTGTTTCCATTTGGCCTTTGAAATAATTTAAGTTCAAGAAAGAGCTGTAATTACTAATCTGGTAGGTGTGGAGAGTCCTTCCAGAATTTCTTACAGCAGAGAAGAGCCAGCCTGTGTTCTCTTTCCTTGCAGGAAAAAGAAAAAGAAAAATCAAACAGCCAACAACAAAACAATGGCTTATATAAAAACCCTATGGCTAAACCACTATTTGCAAACCACTGGGTTCATGAGCACCTAACTTCTAAATCTTAACCAATATTTCTCACTTGACAATGAATATGTTTTAAAAACAAATCTATGCATGTACATGTCCTCCAAATCTGTGATCAACCAATACCTTCAGCTACACACAGTATGTCTCCTGACAGCTGAAAGACCATCACAGTTTTGTTTTTGTGAAAGGGTATAAGATTGGCTAAATCAACCTAAACTATAATTTGACTTTTCAAACACATTTAACTAATTAGCACACTTATTTAGAGGAAAGAAGGATTTCCCCCTCCTGCATTTGAAGGCAAAAAAAATGTATCAAATAAGCTCCCAACTCTGTATCATTGAGGCAGGAATTCTTCCTTTGTAATGCACCATCTTCATTTATAAGTCTCTATAAACAATGATAATTAAAGAAGTGTATTATTGTAGCAAAGCAAAATATAATAAGATTTTACATAGCACTAATTTAGGCAGAAAAGGTTATAGGGGTTATTAATAAAAGACGGTTTTCCTTGATAACAGAAAATTTTTGTTTTTGCATCAAAATTAATTTCTTTCTTAGAGAAAAAAGTACTGAGTAGCCTCTTATGGATAAGAAAATTGTCCTCCTTGTTTTCTATTTTACATGTTCACTTATTCACCCATTCATCATGCTCTACAAAGCAGGCATAGATAACATTATCTATTATATACATTATTATTAATAGTTCTAGCATAATACTCAAATTCTTGGGCTCTCTTAGTAAAATCATTAATGTTATTCTTAAAATAAAAGTCCCCACAAAGGCTGCTAACAGCATGGGAGGAAATGCTGGCTTCAGTCACTTAGTGAAGAGTGAGCATGCTGTGATGCTGATGTGCCATCCTTAGAACCAAGGCCACATACATGTGAGATGCAGGAAGAGGAGCCAGGTGACATGACTGCACCAACCCTACACAGGCATTATCCATGAAAACCAATAAGATGTCCATATTCTTTCCTTCCAACTAGGGCGGTTTATCTGGAAGAAAACAGGAAGGAAAAAAACGGAGAGAGACAGGGATGACACACAACCTGAGGGGCAGGTGTGAGCTGTGGAATGCCCTGGACTCCCTGATCCAAGGTGATCCCATTGAAGCTTTCCAGTCTGGCAAGTAGGGCCCAGTTCTGTCTTCAAAACAACCCTAAGACGAACCTTGGGGA
The DNA here is from genome assembly GCF_002776525.5 of Piliocolobus tephrosceles. NCBI lineage: Eukaryota > Metazoa > Chordata > Mammalia > Primates > Cercopithecidae > Piliocolobus > Piliocolobus tephrosceles. The sequence goes on along the minus strand of NC_045444.1, from coordinate 35,141,698 downwards.
GGAAGTAAAGTGGGAGCTCCAGCAGCAATGAGAAGCATCGGTGCTGGGTACAAGCAGAAGTCTACAATACAAGCCTTCCCATGACCTGGCGCCTGCCTACCACTTGCCCCTTGACATCTCAGCTCAACTGACAGAGCCACGGTGCATTAGGTGTGGAGTGCACCAAGCTGCTTCTCATTCACTGCTTGGCTCCTGCTGTCACCCTTGGTTTCCTTCAATTTTCTACTGAAGGCTCAGTTCACTTTCTTTAGAAAGGCTCCCATCCCCTCTCCTCACACCAGACCAATTAGAAACCACCTTCTCTGCTGGTGTTTGGGCCTCTACCTATCTAAGGTGGCTACAGGCTTTATTTTGTAAGCACAATGGGCTTTGTATTTTGACAGATTTGGGCTCAAGTCCCAGCTTTGCCACTTATTAGGACTATGACCTTGGACAGGTTACTTTCTCTTTCCTTATCTCTAAAATGAGACTGATAGCTTCTATGCTGTAGGGGCATGATATGAATTAATATACCACATATAGCTTTTATTAGTTATTATGATTGCCAACATGTAGTAGAACTGTTGAGATGACAAACTTTTTACTAAATTTTGAGCTCTTTATGGGAATAAATTTTACGGATATCATCTGATTTATCTTTAGGTCCCCAGCCCCTATGACATAGGAGGTCTCTGATAGCAGATTTGTTGAAAACATGGATTTTATGTAGAAGTAATCATAATAACTGCTTTTATAACAGAGGGATGTGTGTGTGTGTGTGTGTGTGTGTGTGTGTGTTGTGGGCACATTGACCTGTGTATGCATGCTACAGGAACTTGGAGGAATTAAAGAATTTGGGGTGTTTCTGGTGAGGACAGTGAGAAGATAGAGCTATCTTGAGAGGATGGCATCTTTCAGGGAAATCTTCAAGTCTTTGAGTAATTCTTTATCAGAGCTGGATGGACCAGCAACATGTTGTGTCCCACATCTCCCCAATCAAGTTTACTCAGAGGTGTCCATGGGAAATACTGTGCAGTAAGAGTCAGAATACACATGAGCATACTAAAGACTCTGAAAAGTAGTGCAGTGAGGAAATCTCTTTGATTTTGCTTAAGCCAGCATTTTCCCCACACTTATTTGAACAATGACACCTGCCGCCCTGCCGGCAGAGAGCTTATTTTTTCATGAACATCTATTAACCAGTCTAGTTTTCTGAGGAGTAGTTTGGGGACTCAATATCCTATTCAAAGTGTGTCATTTTATAAATGAAGGAATTGAGGCACAGAGCATTTCAGGTATCTAGCCACAGAAAAAAGCTGGCGAACAATTAGAGCTTCAAGAGCAGCCTCGTTTTCCTGCCACCCTGGCTAGGACACTTTTCAGCCCAGCGTGCCATGTCACAGTCAGCAGAAACACAGCAACTCTAAACCTTGCTTAACTTCAACAGAGAAAGTAGGCAATCGTCTCATTTTGCAATGTACAGGGTGGTTAAAATCTACCCCAAATCTGCATCTCACCTATCAAAATTTCCCCCCTTCATGATGCAGCTTGATATTATCACCAAATGGAAATGTATTTAAGGTTCACAAATGTTTTCTTTTAAAATTCAAATACCCCAGAAGCTTACTTTAAGAGAACTTTCCCTTATTGAATGCTTCAGGCCTATCTAATTCCCTGACCTCCACATCCACCTGAGATACAGCTGCCCCCACAGTGCTGATGAGAGAGGAAGACAGAGGCTGGGAGCTGGGCAGGGCAGTCCAGCTGATCCTCCAGCTACCTATGAGGTCACCCTGGACCTCCTTGCCCTGTGGGGGCAGGTGGTTATCTGTCTTGGTGTTGCCTCCAACTGCCAACCCAGCTCAGGATCCATTACATTTTATAAAGATCAGATAAACCTCTATGTTCATTCATACCAGTGGTATACTTATTTGAATATTGGACACTGGAAATAAAAGGGCTTAGAGAAAAAGATGTTAAAATTCAATTGCAGCAACATGGATGAACCTGGAGGACATTATGCTAAGTGAAATAAGCCAGGCACAGAAAGACAAACACTGAATTCTATGACCTCACTATATGTAGGACCTAAAAAAGTTGAACTCACAGAGGAAGAGTAGAATGGTGGTTGCCAGGAGCTGATGGGGGAAGACGGGTAGATGGGGAGATGTTGGTCAAAGGGTATAAAATGTCAGTGAGATAGGAGGAATAAGTTCTGGGGATCTGCTGTACAGCATGGTGACCAGAGTTAGTAACAGTGTATCATATACTTGAAAATTGCTAAGACAATAGTTGGTTCTTAAATGTTCATTAATACATCTTATGTGAAGTGACTGATAAGTTAATTAGCCTGACTTAATCATTTCACAATGTACACATATTGCGAAACTTCATGTTGTATACCATAAATACATATAATTTTAAAAATACTAATCCCAGCTACTCAGGAGGCTGCGTCAAGAGCATCTGTTCAGCCCAGGAGCTCAAGGATGTAATGAGCTATGATGGAGCCACTGCACTCCAGCCCAGGCAACAGAGTGACATCCCTAAAAAATAAAATAAAATAAAATAGATATTACATAAATAAATAAAAGGAAAAACTTCACAAACACCATTGCTAGAGGTGGATGTATCGTGGAGTTTAGTGGAATCTAAGCTTCAGGGTACCTGATTGCATGACAAGACCCTGCTCCTAATTTTATGGCTGTAATTGTGTGTTCTTTTCCTTAAGGAGGGCCCTACTCTCTAAAAACCTGGATCCATCACCCCTGGCCAGGAAAATGCAATAACAATTTTTATGATTAATAATAATATTCTTTTCTCTGAGAAAGGATTAATAAGTAAGAATACATGCTGTCATCGCATTTTCATGGAAAGAAACAAAGAGGGAAAGATGCCATACTAACAAAGGCAGGCCTTCTCAACATTGGGGAAGCAGAGTTACAGCTGGAGAAAACTATTAACCCACTGAATAACCCCATTGTCTCTGAGCCTCCTCCAGCACTGCCCTGGAACACTCAAAGGGGAGAGGGTGTTGGGGGCCCCAAGGTAAATACAGTCAAGAGAAGGCTCCAGCAGCAGATAACGTGTTTTTTAGTTATTCTAAGAAGGCTCCAAGAAACCATTTCATCTCATCACCCTGAGTCCTGGCCTTGGAAAGGAGTGCCTCTAAGGGTAATAGGGCAGCCACACCCAACAGCCACAAGCAGGCTGACCAGGAACCACTACAACAAGAACACGAAGTGCTGGGCTCCAGAGTAGAGAGACCCCAGGCCCCATTACCCACTTGCTAGGATTACTGTGAGGGAGAATAGGTAATGCATCGAAAGCAGTGTGGTGCAGTATAGGAGCACAGGCTCTGGAGTGGGCCAGCTCAGCCTAGCATGCTGACTGCTACTGGGAAGGTTGCTCAATCTCTCTGTGCCTTAGTTTCCTCAATTGCAAAATAGGGAAATTAAAACCACAGGGCTCTTAGAAGGTTTAAAGGAGACAGTACACTTTGAACAATGCTGGCACATGCTTGCTAGCTAATATAATATAGTCCTCAAAATCAGCTCACAGTAGGCGAAGAAGGCACCCGGTTACTCATCTGGGTCAAGACACTGCCCAGGAACGTTTGCTTTCCAGTCAGAAACGACCTTTGAAAGGTCTTCCAAAAGGCGCCATGGCATGCCAAGCTCTATTATAAGAAGTCAAAAACCTGGGTCACCTGTGCTAGCTGATCCCAACCTAAGATTAGCATCTTGTGGTGAGGATAAAAACACAGGCAGAAGTGAGACAGATTAGTTAGGGGAGGTCTGGGACAGACTTTCTCAAATTTGAAAAGTGTTTTCCCCTACGAAAGGAGAAAACAGTTTCACAGACAGAACCTCTCCCACTCCGTTAACTAATAAATGTTAATTATGACACTACTTATGAATACACACAGAAAACTGGGATTAAGCTTTAAAGCCCATATATGGCTTTAAAACTAAATAAAAATTGCCACATACAAATATTATATTCAAATAAAATACATTGGTTACATGGAAAGTAACAGCAACAATTAACACTTATTGAGCACTTACTATAGGACTGAACAGTATAAAATTGCCACTATTCCATCATTTTTGACCTACAAAAAGAGCAACTTCATATGGCTCTACCTAGTATGTGCAAGATGCTTCCATAAGTGCTTTCTGTGAATCCCCACAACACTCAGTGTAGTAGGGATAATTATTATTACTCCATTTTACAGATACGGAAACTGGGCATCAAGAAATAAAAATGCACTTTTTTTTTTTTTTTTTTTTTTTTTTTGAGATGGAGTCTTGCTCTGTCACCCAGGCTGGAGTGCAGTGTTATGATCTCAGCTCCTTGCAACCTCTGCCTACCAAGCTCAAGTAATTCTCCTGCCTCAGCCTCCCAAGTGGCTGGGATTACAGGCATGCATCACCATGCCAGGCTAATGTTTTTTATTTTTAGTAGACGCAGGGTTTTGCCATGTTGGCCAGGCTGGTCTCAAACTCCTGACCTCAAGTGATCTGCCTGCTTCGGCCTCCCAAAGTGCCGGGATTACAAGCATGAGCCATCACATCCAACTCTAAAACACACATTTTTAAATCTAAAAAGCTGGCAGGTGCCTGAGACCTGGAAGCAATAAAGCATCCTGGGGATGAGGCGATAGAGAAATAGACCCAGATGAAAGTTTGGGCAGTCCGTGTGAACTAGAAGGACACGGAGACCCTGACCAGTGTCTTCTGCGGGAAGGTTGGGACCACTGAAGACCACTTTGCCTTGGTTTCCTTTTGGTTTTGCTTATTTTCCTGTTGTTTCAGGGTGGGGAGGAAAGAGGGCTTCCCTGGTACGTCCCAGGAAGACAAGTGCTGGTCCACAGTAGGGAACAACAGTTACAGCAAAACCTGCAAAGGGGAAGAGGAGGGGGAAAGGATGGTGAAAGGAGAGAAGGAGATGAAAGAAAGAGCCTGTCAAAAAGGGCCAAGATTTCCAAATCTGCTGCACATCGGAATCCCCTGGGGATCCTGAAAAACTGATGATGGCTCTCACCTACTACCATTTCACTGCTATGGGATGCGACCTTGACACTGGGATTTTAAGAATCCTCCACATGATTCTAATTTGCAGCACAGTCTGGGAAACCTTATAATGCTTCTGCAAAGTTGCCAGTGGGAAGAAACAGCCCGAAATGTGTTCTGTTCTCCCACAGGCCGCGGCAAACAGCACCGAGAAGTTCTCCACATGGCTCAGTGAAGGGGCTCTTAGCAGTCCCGCATAATCAGAGCACGATGTATTCCACTAGGTCTCCTCTCTCTATCCTGCCTGTGGCTCTTCCGAGTCTTTGGGGAAAGGAAGTAGGCAGGCCCTGACCTATGAAACTACCACGGCATCTTTCCTGGTTTCGACAATGCTCAGCCCTAAACCTGATGGGATTCTCGTCATTTCTTTGGCAATAACTTCCCTAAAGTGTTTTTCACCCTCTTGAAGTGATTGTCCGGTGTTACCCTTGAAATACTCCAGGTGAAGTACACTCTACCTTCGCAGTCAAGCAGACTTGATTTTTATGACAACAAAAAAGAAAATGTTCTGAGGCTTCTCCAGGGACGAACATACACTCACACCCATTACTCTAAAGGTAGCCAGTGGGACGGGTCAGAGTTTGAGAAATGAAACATACACAGACACCAACATTTTCAGAGGCAGCATGCAGCGACTGGAAAAGAACAGCTTTTGCAGACTGCAGACTTGAACTTTGACTCCTGCTCTGCTACAAAGAGCAGGGCGAACTTCAGCAATAAAACTTCCCTGCAGTTCAATGTCCTCGTCTGCAGTGGCACACTGAGATGCCTTCAGCTCACTGGGACCCCCGCCCTGACATCTGGACTGTGAGTAACTACGCTTGTGAGAACTAAGCCTTGATTACGTGACCCCTCTCTAAAGGTGGGATGCTTTCTGTCTTCTCTTTCTAGTCACTTGTTCTGATGTTATTCATACTGGAAAAGCAGGCAGGCCTGGGAATAAGGCAAAAGGGAATAAATACAAGTAATGTAGTCAGGAATCAACAGGAAAGGTAATGATACATTCATTCTGATTTCACTCTGTAACGTAGAATAACATAGTTCCAATATCATAACCATACAATTTCTGTAGTTACGTTGTATCCTGCAAGGTCTTTTTCCTTATGAACGAAAACACACACACACACACACACACACAAATACACACACACACACCTGAGCACATGTTGTAGAGAATTATCCTACAAGAGGCAAAGGAATTTGATCAAAAGTCTTTGAAGGATTGGCATTTGATATGAGATATCTGGTTGTTCTAATTCCTGTTTTTATGCTTATAAGGATCTGAAGCTTTCTGCCAGCTTGTCTGTGCACAGGAGCATGCAGGTAGTGAGGATAAATGCTACAATGATTCTCTGTAACAAGGGCAGCAAAAGAAAGGGTCTAAGTCAGTGCTGTCCAATAAGACTTTCTGTAATGACAGAAATGTTCTATGTCAGTGCTGTCCAATTTGGGAGTCACTAGCCACAACTGAAATGTGTGACTGAGGAACTGAATTTAATTGTATTTAATTGAAATTTAAGTTAAATAGTCACATGTGGCCAGTGGCCACAGTACTGGACAGCAGAGTTCTTAATTAACGATAAATGAATAAAATTCAATCACTTAAAGCTGTGACCTCAAAACCAATTAGGACTAGGGTGAAGAAGAATGAGTATTACCCAGTGAAATACCAACACATCAATGTTAATTAAATCAGAAAATATAGCACAGCTGCTTCTATGGGCGATACTCTGGGCCTGATCATTAGAGCCCAGTAAAAGGGGATCAAAAGGAAATGAAATAGACCAGGCATCATACCTGCAGAAGTACGACACTACCCTCACCTCTTTTGTAGTTAATGGCTGACAATGATAGATTATTTGAAAAGAATCATTCCATGCTTTACATTTGACTCTGTCAATTACCCTCTGAGGTAGGTTATTATCTTAATCCCAGTTTTTACAGATGAATAAGCTGAGATCAATTGTCACCTATAATTGTATTATAGAAAGTGGCAGACTCAAAATTTGAATTGAAGCTGCCTGGTTTCATATGCCAGGCTTTAAAAGTCTCCAGTCAGTTATAAGATAGGGTGAACAAAAGAACTGCCTTTGAGAGGAGGCTGGCATGCTCAATGTATCCTGGACATGCTAAGACTGTGTCACTGTAGGGGAAAGTGATCATTTCGGTTTTAAGACGTATAAAGCAAGCATGTGAAAGCTGGGTGCTGAAGAAGGGTTAAGAGAAGGAAGCAAACATTGAAACCTGGGGCTCTGGGGGACTCGCACTTTGCCATCTGGCCAATTGCTCTAGGCCTTCTCTGAATCTGCTAGCTTCTCCTCAAGCTATTAAAGTCAATGGGAAGATTGTGGACAGGTGTCTGAGAAATAGCACAAGTTTTGAGAGAATTAGAGGAAAGAAGTGTTTTTATATGTTAGAAGTTGGTTTCTCTTTAACCCAGTTTCCTTTAATTATAAAATTTTATCAATACAGAACAAAATGTAGGTTATTTTAAAGGGCCATGTCCCCCATTTCAATCTCTTATTATTACTCATTTCAGAGAGTTCCAAATTTTTATGTTCTAGATAATGCATGAGCAACATCCTTGCTACCACATTATACGGTCTATGTCCCATTATTTTCTTAGAATAAACTCCTAGACATGGGGGGGAGAAAAGGAAATGATCGAATCCCAGTTTGCACTGGTTGGACCAGCAAGAATGTGGCGGTTTCCCTGCCCCTACAGTTGTGTCACAAAGGGATTTCCATATTGTCTGGAAATCTTTGTTCCCTTCGGCTTATAATCAACAGGAGAAAAAAGAGGATCTTTCTTGGTCCCTTCCTGATGTAAAGATTTGATGAGGCCATAAAGATTGAGCCCACGCAAAATCAGGAAACATTCAAGTTGTCCGTAATTTAATACAACCAGTCCCACTTACCACAAGATGAGTGAACAAAGCATTTCTCCTCCAATATTTATTACACTGCAAGTTCAACATCTCCCAGTAGTACTCAATGCTCATGGCAAAAATGAATCACAAATTTCGGATTATTGGTTTAGTTGGGAGAATTCATTCATTTAATAAATATTTACTGTGTCTAATATGTATTAGGTACTGCTATAGGTTCTGGTGTTACAAAGAAAACAAAAGAGGTGAAAACAATATTTGATATTCTAGTTCATTATATTTCTGGTTTATCCCAGCTCAGTATTTTTTGGAAGAAAAATTAATTCAATATGAATTAATACTGGGATTCACTTAAAAATCCAGCTGATTAAATACAGCTCAACACAGTTCAAGTTTCTTTTAGTGGTATAGTCCTTGGGAACTCTTTACTCTAAAATGCAGCATCAAAAATTTAACACATGAAATCCTTTCTGGTTACTTTGCAGATCCCCAAACTCCAGAATTGTTCTAGACAGTTTTTCCCTCCCAACATGCAATTTCCCCATTTTACTGATCCTACTTTCTAAAAAGTCTTCAAATCACTCTCCTTTTCTTCATCATGCCTATGGCCTAAATTTTAGTTCAGACCCTTAATTTTTGCTGGTCTGTTTCTTTTCTTTCCAAACATTCTGTATTACAGTTCTCTAAAGGATCTAATAATATAGCTCTACAGTTAGAAACTGTCAGTGGTTCCCACTGCTCACAGGATAAAGAGTAAACGCTTTATCAGTATATACAAGGCAGGAGAGAGCTTGTGGGGAGCCCCAGTGGGAGAATCATAAAATAGGCCCTGGGATTCTGGAGCAAGTCCATGCCATCTGCAGTAGAAGAGTAAAGCCCTTTTAAGAAACTACCCTTGGCATGTTACTGATTCCTGCCAACAATGGAGTGTTACCCATGTGATAATGAGTGATCCTGAATCTGGAACTACCCATCATGAGCTAGGTTCTACTGGGCATGCCCAGTCATAAAGGCACTCACACCCAGCAGAGCCCCAGCCAGCATTGTTACCTGGGGGCTTGTGGACTACCTGGTCCATAGGCATGAGATCCTGCACAGCATGACATCTTCCCATGCTGTCACAGAAAAGAGATGCAGGATTGGGCCCAAGACCATGGAATCCAGTGTTGTATCACATACCGCACCACCCAGGAGCGGCAGGCCTCACAGAACACTAGAACTGCCTTCTAAATGTGCAGTTGAAGCACCAACTAGGAGGCGATCTTCTGAAAGGATGTGGTGCTGTCCTTCAGGATGCAGCATACGCACTGCATCGGAGTCCTCCACAGCGTGTTATGTCTCGAATAGGAAGATGACATGGGCTCCAAAAGCAAGAACAGGAGTAGCCCTGCTTATTAGCACTCCTGATAACTCACCAGGGGATTCTATGCTTCCCCTTCACAAAACTCCGGGCTCTGTAAGGTAGGAGGTCCTAGTCTCCTTACCCTCTTGCCAAAGAACTTACCAAGGGTCCCACTGAACTACAATTACAGCTGCCACGAGGGCACCTTGGACTCTTTGTGCCCAGGGACCAACTGGCAGAGATAACTGGCCCTAACTGGCAGGAAGAGGCAGGACTGTTTTTACCCAAGTAAGGCAGAGAGGAATACATACGAAACCGAGGCAACCCATGTGGGTGCCTCCTGATACTCCCTTACCCCACTGTAACTGAACAGACACATGCAGCAAACCCAGCCTCTGAAGGGCATGACTACAAGGTTTCATTCCCCCAGGAAGGAGGATTTGGGTCACATCATTAAGTAAGCCAGCAAGACCCACCAAGGTGATAATTAGGGATACGGAGAACTCAGAGTTGGTAGCTCAGGAAGGAGAAGATGACTACCCACTGCAGACCCCAAATTAACTGTGGTGAGGAAGGGATATGGTTTGTTGTGCTAACCTTACTCTTCTGAGTTCTCTCTTAGGAAAAGCAGTCCATGGAAATCACGGAGGCACTGCTCTTCGCACTTGAGTGGAGAAAGAGGTCTTTAAGGCACAACTGTGGCAACTTTGACTCGAGATTGTTAGCTTTGTCAAACTTTCTTAGAATTACAGGTTAGGCTGGGCATGGTGACTCATGCCTACAATCCTAGCACTTTGGGAGGCCAAGTTGGACAGATGGCTTGAGCCCAGGAGTTCAAGACCAGCCTGGGCAACATGAAGAGAAACCCCATCTCTACAAAAAATACAAAAAAAAAAAAAAAAAAATTACAAAAATTAGCCTGGCACAGTGGTGTGCGCCTGTAGTCCCAGCTTCTCAGGAGGCTGAGGTGGAAGGATCAAGCCCAGGAGGTTGAGGCTGCAGTAAGCCATGATCATGCCACTGCACCCCAGCCTGGGGGACAGAGTGAAACCCTGTCTCAAAGAAAAAAAAGAATTATAGTTTAGTGTAAGGCCCTTCTACCCAACCCTTCCTTCTTTCCTTCCTTCCTTCCTTCCTCCCTTCCTTCTCTCCTTCTTATATAAGGGCGAGACCTGCATTGCAGTCTGATAGCTCTCCAAGTCTTTCCCAGCTCTAGCACCATTTCCCTTAGAGATAGTTCTTCTGGTCAGTCGCTCTCAGCGTCTGCTTCGGTCCTTCCTAATTTGCCTGTACCATCACTAGACTTAGCCCCCTTCTTTGCCCCTAGTAAACACCCTGCCTTCTGCCATGTGCTTCGCAGACTCCACACTAAAGAGCCGTCCTCCTTTCTCAGCTAGGCAGAGGGGGATCTGTACTACTCCCTCTGCTTTCTCTCCAGGAACTGAGGTTTGGCAGCCAGTCTAAGGATGAGAGTTGATTCTGGCCCTGCTTTCCCTATTTGTTTTTGCATGGCCATTCAAAAGGATCTGCCTGACTGTGGAGCACAGATTCTTCCACATCCTATACCAAGTTGTAGGGTTCTATATATTTATACTACACAGCATGCATCCCACAAAATGTCTCTTTCCCACTGGACAGTGATAAAATCTAGTGTGTGTGTCCATCTATAAGGAACACCCACTACCAGCTCTGGCTGAATGTTGCCACAAGGGCTAGTGAGGTTAGCTCTGTTGAGTTTTTAAGAAACCTCAGAAGTCTGTACTTTTATTGTAAGATCACTGCATTTTTAATGTTGTAAACAGATTCAAAATTAACAAAACGTAACAGGAGGACAAATGCACTCAATGATTGTTTTGGTTCCTGCCTGCCAGCTGGTGTCCACCACTCTAAACACTCCCACAGCCTCAACATGACCTCCACAGAATGCCTCTTAAGAAGCTGAACTGTCACAATTTTAAGAAACTAAGTCATTATATTTTGGATTTTGTCCTTTCAGTTCATGAGGTATTTCGTAACCTCAGGCTACTACAGAATATATTAACCTCACCAAAGAAGCAATTAATTTATTGTCTTATTCAACAAGTATTTTCTGAGCATTCAATATGGGCCAAGCCCTGTGCCAGTTATGAAGGTTCAGATTTGAATAAGAGTTGATCCTTATCCTCCAGAAAATAATAATTTAATAGGAAAGACAGAAATGTTAAAAGTATTAATTTTATATTATCTGAGGCTATTTTAATATATATATTCTCTACTAAAGGCCAATGTTTTGATTTTTCAAGGAATAGTACCATCTCAAACAAACAAAAATATAATGCAAATTTAAAAATACTATTTTTTAGAAACACCTTTAAACATAAGCTATTTCCAAAGAAAGATTTTAATGGATGAGAAATCTTGGCATTACAAAATTGTAGAAAGTAAGAATTTGAGAAATATTAACAGTGAGTATTAAAAATATATTAGGGAACATTTAGTAAATGTTTTAACATATGCTTTAATAAAATCACTTTAAAATTATATCTTATTCTAATACTCTGAAATTTCTTTTTCTGAATAGTGGCATAAAACACAAATTAATCTGAGGGAAGAAAACAGGTACAATACAAGTTTCTTAACTGAACATCTACTCTTATCAAAGTTCCATTGCTTATCAAGTCCTATTTCTAACTATGTAAATTTGTAAAAATACACAAACACAACACCAACTAGTTCTAGGGAAAAGTGGCCATAGATTCTGGGATTGCTAAAGAACCACCCACACATTTTAAAGATGTAAGTGGCCACCCTTTGGCCAGTATCCCTAACTTATGCACATTTTCAATAACCTGTAAAAGTTATATGTTCTTATTGATTGTGTTGTATGGTGCAGAATGTGGAGGGACCCCAGAATTAGAGTAGACTTGGCAATTGTTTCCAATACCTCTTCTCTTCTTCTTCCCCAAAACCCACAGTCACACAGCAAATCAATTGCCAGGTACCTGGTGCCACAAAGTAGATATGTGAACTTCGCTTTTCTAATGACCCTGGCCAATACTTTAAAACACACAAATTGAAATTGCTCCATGTCAGTGAGTATTGGAAGAATTTTAACAACTAGATTAAAAGGCCAATCAATAGGTAAGTCCCCAGGGGAAGTGCTAATGCCAGGGAATAGATTAACTGTTAACTGATTTCAAGAATAAATGGAAAGTGCACATCTCACAGAAATGAGGTGGAAAGGAGAATAAAATAAGCGGGAGATGAGCAACTAAAAGAATTTTGGGCCAGATAAACCGTAGTGTGGTAAGTCTGTAACACAGTAGAAAGATGAAACTCTTCTTTTTTTCTAATTTCTCTCCCTCTCTCTCTCTCTCTGTCTCTCTTGTCATTTCATTTTTCTTTACACATGAGAAAATCTTGGCTGGTTTATTTATCCATGTTTCTCTATCACGTTGCAGTACATCAGAAGGCAGAAAATGTATCCAGTAACTCACAAACTCAACCTCCTCTTTCCCCCCGTCTTAGTCTCTCCTGGGCAAGGAAAGGCTGCCTGCCAGGATGTTGGCGCCATGATTACTGAGTAACAGAGGGTGTCTGCAGGACCCAGTTGGGGATTCCCAAATATCCTCGGTTTGCCTTGGGTGAGGAAAAGGCCAACTGCAGATGATACTTAAAGATGTGTTAATCCTTTATAAAGTCAAGAAGAAGGGAAAACACAAGCCCCAGAGTTTGGAGTTTTGGAGATGAGTTTAACATTCTCAAAAACAACAGAAATTCGAAAAAACATATAAATATCAGAAACCTATCAAAGTGCAGGTGCTATGATTGGTCTTAAAATTCAGTTCTGGGCTTCTAGGCTCAAAAGGTAGTATGGAGAGCATGATGAGTTAATGATTATGAAAGGAAAACACTGAACTAGCACATCATTCACAAATGGGAATTCTCCTAGAAATAATTATTCTCTACCTTCCATGTTCATTTCGGCCACAAAAGACAGTTTGGATCCTAATATGAAATTACTTTTTACACATACCTTTTTGGCTTAAAAAAGTTGACATAGTATTTTGGCTTCCAATGATAATATCGCTCACAATGCAATATTGAAAACTGATGTCTAGTCAATTGCTTATAGAGAGCAGAGACACTGCTGGTGTGAGAAAGCTCCCTTAGATGTACATTTATGCTGCTCTTGGACCACAGCCTACACCTGACTGATTGGCAAAAGAATCTGTAAAAGCAGGCTATTTGAGTTGAGAAACGGACTCAAGAACTCTAGAGTAGAATCAGAAAATCTGTATTAAAAAAAATAAACCAAAACAGCTTCTCCGGTGGATTCTAAGGATTTCCAGGTATGGGAACTTCAAGATTAGATCATGAAAAACATAGATAAGTGTCATCTCTAAACACCAATCCACAAAAAAAAAAAAAAGAAATAAAATTAGCTAATAAATCCTTTTTCAATGCTGAACCTTATCAGAGTTAAAGAAATGTGAAAACAATTAGATTCGATTTGTACATCTATAAAATTGGTAAAAAGGTTTTCATGTGATAATATCCTATGAGAAAAGAGAGTCTCATTTGAAAAGCAAATTAATTTATATTTTCTGGAAGGTTACTAGGCAGTACTTACTCATTTTTTAAATGTATATACTCTTCTATCCCAAAATTCCATTTCCAACAATTTTCCTAGCTGATAAATTTTGAAAGTGTGTCAAGATAATACAGGTGAGAATGCACATAATCTAAATACCTGATAATAGGAGGTATGTTCATAAAGTACAATCATACAAAAGAATATCACATAGACTTTAATGAGAAGACCACACGCTATATTATGAGAAAAAAAGATGCAAACAAGAATGTACACTAGGTCCCTTTTGTGATTTTTAAAAGGCAAATGCATAAATACATATACATACATATATGGGCTCTGTCTAACCTTTATTTTCTAAACTGCATTAACGATTATCTTTGGGGAAAGAGCCATCACCAGGGGAGTGAGAGAGGTTTAAACTTTTCATTTTATATTTCTCTATACTGTATGCATTTTCTTACCATGTATAAATATTCAAGGGCATACATGGTATTTGCTGCAAAATATGCTCAATTCCACGCTAGCTTCCCCTACTATCATTTCTTTGTCAAATACTTCCACTGTCAATCATATCATGTGAGTGAGTCAATTTGTTTCAAATTATATCCCACCCTACACTGCCAACCCACTTACTAGCAAAATGGATTTGAGAAGGCCTATAATCAAAGATTCATAGAAAGCCTGTTAAATAAAACAATCCAGTAAAATTCATGGAAAGGAAAAGGAAATAAAAAGCCCAGGCAAATGGAATAAATGGAATGCCTATGATTAAGCAATAAGCACAGCTCCAAGTTTCCTGAAGGAAAAGGCAGAAATGGAAACATGGTGAGTGATGTCACTCTTGTTGTCTGGAAAAAGACTTCATGCCTATTTATTTAAAAAAAAAAAAAAAATACACACACATTTTTACCAGGTGCTGAATTCTGAGATGTTATGCAAGACACTTTGAAAACATCTTGATTTTACGGCTCAGCCAGTGGTTCCCAAACTTGACCCTGCATCAGAGGGCTTGTTAAAACAGATTACTGTACCCCACTCTCAATTGAGTCATTAGGTCTGTGGAATGGAGCTTGAGACTACATTTCTTACAGTTTCCTAGGTGATGCTGATGTTGCTGATCTGGGACTACACTTTGAGACACTGGGACCTTAGACCAACCATTCCACTGTACTAATCCTAATGGTTGATGACTTCATCAGTAGTTCTGCTGAAGATCTGGAGATACTCTTCACATAAGCATTTCAGTAAAACAATGAAATGTAACATGGTGAAAGCATTGACAAACCTAATGAGGCCACATAACTTTCCTGTGATCTAACCAGAAAACAAAGATAGAACTGGAGTACACCCATACATACAAATGTATTGTACTTGCCTGGGCCCTTCATAATGCAAATGTATTACACATCACCTGCCCCTGATAGGGCTTAGACAAGAGCTCATAATACAGATTTATTGAATACTGACTCACATGAACAATAGCTTTGTTTTATCCACACAGAAGGCTGATCTCCTGCCAACATCCAAAATACATTATAATTCAATTCAAAATCAGGAATCAATGACCTTTAGACAATCTGCACTCTTTATTTTTTTCTATTGACATGGGCAATGGAGGATTAACTGTACCAGAAATTGGCATAGGACTTTTCTCCAGAGAAGCAAGAGTTGCTTTTCAGGTAAACAACCTCATTTGTTTTCCAACATCCCTGAAGGGTAAACTGCACCTTAGTCACAGCACTAGAATCTCATGTCTGAGACCATCACTTCTAACTCCTACTTGGTTCACAGTTGTCAAAAGCACTTGATGCCATAGGAAATAGCTCATGTATTTAACAACTGCACCTAGATACAAATCACACACACATACAAATATTCATGTATACTGGCACCAACAACCAGCATGTTTTACAAGATTAAAAACAACTAAAAATGTATCCAACAGATACACTTATAAATGTATACATTATACTCAAAAAAGAAAAATGAGAAAAGAATTTTTACAAAACTAGAAGTATTCTGAGACCCCTAAATTTCAGTAAGTTTTACTAGTTTCTGACAGTTCAAGTCAACAAACTTCAGCTAAGCACCTACTGTATGCCAAGTGCAGTGTTAAGAGATAGGAACCGGGGATTAAGATGGCACATAGGAGGCAGGACTAGCTTGCAGCTCCTGCTCAGAGGGACACAGCAGTGTGTGGCGATGCACATCATGACCTTTTGCTCCAAGAACTACTGCAGGAACACACCAGGGAAGCCGAGAGAATCCACAGGTCCTTTGAAGGAAATGGAGAAATGGATCACTGCTGCAGGCCCCCTGAAATGCCGAAAAACTGTGAGTCTGCTGCTTGCTTTCTCGATGGCTCACGGTCTGGGGCAAGTTCTCAGCCCTGGTCACTGGCTGCCTGGAAATAGACTTGGTGCTATTGTTGGTGGGGGGCATGGTAGGCGTGAGACCAGCCTTTAGGACTGCCAGCTGTGTGGAAGCAGGGCAAGGTCAGTGACTGCCAGCTTTCCCCCACTTCCCTGGCAACCTATATGACTCAGAAGAAGCAGTCATAATCCCCCTGGGAATATAATTCCATTGGACTGGGAACCACACTCCCATCCCCCACAGCAACTGCAACAAGCCCCACACAAGGAGATGCTGAGCTCAGACACGCGTATCCCTGCTCCAACCTGGTGGTCTTTCTCCACCGGCCCTGTTAGCCAAAGACAAAGATCATAATCTCTTGGAAGTTCTATGGCCCTGCTCACCACCTAAGAAACCTGAATACTTAACCAGGTGTCCCTAAGGCAAGTGTGCATCCTCTCCCTATAGGACTGCAGCTAATGTGCTCTTGAAAGCGCCACCTCCTGATTGTGTTGCCAACCAACACAAAACCAGTGCACCAAACAAAAACACAACCAAGGACTCTCAGAGCTCACATCACTCTCCTGCGACCTCCACCAGAGCAGGTGCTGGTATCCACAGCTGCAAGACCTGAAGATGAATTACATCACAGGACTCTGCAGACACTACATAGCACCAGCCCGGAGCCTCAAAGCTCTGCTAGGTGGCTAGACCAAGAAGAGGAAAAACATTTACTACAGTTTGGCTCTCAGGAAGCCCCATTCCAAGGGGAAAAGGGAGAGCACCACATCAAGGGGGCACCCCATGGGCCAAAAGAATCTGAACAGCAGCCCTTGAATCCCACATCTTCCTTATGACATCATCTACTCAAATAAGAAAGAACCAGGAAAATAATTCTGGTAATATGACAAAACAACGTTCTTTCACACCTCCAAAAGATCATACCAGCTCACCAGCAATTAATCCAAACCAAGAAAAAATCTCTGAATTGCCAGAAAAAGTATTCAGAAAGTCGACTATTAAGCTAATCAAGGAGGCGTCAGAGAAAGGCAAAGTCCAACTTAAATAAATCAAAAACATGGTACGGGATACAAAAGGAAAATTCTTCAGTGAAATTGAAGAGCATAAATAAAAAAGAATCACAACTTCTGGAAATCAAGGACACACTTAGAGAACAGCAAAATGCACTGGGAAGTCTTCACAACATTATCAAATTAACAGAAGAAAGAACTTCAGAGCTTGAAGACAAGGCTTTCAAATTAACCCAATCTGTTAAAGACAAAGAATAATTTTTAAAAAATGAAAAAAGCCTCCGAGAAATGTGGGACTCTATTACACATCCAAATCTAAGAGTAATAGGTGTTCCCAAGGAAGAAGAGAAATCTAAAAGTTTAGAAAATATATTTGAAGAAATAATCAAGGAAAACTTCCAAAGCCTTGCTAGAGATCTAGATATTCAAATACAAGAAGCTCAAGAACACTTGGGAAATTCAATGCAAAAAGATCATTGCCTAGGCACGTAGCCTTCAGCTTACCTAAAGTCAAGATGGAGGAAAGAATCTTAAGAGCTGTGAGGCAAAAGGATCAGGTAACCTATAAAGAAAAACATATCAGATTAACAGCCAATTTTTCAGCAGAAACCCTAAAAGCTAGAAGGGATTGGGGTCCTATTTTTAGCCTCCTTAAACAAAACAATTATAAGGCAAGAATTTTGTATCCAGTGAAACCAAGCTTCATAAAGGAAGGAATGATAGTATTTTCCAGACAAACAAATGCTGAGATAATTCACCACTACCAAGCCAGCACTACAAGAACTGCTAAAATGAGCTCGAAATCTTGAAATGAATCCTTGAAATACACCAAAATAGAATCTCCTTAAAGCATAACTCTCATAGGACCTATAAAACAATAACACAATGAAAATAAAAAGCAAGGTATTCAGGCAACAAACAGCACAATGAATAGAATAGTACCTCACATCTCAATATTAACATTAAATGTAAACAGCTTAAATGCTCTGCTTAAAAGATACAGAATGGCAGAATGGATAAGAATTCATCAACCAAGTTTCTGCTATCTTCAGGAGACTCACCCAACATATAAGGACTCACAGAAACTTAAGGAAAAGGGGTAGAAAGAGATAATCCATGCAAATAGATACCAAAAGCGAGCAGGAGTAGCTATTCTTGTATCAACCAAAACAAACTTTAAAGCATCAGCAGTTAAAAAGGACAAAAAGGAACATTATATAATGATAAAAAGAACTAGTCCAACAGGAAAATTTCACAATTCTAAATATATATGCACCTAACACCGGAGCTCCCAAATTTATAAAACAATTACAACTAGACCTAATAAATGAGACAGATGGCAACACAGTAAGAGTGGGGCACTTTAATACTCCACTGACAGCATTAGACAGGACATCAAGACAGAAAGTTAACAAAGAAACAATAGATTTAAACTATATCCTACAACAAATGGACCTAACAGATATTTACAGAACATTCTACCGAACAACTGCAGAATATACATTCTATTCATCAGCACATGTAACAGTCTCCAAGATAGACCATGTGACAGGCCAAAAAACAAGTCTCAGTAAATTTAAGAAAATCAAAATTATATCAAGTACTCTCTCAGACCACAGTGGAATAAAACTGGAAATCAACTACAAAAGAAACCCTCAAAACCATGCAAATACATGAAAATTAAATAAACTGCTCCTGAATGATCATCGGGTCAACAATGAAATCAAGATGGAAATTTAAAAATTCTTTGAACTGAATGATAACAGTGACACAACCTATCAAACCCTCTGGGATACAGCAAAAGCAGTGCTAAGAAGAAAATTCATAGCATTAAATGCCTGCATCAAAAAGTCTGAAAGTGCACAAATAGACAATCTAAGGTCACATCTCATGGAATTGGAGAAACAGTAACCACCCAAACCCAAACCCCGCAGAAGCAGAGAAATAACAAAGATCAGAGCAGAACTAAATGAAACTGAAACTACAACAAAAAAATACAAAAGCTAAATCAAACGAAAAACTGGTCCCTTGAAAAGATAAATAAAATTGATAGACCATTAGTGTGATTAACCAGGAAAAGGAGAGAAAATTCAAATAAGCTCAATTAGAAATGAAACAGGAGGTATTACATCTGATACCACAGAAATACAAATGATTATTTGAGGCTACTATGAACACCTTTATGGACATAAACTAGAAAACCAAGAGGAGATGGATAAATTCCTGGAAATACACAACTCTCCCAGATTAAACCAGGAAGATATCTCTGAACAGACTAACAACAAGCAGTGAGAGTGAAATGGTAATAAAAAGATTGCCAACAAAAAAAAAGTCCAGGACCAGACAGATTCACAGCTGAATTCTATCAGACACTCAAAGAATTGGTACCAACCCTGTTGACACTATTCCAAAAGATAAAGAGGGAATCCTCCCTAAATCATTCTATGAAGCCAGTATCAGCCTAATACCAAAACCAGGGAAAGACATAATAAAAACAGAAAACTACAGACCAGTATCCCTGATGAAGATAGATGCAAAAATCCTCAACCAAATACTAGTGAACCAAATCCAACAGTATATCAAAAAGATAATTCACCATGATCAAGTGGGTTTCATACCAGGAATGCAGGAATGTTTTAATATACACAAGTCAATAAATGTGATATACCACAAAAATAGAATTAAAAACAAAAATCACATGATCATTTCAATAGATGCAGAAAAGGCATTTGACAAAATCCAGCATCGCTTTATGATTAAAAACCTCAGCAAAATTGGCATAGAAGGAAATACCTGAAGGTAATAAAAGCCATCTATGACGAACCCACAGCCAACATTGTACTGAACAGGGAAAAACTGAAGCTTTCCCCCTCAAAAAGCTGACTGAAACAAGACAGGATGTCCATTTTTACCACTTCTATTCAACATAGTACTGGAAGTCCTAGCAACAGCAATCAGACAAGAAAAAGAAAAGGCGTCCAAATACAGTAAGTCAAACTGTTGCTGTTTCCTGATGACATGATCATATACCTAGAAAACCCCAAAGACATCTGAAAAACTCCTAGAAATGATAATGAATTCAGGAAAGTTCCAGGATACAAAATAAATGCATACAAATCAGTAGCTCTGCCACACACCAACAGTGACCAAGCTGAGAATCAAATCAAGAATTCAACCCCTTCCACAATAGAAAAAAAAAAAAAAAAAAAAAAAAACCTTAGGAATATACCTAACCAAGAACGTAAAAGACCTCTACAAAGAAAACTACAAAACACTGCTGAAAAAAATCATAAACGACACAAGCAAATGGAAACACATCCCATGCTCATAGATGGGTAGAATCAATGTTGTCAGTACCATACTGAAAAAAGCAGTCTACAAATTCAATGTAATTCCCATCAAAATACCACCATAATTCTTCACAGAACTAGAAAAAGCAATCCTAAAATTCACATGGAACCGAAAAAGGGCTCGCATAGCAAAAGCAAGACTAAGCAAAAAGAACAAATTTGGAGGTATCACATTACTTGACTTCACACTATAAGGCCACAGTCACCAAAACAGCATGGTACCAGTATAAAAACAGGTGCTCATAGACCAATGGAATGGAATAGAGAACCCAGAAATAAAGCCAAATACTTACAGCCAACTGATCTTTGACAAAGCAAACATAAACATAAAGTGGGAAAAGGACACCCTATTCAACAAATGGTGCTGGGATAACTGGCTAGCCACGTGTAGAAGAACGAAGCTGGATCCTCATCTCTCACCTTATATAAAAATCAACCCAAGATAGATCAAAGACTTAAATCTAAGACCTGAAACCATAAAAATTCTAGAAGATAACTTGGAAAAAAACCCTTCTAGATACTGGCTTACATAAAGACTTCATGACCAGGAACCCAAAAGCAAACGCAACAGAAACAAAGATAGATAGATAGGATTTAATTAAACTAAAAAGCTTCTGCATAGCAAAAAAAATAATCAGCACAGTTAAAAGACAACCCACAGTATGGACGAAAATCTTCACAATCTATACATCCGACAAAAGACTAATATCCAGCATCTACAAGGTACTCAAACAAAACAGCAAGAAAAAAAACAAACAATCTCATCAAAAAGTGGGCTAAGGACATGAACAGACAATTCTCAAAAGAAGATACACAAATGGCCAACAAGTATATGGAAAAATGTTCAGCATCACTAGTCATCACAGAAATACAAATCAAAACCACAATATAATACCAACTCACTCCTGCAAGAATGGCCATAATCAAAAAATTATAGATGTTGGCGTGGATGCCAAGGTGAAAAGGGAAAACGTCTGCACCGTTAGTGGGAATGTAAACTAGTACAGCCACTATGGAAAACAGTGTGGAGATTCCTAAGAGAACTAAGAATAGATCTACCATTTGATCCAGCAATCCCACAGCTAGTTATCTACCCAGAGGCAAATAAGTCATTATACGAAAAAGATATTTGCACAGGCATGTTTACAGGAGCACAATTTGTAATTGTAAAACTATGGAACCAGCCCAAATGCCCATCAGTTAACATGTGGATAAAGAAAATGTGATACACACACACACACACACACACACATACATACACACACACATACACCATGGAAAACTATTCAGCCATAAAAAGGAATGAAATAATGACATTTGTAGCAACCTGGATGGAATTGGAGACAATAATTCTTTTTTTTTTTGTCTTAAGTTCTGGAATACATGTGTAGAATGTGCAGGTTTGTTACATAGACACGTGCCATGGTGATTTGCTGCACCTATCAGCCCGTCATCGAGGTTTTAAGCCCCTCATGAATTAGGTATTCAGAGACTATTATTCTAAGTGAAGTAACTCAGAAATGGAAAACCAAACATCGTATGTTCTCACTCATATGTGGCAGCTAAGCTATGAGGATGCAAAGGTGTTAAGAATGATACATTGAACTTTGGGGACTCGGGGGAAGGGGTGGGGGCTGGCAAGGGATAAAAGACTATGCAGTGGGTACAGGGTACACTGCTCAGGTGATGGGTGCATCAAAATCTCAGAAATCACCACTGAAGAACTTACTCATGTAACCAAACACCACCTGTTCTCCAAAAACCTATTGAGATTAAAAACATTAAAAATTAAAATAATACTAAAAATAAAGGAGCTGGGAATAAACATTGGACACAAATCCTACTCTCATGGCACTTACAAGTATAATGAGGTAACACTCTTAAAGTAGAGATTTCCACCAGATATAGAAAATTTATATGTGGAAAAAGGGAATATGAGATGCGTGGATACAGAGTACCATCAATGCTCGAAGAATGGACACTTAACCCCACCTGGGGCTCACAGGGGGCTTCCTGGAGAGATGACACAGACAGAGGCCTTCCAGATGAGCAGAAATGAGCTGCAACCAAGACAGAGGGGAATGGTGAAGGCTCCTGTGCCTGGCACTTCTGCTTACATATCCCAAATCCAATCACTCCTTCTTTATTATGAGTAGAAAAAATTTTGTTCAAGGTAACAAAATTTTTACCAGCCTGACCCAAAATACATTTCCCAGAATGCCATACAGGTGGTCATGTGGTGCATTCCTGACCAATGAGATGTAAGTGGAAGCCACTAGATGGATCCATACAGATGGTCATATGGTGCATTCCTGATCAATGAGATGTAAGTGGAAGCCACTAGCAGGCCTTCCAAGAAAGCTTTGCACTGGACTTTTGCTTTTCCTTCTTTGTCCTCCAGCCTTCTAGCTGCCTGAAATACAGACAAGAAGCCCAAAGGCATGGCTGTCATTTGGGGGAGCATGAGGTACAGAAAGATGAAATGAGACTAGCATCCCAGAGCTTTCATACCTGCTTTTGGCTACCCACTACCAGTCTTCATATTATTGAGAAAAGTAAATCCCAGTTTAGTTAAGCCCCTGGAGTGAGGATCCATCTAGATATATATAAACAAAAACCCATCTCATATACATAGTGCATTTAAGCATTACTATTTGGTGGCATATGCTAGAGAAAGCTCCAAGTTTTAGATAACTGAAAGCAAACTTTCTGAATCTTTCACTCTTATCAAAATGGAAATTAAGGATGCCCTGACACTTTTGTAAAATGCTGTTATAATTAAGTAGCAAACGCTATTACAATTGTGTTACCAGGAAGTTTATATATGACATTTAGTCAAGAACTAACACAACTACAATGGCTAGCAACATTTGCAATTTCCTCCAAAAAAGTTCACATGACTATATAATCCCAGGGTTTACACAGCATTCATTTAAACAATACTTGTTCCTCTCTCATGCTCCGGAAAGACACTGAACTATAAACACACCAATGCAGCATTCACTCACACACACACCCTGCCCCCATCCTTTTATCGTTTTCTCACATACAGTCACCAGTCCCAAGAACTGATGTTGCTCTCCGTTTGCTACATAAACAGCCATCTGTGACCTATGGTCAGCAGGAAACAATTCAAGCATTCTCAAATCCACATCTTCACTACCCCTGTAAGAATGGGAAGAGCCGGGTAACCCAGGAGGGTGGAGTAAGCAGCAAGAAGTGCTCAGACAGTGGACACACTACTGCTGCTTCTGCCCACGCAGGGCACACATCACTAGCTGTTCTCGCAGGTGTAAAAGCACCAGGCCATTGTGCTGAGACTTCCCACTGCCAGGATACTCTCTCCAGCTGCAGTGTGCTGGGAAGGACCCAGCTGCTCCCCTCCGACAGTCACACAGGCTTTTCCACCCTGCATCTGTGGGTTGTCAGCTGGAGGGTTTTGTGGACTAGTAAAAGTGTGGTCCAACAAAGCTTTGCCAATGTTGTGTTTTTCTTAAAATGAGCATCCAAATAAAGCAACAATAAAGGACAAAGCCTTTTAGACATAATGTTCCCAACCATCCTTTATTGGGAAGATTTATCCTTTTATTATGAAGGATTCTGTTCTTCTCATTTTGGGTGTGTTAGACTGCCCTCTAAGTCTCTTTATGTCCCGCTAATGATTTTATTTCATTTATTTCATTATGTACTTATTTTTATTTATCCACATACTTATTTATAATTTATATATTTATTTTATAGTTTATCATTTATTTTTTGCTTTTGTTCCACTTTTATTTTTATATTTTTTATGTGTTTTTGCTCTGTATTTTAAATTTCTTTTTCCACTTGATCTTCTGGGCCAATAGTTTACTCCAGTGGCCCCTATATCCCACAGGTTTCTTGACCTTTTTGAGGGCATGATCCCTTTGGTAGTCTAATGAAAGCTAGGGACCCTATTCCAAAAATAATATGTTTAAATGTATAAAGTGAAATCCATAGGATTACTAAGGAAACCAATCCTATTTAAGTATCAAAATACTAAAATGCACAAACTCAATGACATGTGCTTTTATTATGACATTAAATACCAAGCTCTAGTGGTGTTACTATGAACAATTACAACTTTAAGCTCTGATGAACATAAATGATATTCAAATGTCTGAAACTACTGTAATACTATATGAAAATATTTTTGATTTCTATTGCTGACAAAGTTACAGGTACGAATAACATTGTTGCAGTTTCATTAGAAGAAAATGAAAATAAAGATGCATTTTTTTACTTACAAATTAAATGTTGTATTCTACTATAATTCATAAACAGGAAATTTCCACCCTGGCCTAACATCACTGCTTGATTTTTTTAAAAACACCTTCCTCTTCATTCTCCATTCAACTACATAACTGCATACATACATGATACATCATTCTGGCATAGTGGCAAATGTTAATGAATAAAGGAAGTCATCTTCCCACCTTGGTCCCTAGCCGTCCCTCTGCCTTCTCTCTGGAGGTAATCTCTTAGCAATTTCTTGGGTATCTTTTCCATATATTGAATGTCTCATTTTTACACTACTTGTTTAAATTCTAGAAAAACTTACTTTTTGCAATGGAATTATTTTATACCTTTTTGTTAGGATTAAACCTTCTCCTCTATCCATTCTGTTTGACTTGCACCACTTACCTTCTGCTTATTATTTTCTGGTGGCTGAGTTCCCCTTATGTTGGTTTCCAGGCTTCTCATGGTTCTATTCGCCTTCAGAGTTCAATTCAGGTCAAACTATTTGGGCACTCTAAACAGCAACAAAGTCATGAGAGGGGTTGGGCTGCAGCAGGTCTAGCTGCCTGTCCTTTGTTGAGGTCTCCAGGAAAGCTTCTCTGCTACCCTCATCCCTTCCCCACTCCAGCCTCCTCAGTAACAAGAAAGTAAGGAAAGCAGCATCCCTCTGAAAATCTGCTGGAAACATTTTCAGGACAGCCAGGAGACAAAAACAACAAAGTGCATGCACACATACATATACACACACAAACATACACACATACAGACACACACACACAGAGCATCTTTGCTATTCCCATCATATCATAAAGGATGATCTTCTACAATAGGAGAAACAGAACTTTATAACAAAAGAACAAATCTTCCCATGAAAAGGCAATTGTCATACCATAGCCAAGCAAATAATAGAGAAAAAGGAGTATATGAAAGAGAGACAGAGACAGTAACTGAAGAAAGAAAAGAGGAAAAATTCCTTTTTTTTTTTTTTTTTTTTGAGACAGAGTCTCGCTCTATTGCCCCGGCTGGAGTGCAGTGGCGCGATCTTGGCTCACTGCAAGCTCCACCTCCTGGGTTCATGCTATTCTCCTGCCTCAGCCTCCCTAGTAGCTGGGACTACAGGTGCCCGCCACCACATCCAGCTAATTTTGTGTGTGTGTGTTTTTTAGTAGAGACGGGGTTTCACCGTGTTAGCCAGGATGGCCTCGATCTCCTGACCTCGTGATCCGCCTGCCTTGGCCTTCCTAAGTGCTGGGATTACAGGCGTGAGCCACCGTGCCTGGCCAAATTCCCTACTATTTAAAAAGACTTCAGTTGGCATAAGAAGTCTCATTCAACTGAACTGAAAGAGCTCATCCAGTTCCAGGTTAAGAATAGATTATAAAAGACTTCTATCAATCCAAACTATGTACTTGCTAGAATAGGAAAAAAAAAAGCTATTGTGTTTTCATGTTTATCTTGTAATCTCTCATCTTACCATGTTCCCTCTTTAATTCTAGTTAGTTGTTTTTTTCTTAATGGAGTTTCCTGAGTTTGCTAAAAATAATCATCAGCACAGAGAAGAAATTTTATTTTTTTCAATATCGACTTCTTCCTTGTCTCATATTTTCTAGAACCTCCAAAGGTCTGTCAACAAATCATGATAACTATCTTATTTCTGCTTTTACTGAAAAATCCTGAAAGCTCCTAGATAAAAATAACAACTTGCCTACAAAGGAAAAGTCATTAGACTGGCATCACACTTCATCTGCATACTACTTACAGAAAAGAACCGCAGTCCTAGACTTCTATACTCATACAAGACATCATTCAGCTCTCCGAGTAAAAGCAAATTCTGAAGGTAATTGAACAACCGCAATAATATCAGAGTTAATAATTCTATAGCACTTATGCAGTGCCAGATTCTCGTCTAAGCGCTTCACTTATTGTGGTAGTTAGTCTACAAATGTGACTATCATTAATTCCTCCCCTCCCTCTCTACTTGTGCCAGTCCTCCAACTCAAGGTACAGTCTATTCTTCCACCTCAAAGAATGTGGCTGAAGCACTGCTACACCAGTTCTGGGCCAAGACATTATGAAGACCAGCAGTTTTCTGCCTCTGGGAACCCTGAATTGGCAGGTAAGAAATCCAGGTTACTCTGATGGAGACAGAGGCCTCATGGAGGAATACTGAGACAATAAATAAAAAAACCATCTGAGACTCTCAGCCCAGCGGACCCTTTAGATGACTCCAGCCACTGCTGCTATCTGACTCCAACCATGAAAGCCCCCAAGCAAGAACTTTCCAGCTAAACCCAGCCAACTCATAGACCCATGAAAGATAATAATACATTGTTGTTACATTGCTGTTTTAAAGTAGTTCATTATATACTGTTGGCCCTCCATATCCACAGGTCAACCAACCACAGATAGAATATATTTTTAAAACATAAAAAATACAGTATAACAACTGTTTGCATGGCATTTACATTGTATTAGGTATTATAATATAGAAATGATTTAAAGCATATAGGAGGGTTGCAAAGGTGATATGCAAATACTGAGCCATTTTACATAAGGGACTTGAGCACTTGTGGATTTTGGTATGGGAGGGCAGAGGGTGTCCTGGAACCAGTCCCCCACAGCTACTGAGGGACAATGCAGCAATAGATAACCAGAATGCATATATTAACTCATTTCATCTTCATAAAGTTCCTGTAAGGTCTCTGTTCTTAGTATTCCCATTTTACAGTTAAGGAGACTGAGGCCCAGAGAAGTTAAATAACATTCTCAAGATTATACAGTCAGAAAGAAAATCTTTGGAATAATGCAGAGGTTCAATAGTAAATCAACCCCAGGCTTCATCTGAGGAAAACATCAAGAAAGACTCTAATGCAACAAAAATAAATCAGAGCAGAGATCCCAGGGAGACGGGAGGGGAAAGGAGAAAAGAGTGGTGAGAAGGGTATCTTGCAAATACATTATGAAATCTAAATGGATAATGATACCATGACTGAGAACATGTAAATAAATATTAAAGATTTCTGAAATAAGAGGCAAACTTCAAGGATATAGTAATACTCAAGAACAAAAGAAAACATAGGCATTAGGAAGAAGCAGGGCTGTAGGCAGGAGGGGGAGAAAGAAGAGCATTCTGAAGTTCTTGGTGTGACTTTCCACAAAATATAAAGGACCAAAACTGACTCAAGTAGAAAACTGAATAGACCAGTTACCACAGGAAAGACAGGAAAAGAGATTTTCTACCACTAAGAGGGAAAAAAAAGCAGAGAGCAAAAACAGTTGATTTCATGGATAGTTCTATATAACTTAAAGGACAGAACTGTTATTTAAATTATTCAAGACAACAAAAACATAGGGAAAATCCCCAAGTCCATTTTATGAAACTGGTTTGGACTTAAAACCAAAACTGGTAAAGGCAGTACAATAAAAGAAAACTACAGGGCAATCTCACTTGTAAATATTTGCTAAAATTCTAAATAAAACATTATGAAGTAAAACCCAAAACTATATCAAATGAATATTGTCAATGATCAAACGAGGATGACTCCAGAAAGGCAGTTTTCACATCAGCAAATCCATTACCATCATTCATGAGAGCAACAAATGCATGGAGTAAAAGTGGTTGGTTACATCAATAGGTTCTAAAAAAGCATCTGGTGAAATTCAACAGCCATTTCTAATAAAACTTCAAGTAAAATAGGAATAAAAGAAACCTCTTGAATATGGATTCATCAAAAATCAATTGCAAACATCATTCCAAACAATCAAATGCCAGGAATAAGATGGGATACCTGCTGTTATCATTATAATTCAAATTGAGGGGGAAAAATAGTTTCTATAAACAGAGTAAATGAGAAGACGGAATTTTCCCTTCTTGCTAATAATATATTCATACTCCTAGGAACACCAACTCTAAAAATAAAAAGTACTCAAATCAATGAAGGAATTTAATCAGGTGGCTGGAAAAGTTTAGGGCGTTTTAAAATATCTGTAATGCAAATTGAAAAAAATTACAATAGCATTATACTGTCATTAAAAAGGAAAAGAAAAATTAAAGCATATAAATTCAAATTTCACATATACATTTAATTAGAATCCCAAAATTTTTAATGTGGATATAATACATTTTTAGGTAACATCAAATATCCAAAAGTTGGCAGAAAACGTTTGAAAAAGAATAATGAGGGGAGTATCATATCAGACTGAAATCCATTAAAATGAAAACATGGCATGGGAATAAACAACAGAGCCGACTGATGAACTCAGAAATCAATTCCAGTACCAACAGAAGCTTCTAGGTGACAAGGTGAGTCTTGTGATCCAAGGTGGAGAGAACAGCTTATTGATAAATGGCACATGCACAACTGACTACTCATATGGAAAAGAAAATGGTTGGTCTCCCACCTCACATCGTATTCCAAGGCCATTAGAGACTGAGTCAGCCCTAAACCATCAGGAAGGGCAGTCCATGAGGTATTGTTGAGTGAGAAAAGCAACATGCAGAGAATACATGTTACAATAATCTCTTCATTTTTTGGAATATCTTGTCCACCATTTTGAATTGTGAATAATGGATCCTGGGCACATGACAAATACTGCTTTGGAGGGTGATTTTTTGTAGAAAACAAAACATAAATACATACATTTATAGATGGTTACAAAAACATGGATAGAAATGTGGACATCTACAAACCAGGCTGTTCAACACTGGTTGATGGTGGTGAGCGGGGAGTGAGTATCAAGGGGAGGAAAGAAACAACACATACTTTTTAAAAGATATGTACAATAAGTACAAAATGTATAATAATTTGTGAAAATCTCTTTATGCCCATGCCACACACCAGTGCATGTGTAGAGAGAGACAGAAAGAGAGAGAGAGATATGAAAGAATGAGTACCAAAATGTTATTTGTGGTCATTACAGATAGATGAAATGTCAAATAGTTTTTACTTTATATGATAAAAAAAAATTTCATTATCAAATATACTGAAATTATAAAATATAAATGCATGGGTGTAAATTTAGTTTTAACATACATCCAAAATGGATTCCAAGTTGGTGGGTTTTCCTATTATATTTTGAGGAGTTTAAATACCGTGGAGAGTAAAAGCCCATGGCACAGTGCCTGACACACAGAATAATGATTGCTACTTTTACTACTATTTTCAGAGGTCCGTGATCACCTGTTGACAACTCGGTCTACTTGTACCAAAAGTATCCCCTCAGGGACCCAGAGGGGAGGGAAGTTTCTAGAAGCATTAATGGCTCTAAAATCACCTCCATCCAGAGGAAAACAAGAATATGGGCTGATTTTCTCTACAGGACTGTGCAACAACAGGAGATGACATTATTGGGAGCTGAGAGTTGAAACAAAAACATTAGCTTCTGACTTTCCAAACAGAAGGTCTTAAGTCCTCTTGTCATCCAGCTAGAAATGTGACAGTGTAAGCTAATGACCACATTTTATATTTGAGACTGTCGAGCTGCCCGATTTGTAAGCGGGCTTTGTGTAATATCTCCCTAGCTCTATCAGCGGGTCTGAAGAGCCCTTCCAGTCTCATCTGGCACCTTGGGATTCAAACCCCACCACAAAGGAGAGCAAATTGCCCTGTCACTGCCCTATCTTTTTGGCAGTCAGTGTTTCAAAGTTAATAGATGGTAATGGATTCCAGGAGAACTTAGAAAACCCTCCGGTTAAAACGCTTTTTAAAATGTCTCCAGTCTCCCTAGCTCGGGAAAGCTAATCTCATCTTCTCTCAGGGTACAGAGCAACCCAGATCCCTTAATCTTCCTCAGATTTGTGCAAAATACTTACCCTCTGATATTTAAGTAATACAGTCCAAAAAGGCAGCTCCTTAGTGCACCACGGAGTCAGTAGCCTGCTGGCTGCCCGCATGGGATCAGGAGGACCACATTTGGCTCAAGTTCCATCTTGGTGAGGCTGCCCTGTCCACTCTGCTTTTATGCCCCCTAACTCAGTAGGCCTTAATTCTTGATAAATTGGCTCTTTAGTACCTGAAAGAACAACTATGAGGCTATTTACTTTCAAAATGTATGCTTCTATAATTGTGAGCAGAAAATACACTGTTATCGTCACACAGAGAAGAGCTTTTAATTCACACACTCACCTGAAGCCATTTATGACCACACTGACCTCAGCTGCCTGGCTGCCGAAAATGATGGGAACACAAGAATAGGTTCTAAATGGACCGTCTTCGAGCTAAATCAGCCCTCAAAATACTTCTGATGGCATCTATTTACGTGTAAAACTGAGAAGCTACAGATGCATGAATGTATTCAGATGTCTGATTATAATTACCATGAAAAAAAGGCTTTTATAGATGTCACTGAGTCATTGTAACTTTGGAAGCAAGGAAAGACTTGTGTGAGATTCTGCTCAATCAGGTGAGTATATCAAAAGAACACAAGACCATACACTTCACCACGCACCTGGGCCAAAGTACAAGGATTAGTCTTTCTTTTTGAGATGGAGTCTCATTCTGTCGCCCATGTTGGAGTGCAGTGGCACGATCTTGACTCACTGCAACCTCTTCCTCCCGGGTTCAAGCGATTCTCCTGCCTCAGCCTCCCAAGTAGCTGGAACTACAGGCGCTCACCACTACGCCCAATTAAATTTTTTTTGTATTTTTAGTAGAAACGGAGTTTCACCATATTGGCCAGGCTGGTCTTGAACTCCCGACCTTATGATCCAGCAGCCTCAGCTTCCCAAAGTGCTGGGATTACAGGCGTGAGCCACTGTGCCCAGGCAAGGATTAGTCTTTCTAGTGGGGTCATACATAAAGCAGTATCCTCTCAAGTGACAGAAAACTTTCCCAGGGTGTCAAATTTGAACCTAACGTATTTCAAAAGAACAGATACTCGTATAGCCTCAAAAATAAATAAATAACACGTCTACATTCTGCTTATGGCAATGGGGACAACACTCTCCCATGCCATCACAGCTTCCCTGGTCTCAGGAGGACTGGTCACCCTATGAGTTTCCAAGAGTTGAGAGAAGAGCTGAGGTATGCCAAGCATTCACAAGTCCCACTTGCCTCTTACTTGCAGTCCAAACAGACCACTGATCAATTGTTTTCTATAACTTTCTTGATTGTGCCTCTTATGCCCACACTTAAAACACCCACACACTTGCCCTGACCATCCTGGAGTGCAATCTTCCTCCACATGTTTTAACTTCTCCACCCTTATGCTATGTACTGAATTGTACCCCACAAAATTCATGGTGAAGCCCTAACCTCCACTGTGATGGTATTTGGAGATTTGGCCTTTGGGAGGTGATTAGGTTTAGACGAGTTCAGGAGAGTAGGACTCTAATGGTGAGATTAGTGCCCTATAGGAAGGGGCACCATGGAACTGGGTCTGCCCTAACCACCCCGTCCCCATGGGAAGACATAACTAGAAGGCAAAGGTCTGTAAGCCAAGAGGTGTGCCCTCACTAAGACCCAAATTGGCAGGCACCTTGATCTTGGCCTTCCTGGCCTCCAGAACTATGGGAAAATAAATGTCTATTGTTTGAGCCACCCAGTCTGTGGTATTTTGTTATGGCAGCCCCAGCTGATTCAGGCACCAACTTCTATGGCTTCCCCCTGCTTTGTTTTTGGGTCCCAGGTGGTCAAACCATTTGTCCTGCTGAGATACATCAATTAGTTTCTATTTCCCCACCAATAGGGACACACATAATCACATTTCCTTCTAATATACCTTCTATTCTTGCAGAAAGCTTCTGCCAGCAACACCTCTTCCTCTTATTGGAAGGGAGGTATGTCACAGGCAGGGAAAACTCAGGGTCATGTGCAGATCATCACATACCCTTGAGTGGCTCCTAAGTGTACCACAGTGAAACAGGGATCAAATATCTGCCCTTCTAGGAGCAAATCAAATAATGTATATGGAAGACATTTTATAGATCGTGAGGGGGCCCTACAGATGTGAAACATAATTATACAATCTTAGCTCCTTTTGTGGAATTGACCTCAAAGCAAAGATCGCACAGCTCCAGTAACAAAGTAAGTTTAAAGAAAAAAAAAACCCACGAGCATATGAAGATTCACAATAGTCTATGCCATCCCTTAAGGTGTGTTTCTTTAGGGCAAGAAGTTTTCTCCATTATCAGGGGAAAATAAGGGAGTTGGAATAAGAAAAAGCTCAAAGGTAATAGTTTCATGACCTTTCTACACCAGACCAAAAAAATCAGTGACATTAAGCAAGTGGTTCCCCCACTCAACTATGAAATGTTTGAGGTAAGAGCTGAAGTCTTACTTACATTTAAAACTTGAGACCATCTCAGCGCCTGGCACATAACAAAAAAGGATCAATCAGTCAATGAGCAAACATGGTGTACATTCAAGAGAACGCGAGTGTCTTCTCCTGCCAATAGTAGGTCACTAATTATCACCACTAGGAGTCTTCTTTGTGAATATATAGCCACACAGCCTAATGGAAAACTGACTTTGAAGTCAGATATACCTGCACAGTAACACTGATTCCACCTCAGGCAAGCATCTCATATCCTTCCTCTATAAATTGGAGATACCAATGCTCACTATACACGTTGAAAGCATTAGAGGAAATACATAGAGCATTATGCAATCCAGCATATGTTCTCAATAAATAAAAGTTGTTTTTATTATTGATGAATCTCTCCAAGGAAGAACCCAATTATATCTACTACATGTCATAATCTGTTCATCATCTATAAAGTGCATCTAGTAATATTTCCATTCAATTAACTGTCCACACTATTCTGTGCATTAATGGATTGCAATATTTTCTGCTGGACATCAAGAAGTCACAATACTAAGAAGACAGAATTGGCTATTATAAGACTTGAGGTACTGATATTTATAATGTAAGCTAGGATATGTACCCTGATGTTCTAGGATAAGCAGTACAGACAAGGCCTACATAACTGAGGAATGGGCACTGCTGCAACAAATCCCAAGGAATTTTAGAGAAAGCCAAAAAAGTTAGCTGTCTCTAAGTAGGACAGAGGGCCACTAAGCAAGGTTAAAATGACCAATATACAAATGTACAATTAAATGGAACCACAGTAAGTACTGCATGAGTGGAAGACAGGGACCCAGGACAAACCAGGCCTCCCCAAATCCCCTAAACCAGTAAGAACCAGTGAGCATTTAGCTTCATAGCTACAGCATGTAGGAGGGTGTCCCCTGAGGGACAAGGGCCACTATCCTCCCAAAGGATGGACAAGAGATCATTCAAAGTAGAGATGAAGTAATAAGATGCTGTGGGTAAGAGGCCAGAAAGCCAAACTAAATGGTGGGGCTGAAGGACTAACCATTGCATGGCTAAAGATTTTCAAAACTGATCAAGACTTCTTTCAAGGTCAATATATGGCACTGTGAAAATTAATCAAGATCCAAAATACAAATGAACTACCTGTACAGAATATCTACCAACAAGGAACTGAATGCAAAATAATTATAGTCAACCACATCTGATTAGAAAACAGCATATAATGCTGTTCAGTGTGCTTACACATATATCATTCCATTTGGGAAAATGCCAAGAGGCTATATGCTGAAAGGTCAAGAGCCAGGGATAGGGAGGGGGTCTGCTAACATAATCTCAAGAGAGCGGGCTACCATGCTAACCATACAAATGACAGTTTAGTACTAAAGTAGATCCCTGCACTGCAGCTCAAAGAGAGAGAGGGCTTGGGGGTCCTGTCCTAACAGGACATCCATCAGTAGTCAGCAGCAGGGGGAGTGTCTGACTAATTAGAAACATGAAGCCAGTCCACCTCCACTCAAGGCCTGACTCAGGGAGAGATCAACTTTGCCTTGAACAAAAGAGCTTACAGACCAAAAATAAAGATACCAAACCTAAACCCCATTGCGGTGACAGGTCAAAACTCTTAATCCTGGTGACCTTCCATGCTATTCAAATGCAGCCATTGTGATGAAAACGTCCCTGGATTCAGTTTCTAAGCTAAGACGCAGACAATCACAAATGTTCCCTCAGGCCATTCATTAATGCATGGGGTCATTTTGGCTTCTCTAATTTTCATGTATCTCTAATTTGGTTCTCATCATCTAAATGCCTAACTTGGTCATTCTCCCCGAAGCCGGTTCCATGCCTAGCTGTGACTGTTTTTATGCCACAAAATTTTCATCTCTTCAGGTGTCTTGATTTCAGTAAATTCAAGGAAGCAGTATCAAATCAACTAGGAGAGATAGGAGTAGCTCCCGAAACTCTCCCCCACCCTGTATTAACTGGCCCCAACTCTCTCAGGCATCCACAGAACAGTATTTTTGCCATGAAAGAGCTTCCAAGGAAAAGGTTAGGGAGATTGTTATCAGAATGGAAATTAAGAAAAGTGATTCATCAAATGTCACAAAGGGAATACAATTTCATAAGTCTTTAAGCCAAAACTTAGGATTTTTTTTTAACCTTCTAGCCACTCTCCCTTTCCCCTAAAGTCATGGCATAATTGACCTTTAAATCCTATGCCGTAAACTGATCTGACAATGCCCACAGTAAAGCTGAATAAAGTGTGCAGTACAGTACAAACCTATTTTGTCGGGCAACTACTTTCCAGAATTTCCCCAGTCCATCCAGGAAAGGAGAGCTAATGTGTCCAGCATTAGGAAGGGTTAAGTATACCAAGCTGTTGGTAATTTTTTATCTTTCTTTTAATCTAACTCATAGTACTATTAACTTGAATGTTATTGAAAACAGGTTGAGTTGATCTGCTCATAAAATACCAACATAGAGAAGAGGAAAAGATATTACAACTCCAGTGAAATTAAGAATGTGTAAAGAACAGGTTTTTAAATGTAGCTAATCATCTTGTAAAAAAGAAGCCAGGCCTCGAAACAAGAATTACATGACTCTCCCTCCCACCACACCCCCTACTTTCTCAGCTCCTCATCCCCCTGGTGGAGTTGTGAGAGTTCCATGAGCATTAACTAATACCCAGACATGTTCTCCTGACACACCATCTCTGCATAAGGACCTCCTTGTGCGTGGCTTTGCTCAACAACAGAGCCCAGTGCTTCTCAGTCTTCTTGACAACCCTACTGCAGAGCACAGCAGGCGCCCATCCAAGAGGGCTTGAGATTCAGCCCAAAGTAGAAACTTCCTTCACGCCTCATGTTTGTTTTTAAAACATGCCCATTGCATTCTACTCCATAATATATACATTTCTTTTTCATTTAATAGCAATGTTTCTGATTTCATGTGAATGAATCATCCCAGGTTAACCCTGTGCCCTTGTATATCCATGGCACACTGACAGTATCAAAGTACACTACTGTCTGCTTCTAAAGAAATCCAACAACTCTTTCAGACACTGTAGACCAACTTAGACCAAAAAAAAAAAGGAGAGAGAGAGAGAAAGGTAGTTACACATATTTAATTACTTAAATGAAATGTAGGTTACTATTTAGAAGACATAGAGTATTTCAACTTTACTTAAAATTTCATTTTGGCATAAGGTGATTTAAGTAAGGCTCAGTCATTTAGAACTGAGGGTCACAATACATTTTCCAAAATGAAAATATGGACATGTAAGTCCCAATTGCAAATCCTTAAGTGTTCCCTACCAAACACTTAGAAGTCAAACTGCGTGGTATAACAACAAGGTCATATTTCACGTAGACCCCACCTTCCATAGGCCAAGAGTGACTGATGGATGAGCCTTGGTTTTGTGTACTACATGCAAAGACAATTGAGAAGATGCTCCAACTCTTGATAAAGTACACGTTCCCATTTTCTCCATTTATTTCATCATTTACACTCATAGCTCCTCTATATTCTCTCACTCACCCACATTTCTCTGACCTATCCCCTTTGCTGGGAGCGTCTAATGCTCATCTTCTGCCCTATCTCAGCTCAAGCAGATTCCCCCTCTAGCGTCCCACCCCAATCCTTTCCTGCTGAGTTGCTAACTTCTTTGATGCTTCCTTAATTCCACCCAAGGAGTCACTCCAGGCTGCAACCTGTCTTATTAATCTTTGCATCACTAGCATCTAACACAGTGCTTCCCATGCAGTAAATCTTAGGTGCATATTTATTAAATGAAAAATGAATCAGTGAAATTAACATACCAGTCAGTGCTACCTCAAAAAAGGGCAAGGTGAGAAAGAGAATGGAATTGCATGCTGGTTTGCTTCTTTCCACCTGGAACTTAGCCAAGGACCTCTGTTACTCAAAGTGGTTTGGCCTAAGAGAAAAGTATCAAGAAGACTAAATTTATGGAACTAGAAGTACTAAAACATTTTCTTTCTCATTCTGCTATCCACACTCAATACAATATCTCCCCTTGGCTCTATTCATTTGGAAAAACTTTTTGTTCAGATGTTCACATTGAACTGAGAGTTAATACTACATGAAAATAGAGGATCACAAACTAAGGAAGAGGCTGGCTTTCCTAAACAGCACACTTCGATATTGCTAGAGGGAAGTGGCCTGCTGGGTGCACTGAGATGTTTTGTTTTGTTTTTTACTTTCCACTTGGTTCAATGGCCATTGCAGTCCCCAGCCTTTCCAGGAGACACAAGAGTCATGCGGGTCATGTTGGGGGTGAGGACAGAGTGCTCTGTTTTCATAATTGGGAAGCATGATAGCTGGTGTGAGAGCGATGATTGTGTACTACATGTAAGGGTGACTGAAAGAC
This sequence comes from Piliocolobus tephrosceles, assembly GCF_002776525.5. Lineage (NCBI taxonomy): Eukaryota > Metazoa > Chordata > Mammalia > Primates > Cercopithecidae > Piliocolobus > Piliocolobus tephrosceles. The sequence continues at coordinate 35,104,187 of NC_045444.1, read as the reverse complement.
CTTCCAAGTCTTGATAAAACATCTTTCCATGTTCTCAATTTTTTTTCATTGTTTATACTCAAGAGGTAGTGAGGGTAAAGCCCACAGGCAGCCATCTGCTGCTTGGCTACAGGCTGCCACACAGAAACTGTACATTCATTTTGGTCCACCAGAACTTCCCTGTGTTGATTACAGCATACTTTACATCCATTCTCTCCCTTTTCAGAAATTCTATTAGCATTCATATTTGTTCTAAAATGTCTATTTTCTGAATATGTCTTTGTTAAATGAGAAGACGTGGTTCTTCACCACCACCACCATCCTGTGCTCACCACACCTCCTTGTTTTCAGCAGCTGGGAATATGTCTACATGCACGGCTCTCATGGTTTCCATCTGGAAAGTAGGTCACAGGTCCCCACTCTGAGCCTCATGTTCAAGAACCCATTTCCACCCTCACTGCTGAAGGCTTTAGGTTGCAGACAGGCTTACTGTGGAGAGAACAGTTTCTAGTAGCTGAGGTAAGAGGATGAGACTGGTAAGAAGCAGAAAATCAGGACCTTCCATGTCCATAACATTATCAAAATTTAAAGCATGTGGTGAATGAGAAATCTAAAAATCATCTTACACAGAGGAAGAAATGCTCAGGCAGCTGTAATGGAAACCAAAATACTCTAAATCTAGGTACAACAGGATATAAAACCTAGCACCCTGCCATTGTTTTTCTAAAGATTCTCCTTTCCTTATAATTATAGCTGAGTTCAGGTTAATTGTCATTCTTCAAAAAGGAGTAACTTCCCCCACATGCTATTTATCCCTTTACAAAAGATTTAAAAGGTTAAAATATGTGGATTAAATTTTAAGGAAATTTTCATTTTGGAAAACATAGGCAATTGTAATGGTTAATTACAGGTCTGGGGGGAAAATCTGAATCTTTTGTCAAGATGTATCTATTTAACCATACCTGGGGAACAGTAGCAGTTTTCTAGACCCAAGTGCTGCCTTAATCTTCCAACTCCTGGAAAGGGTGTCCCAACCCCACTCCACTCTCTAAAGCAGGTAATTCCTGTTCTGTGCCTCACTCCTTCTCTGCCCCATCATTCTCTTTTTCCCTCTCTTTCTGTATATACAAAGACAAACGTGCATTTTGATTTCCAGTGCCAAATAAAAGTCAACCCTTTTCCCCTCCCCCTTTGCCATAGCTGTTCTGTTCCAGAATGAGCACAAACAAACAAGGCTTAATTACTCTGTTTGTTAATCATGGGAAAGGAAAATTTCAGTATCTATACAGAGTCAGTCTAATTGCTTTCACTGAATTCACTGGTCATTTCAGTCCCAGAAAATAAATCACTCCAAATGCCTGAGGAGACCAGCCAAGTCCCTGAATTTTAGCAGGACACCAAGGTAGCCCTATGCAGACATGACTGACATTAGGACCCTGTTAGTCGTTTTCCAAATTGCCAGTGTCTTTGACACATCATGGCTGGTCTCAGGCTAATACCATTAAACTCTGATAAATCCAATATGTCCTTGCTGGGTTTGTCCTCTTGGAGGCTTAGTGGAAGAAATGTGACTTTCAGATTCTTCTGCTCTGAATGCCACATGTTAAATAGAGGATCTCAGGCAAAGGCGGTCTGTGAGATGGGTAGGCTCGGTTTACACACAGTGGATACATCAGGCACTAATGAACACCCCATCTTTCCCCATTTGCACTCTGCCACTTAGAGATTCATAACTTTCCTTCAGGGCAAAGGAGGAATCAGAAGGGAAACAAAGGGAAGAGAGAGAAAATGAAAGGAGAAGAAATGAAAGGATGGTCCCACGAAGCTACTGAAGGTAGAGAAATGCTGTCTACATCCACAAACAAAGCCTGGAGAAGAATACGGGGAGTCCCACTGTCTAGTTACAAAGATGCATGGTGACACCTTGAGTCTGGCTGTTCCCTCTGTGCCATTACCACTGTGGTACTAGTAATAGCTATAGTGCCAACATGAGCACACAACTGAGGTAGGCGCCATGTCAGATGGAATGTTGCCCCAACCAGTGCCCATGACTGGGGCCAGTGCTGAGCCTTTGCCCAGGAGCAAAGCAGATGATACAGAGTTTACAGTCTAGCACAGGCAAACCGGAGGAGATACATCCCCCTGTAGTGGGAGATGTGTCTCCTCCAACCAACAAACACAGACATCCAGGTATTTCTATTGCAGATGTCATTTGAGTTTTCTATAGGCACTGACAAATGCCCACGAGTTTGTGATAAGAATACTTTGCCTTCAGCTTATGTCACAAATGGAAATGTCTGCTGCCTCAATGCATACAATTGAACCCTATATATATTTTGCTGATTGCCTTAGTAAATAAACTATGAATATCTTATAACTGAGATGCTGTTAAAAAATGAAGACTCCAGTATGGATGCTTACATTGATCAGTTCATCCATTCAAATAGTGAGTCAACAAATATTTAATGGGATTTTACTATGGGACACGAACTATACTGAGAATATAAGCAGGAATAAGAGATAACCCCCACCCTTCAGCAGCTTACAGTATAGAAAAAACAGGAATTTAATGTGAGGTTTGCCATAATATGTATTTCTTATAGCATATTATTACACCAAAGGAAGATTGATTGACTGTCTACGGGAGTTGGGGAAGACTTCACAAAACAAAGCATTTAATTTAGATCCTTAGGGACAAATATGTGTTTTATAGGTGAAGAAAGAGGTGTAGGTTATAATAAACACATCATATGTAGGAAAACCCAGTTTTATTACTTACTAGTACATATCATCGGTTACTAGGAAATCATCCCCACTATCATCTAAAAGCAAATGGACCAATGCTTTAAATTGAAAAGTTATAAATGTGCTCAACGTATGATCACTTCACTGGAATTTACCAAACTGGTTCTTTCTATGGTTTTTATACAGGTACATGGAAGGCTTTGACCCATAATGACTCAGTAAGATGAATGCTTTTCTCACTCCCATTTCCACGTACTGTTTCCTTTAGTCAGCTGTTTTTGGAGTCTCTTTAAACTGAACTGACTTTCATCTTTGGACTGTACATGTGGCAACGCACACGATCATCAAATCTCTTTGATGTTAAACAGATGTTGAGTTTAATTTTGTGGTACTCTGATAAAAAGGATTAAAAGAAGGCTCACAAAAGCAATCACCCTACCCCCCCAAAAACTGAATTTTAACAATAATCAATGAGCCAAAAGATGTGGTTAAGTTTATCCTAGTAAGAAACAAAAATATTACAAAATGAACACTCAGTTTTTGACCCAAAACATTTTTACTGACCTATTAAAACTCAAGGCATTATTCAAGGTTAGTCAACTGGCATAGAAAAGTTTTAACAATTTTCTGTAATTTCAAAAGCACTTACTAAGTTTGGGTAATGAAAAGGTTTTGGAAATAGTGGTGATAGTTGCAAAACACTGAATTAATTAATGCCACTGAATTACATACTTTAGTTAAAATTGTAAATTTTATACAATATATATTTCACCACAATAAAAATACCCTATTGAAATATTTTATTTAAAAAGCACTTATTAGAATTTTTTATAGAACAGATATTGACATCTGAAGTTTTTATTCTGACCATTTTCCTTGGAGAGTATTGTAAGAGATCAAAGATTGTAGATATATTGCCTTTTATCCAGGCAAAACCATATATGAAGTACTATAAGAAAACTTTATCTATCTTAAAGAATTCTAGAGAAGAGTCCACAATATTTTCATAAATTTGTTACATTAATGAGCTAATAGAATTATAACAGCTATCAATTTGATAGCAAACATGCTATCAAATCTACTACTTTTCTACAGATGTTCTAAAATGATCTCAATTCTTATAGTTTTTGTTTGATGAGAATTTGTGCACAGTTGAATTGTTCCGACACTAACTAAATCTTATGCAAGATTTGAATCAAGCTGATGAGAGATTTAGAAACTCCAGTGATTTATGGTGTAGACAGTAATACTGAACTGAAATGCTGGCTGATGTCAACATGAGGTTCACAAACATGATTTAGGGCCACAGAATCAAGTCTGGGAAAAAAAGGTGGAAAGAAATAGGCAAATATTCTGATGGTGGAGTATGTCAGAGTTCATTTTAAGAGTAGGCATTTTGAGGAGAAGATGTACGAGTTGAAATTGATTAAACGACTTCTAATACAACAGGAAAATAATTTCACCTAAAAATTCTAATCATCTCTAAGGGTACATGAGAGACATTTTAAGCCAATATTACTTATGCGTACAGCACAATTAGCATTGTATGAGATGTGACTGCAAGGTAAGAAGAGCAATTCCATCTACCTCAACCTTATTTATAATAATACTTTGCACTTAAGGAAATTATAACTTCTCATGTTAATTAATGTATTTCTAAAAATGTATTTTGGGGCTGGAAAGCAACCAAAACTTCCATGAACAAGGTTATGTTTTTCCTATTAAGAAGGTTTCATTTTTAAGCTCCACAAGGACTTTAGCCCCATTAAAACTTGCTATACACTGAACTATAACTGAAAAATGGTAAAACTCAACATTTAATAGTAATGAACCAAAAATACTTAATCTGATCTTGTCTCTCTAGGACTATTCAGGGCAATAAAACACATAAGGGGAAAAAAGAGATCCTATGAGTACATTCAGACCTGGAAATCATCACAAATTAACAGTCATTTAAAAAGAGAATATTAACAGAAGGAAAGAATTCTATACTGCAATTCAGATGACCTGGATTTGAGACCCACGCTTTGACTTCAAGCTGTGTGATTTTAGAACACCCAACTCTCTGCCAACTTCACAGGGTTGTTGGGGCAACCAACATATGAGAAAGCACTTGGTAAATGGAAAAGCATTGACAAATGTAGGTTAATAAAAATCTACTGTTGCCATTAAAATTTAGTCTGCAGTATTAGACATTAGTCCACTCATGATCTCATTCTCTTTGATGACAATGTTCTATCTTCCTTTTCTATCTTCAAATTTCTATCATTTTCTACCCAAGCATCACTCTTTGTTGGTGACCTATTTTCTGACTGCACTAAAAAATCTGAAGAAATCAGAAAAGAACTTCCACATGGTCTCACCACCACCTCTATTTACCTGTGAGAATCTTGCCCATACACTCTGCCTACCTCCTGTTACAGAGGATGAACTATATTCCTAAAACAGGGCCACCTTGTCAACAGACCGCATCTCTTCCTCCCTACTCAGCAACCCAATAGCAATTCTCCCCTCCATATCATTAACTTTTTGTTCTCTACTAGATCAGTACCAGCAATAAACCTTCACATTGTTGTTTTGCCCCTCTAAAAGCAAAACCAAACCAAACAACAAAACAGAATCCTCCTGACTGAAGTTCCCCTATAAGGTACCAGACTATTCTTCTTTTCCTTTTGTAGCAAAACTCTTCAAGAGTTTTTACACTTGTCTCCAGTTCCTCTTCTTCCATTTTGTTTTCAACTCCCTCCAAAAAGCATCTGCCCCACCACACCACCCAAACAATTCTCCTCAAAACCACCGATGACATCCAGGGTGCTGAATATACTGCTCAGTTCTCAATTGTCATCTTATTTACAGCATTTGACACAGCAGATCACATCTTCTTCATATCCTCTTCTTCAACTGACTTCTGGGACTCTTCCCTGGGCTGGCTTTCCTTCTCTTTTAATGGTTGTTTTTTCTCACCTTCCTGTGCTATGTCCTTGTGTCCCAGACTCAAAACTGAGTACCCCAAAGGTCAGTCCTTAAACCCTTCATTCAATACCTTCTTTCTCACTCATACCTTGGTGTGCTCATCCGGGCTGATGGTTTTAAATACCATCCGTATGCTCATGTCTCTCAACTATATATTTTTATCCCAGATGTCTTCACTGAGTTGCATACTTCTGTATCCAACTATCTACCCAACATTTCCTCCTGGAGGTCTCATGCTCTTAGAAAACTTACAATGTCCAAAACAGAGTAACTGGTCAGTCTCCAAACATCTGCTATGGTCACAGGGTACCCTGCCTGAGTTAATGGCCACTCCCATATTTCTAGCTGTTCAGGCCAAACTGCTTGGGACTATCCTTGATCTACACTTTGTCCCACACCCACAACTTACCATATGCAAATCTTTCAAATGGATCACCCCTTTACCACCTCCATCAATTCTTGTCTGGAATATTGCAATAGCCTCCCACCTGGGCTCCCTGCTTCACCTCTATAGCCTCTTCTTAGCATGTCATGCAGAGTGATTCTTTTAAAAGATAAGTTATGTTATATCTTTGCTCTGCTTAGAAACCCCCTGTGGCTTTCTTCCTCACTCAACAAAATCCAGAAGTATAACAAAGGCCTTCAACAAACTATATAATCAAGAGCCGCCCCCTCTCCCCCTTTCTGACCTTATCTCCTATTCAGGATCATTCCACTGCTCACTATTTCTCACACTTGTCAACAAGCTTCTGCCTCAGGGCATCTGCATGTGCTCTTTCCTCTGTCAGGAAGATTCCCCAGAGACCCGTGGCATTTGCCTCCTTACCTCCGTCGAGTTTTTCTTCAAGGTCACCTTCTCAGGGAAGCCTTCCTTATTGAAAACTGCAAATCCTTCCCGAAGGAGTTCTCTACGGTACTTCCTTCTCACCTTCTGATATCTACTGTTGTTTACTGATTTATCTTGCTCACTGTCTGTCTCACCCATGCTGCAGATTGAAGCTTCTCAAAGGTAGGGATTTGGTTTGTTCACTGCTGTAAACCAGCACTTAGGAAGATGCCTGGCACTTAGTAGGTGATGCTTGATAAACATTTGTTGAATTAATGAACTAAAAGATGGAATTACAGCTATTAGCTGTGAGTGATTTCAGATGTCTAGTCCTTGCCTTATTCTGTGGTTCTGAAGGAGCATGACTGACATGAGACACAGCTGAGCTCAGGGCTCTTTCCAGCCCACAGCCTTTCCTGACACAAAGACAGAACTGAAGCACCCACCCAAGATAAGTTCAGTCATGATCATGAGAATAAATTCTTCCACTGCTGATTTTCATTGAATCTAATATGAACTAATCCGGAATTTTTTCCAAACATCAATTGTAAAATGAAGGTCTCTTCTACTTCAGGCATTGGGCATCCTTTGGTAAACTTTTAAAAAATTTTTTCTCAAAATTTAAGTGTTAAACATTTAAGGTAAGTGGTTTGTAAACCTCAGGCTTCCAAAGGTTTAGCAGTTGTGTCCATAAAGACCTGAGGCAGGTGTTGATGCACAGGTCCTAGTGGTCTCCGAGCCATCTCTGCTTCGATTACCTTCCTCGTAGGCTCCAGTCTTCCAGTTCTCCTGACTCCCAATTTAAAGCTGCTCATCTGTTACCAAAACCAGCTGCAGCATAAATGCTGTTTTTTTCCAGCCTCTAGTTAAGGGGACTCCCGTACCACAGATGCACAGCCCTCCTGCCTGATTGAAGCAACACAAACTTTGGTTTATATAGTGCTGAAGAATTATTTAGAGGGCAGGTTTCAGTCAATTTGGTGAATTCGTAACTTCTTCAAATAGCCTGAGATGATCAGAAAAAAACGTTTGCTAATTCTTGGCATCCTCAAATATAATCTCTCTGTCAAATGTCAGTTACTAGGACATTTGACAACCAGTACTTCTTGTGATCTATATTCTGGTCGAGGACCTTGGCTAAACACTGTATAGAAAACAAGGATATAGGTAGAAGTTTCCAGGATGGGGCAGTAAGGAGTACATTGCAAGATCATGCCCCAGAAGTGGAGGAAAAGAGTACTTGAGAGATACTGACACTGTGCGTTTCATGAAAGAAGTTTTCATGTGTCAATTGGAGGGTGAGCTGCAGGGCTATGTCATAGGAGGGGAAGACACAAGGTGGCTGGCTCATTAAATACAGGGCAAATTGCTGAATGCAAGACTCCCCTTTCAACTTCTGCAAATTCTCATTTAAAAAATCTGTACAAACAAAAATAACCACTCATCAAAAACATGAACCACATCACACCTTACAGATAAGAGACATCCGAAAATGTTTGTTACTACACTAATGAGTATTAGAGTAAGTTAAAATATCGCTGTTAAACTGACTACTTAAAAACAGGAGAATTAACATGAAACGATGGGACAAGTCCTCTTAAAAGTTTAATCGGGCCGAACACAATGTCTCATGCCTGTAATCCTAGCACTTTGGGAGGCCAGGGCAGGTGGACAGCTTGAACCAAGGAGTTTGAGACCAGCCTGGGCAATATGGCAAAACCCTGTCTCTTTAAAAAATACAAAAATTAGCTGGGCGTGGTGGCAGGCGCCTGTAATCCTAGCTACTCAGGAGGCTGAAGTGGGAGGATCACCTAAGCCAGGGAAGGTTGAGGCTGCAAGGAGCTGTGATCATGCTACTACATTCCAGCCTGGGTGACAGAGTGAAACCCTGTCTCAAAATATATATATTATTAATCATAGATACTCCCTTGATTCTTACTATGAGTTACACACAACTAGGAAAGTCTTTCCAAGAATAGGTAAAATGGCATCTCCAGCTTTAGAGAGCACACAGAAAAAGGAAGAGACAATATACAGATAGGAACTATGCCTCATGACTGGAACCCCAGGGCCTGACTCATGCCTGGCACATTGGAGATGGTGTATGTGCGATGAATACACATGAGGCCTGCAGGAGGCTCCAGGGCAAGAGTAATGATAAAGCCAGCAAACACAGATACAGACACTGGAAGGATCAGAGGCATCCTAACAGTTTCCCTTGCTTTTTTTTTTTTTTTTTTTTGGAGGGAGGGGTGCAGGGGTGGGGATGAAGTCTCACTCTGTTGCCCAGGCTGGAGTGCAGTGGCATGATCTCGGCTCACTGCAACCTCCACCTCCCAGATTCAAGCAATTCTTCTGCCTCAGTCTCCCGAGTAGCTGGAGTTACAGGCATGTGCCACCACACCCGGCTAACTTTTGTATTTGTAGTAGAGACAGGGTTTCACCATGTTGCCCAGGCTGGTCTCGAACTCCTGACCTCAGGTGATTCACCCACCTTGGCCTCCCAAGTGCTGGGATTACAGGTATGAGCCACCACGCCCGTTTTATGCTCACGTTATTACCGGGCCTGTGAGAGCCACTGTTCCTTCAAGGTTAGAGCCTACATCCGGGAGAAGTACTCTTGCCTCTCGCAGCATCCCTTTAAGTCTGATAAAGCAGCTCGTGTACACAGTGCCCACTTCAACCTGGGACTTGCTCAGCAACTTTTTTTTTTTCCAGTGATTAAACCAAGCAGGCAGATTCCTGCATAGTCTCCTTGCAACAAAACCTGCCAGCAGACCTGAGAGACATCACTCAGCATGTTTCCAAGAAAAAAAAAAAAAAAAAAAGAGTCATCTACTTCACCACAAAAAACCACTTGCCTATTCAAAGTCGTTTGTTGTTAGACAAAGTTCTAAACCGGGGTCATCAATTTTCTCAGCAGCAACAGTCCAGACCCCGGTTAAGACGGCTGAGTTCTATAGTGAGATGGCTCATATATGTATAACCATATACAGCAGAAGTCTGTTTTTATGCTATCTCTTGGTCCCAGTGACAAAGGAGATGCAAAGGTTTGGTGACTGCACTGTCGACAGTTTACATGAAACCAGGAGAAAAGAACATGTGAACTTTGGATTGCTCCATATTTAATTAAATGAATTTAGTCAGTACTACACCTACAAAATGCCAGATTCCAAATTAGGGAACAGTAGCAATGGTTACATGTGAGCTTTGCCATCAGTTCTGAGGATTTCAAATCTCTCTACACTTTATAAGCTTTACGTGCGTCCCTGGATTAAGTTGCTTATCCCAAATGAGAAATTGCATATAAAGACGGTGAAACAGTGGGTAAGACACGATGAGTACCCAGTAATATATTTTTATTAGATCTTCTACACATGTATGGAATCTAATGATAATGAATTTTATATTAAATTGCAATATTATTAATTGCATTTAATTCTCACAACAACCCTATGAAGTAGTTATTATTAGCAACATTTTACAGATGGGAGATTAGGTTTATCTGACTTTGTTCTTTATCCCCTCCTATAGAACACCCAAGCAGTGGTTTTTCCAAACTAGGAGGATCCCCCTACTGAGCAGAGTTCAGAAAGCAATGGGAAAAAAAAATGTTCTGGGTCGGAATGGGGTGGGTGAGGGACTTCTAACTCCATTTATTTTAATAGTATTCAGATGAAATGCAGGGCACACAAATAGATATGAACAATGCAAGTTAACCACCAGAAAGCTCTTCAATCTTGCCAAGTTAGACAGAGCTGTTTCTTTTGTACCAGTTTTAGACCGCAAATCTGGAGAATTTATCTGTGGGGCTGTTTTCCCAAGGCCTCCAAAACAGACCCAGGGCAAACCACACATCCCGGGCTGACACTGTTCAACTTCAGCTTCTGTTGTTTCAGCTCTGAGGCGGTTTCCATGCCAGCACACAGCCCTTTTGTGTTTTTGCAGCTTCATCCCAGGCCACATTTGTTTAGGTGCGTTCACTATCTCCAGTTCAGCAGCCTCCTCTCAGGCTAAAATAACACTTGGCATATGCACTAAGAAAACGCTGCTATTGTAATTTTGCAGTGGTAGCATTTTTTGAACCAGACTCGCAATTCTGTATGCTTTGCATATTGATGGCATTGTTCTCACTAGTCACATCCTGTCTAACTCTCTCTATATCCCAGTCCTCGGCTTCCCATCATCCCAGACATACTCTTGTTGGAATTCCCCCTTCCACCTGTCAAACCCAGTTCCTTCCCTCCCTGCAATCACAGCAATAATAAAAAAAACAACAAACAGCAATACTAACAACCCTGTCTCTTTATAGCACTTGGGAATTTCAAATGTCATGGTAACAGGTACAGCAAATGGGCCCACAAAAAAGCATGGTAGAAGAAACAGAGAAACAAGAATATACAAAGAGAAAATGTTGGGAGAACCCCAAACATTTTTCTGATTCTCTTTAGGAAAGGTATTTTCTCAATCTATTTTCAGACCATTGGGATTTCAGGGTCAAAGAACACATAAGAACTTGCCAAGCTTTATTTTCATCATGCCAAGACAGACGGCAGAACCACATCTGTGCCCATTCAATAAACAGTAGGCATCATTATCATCATCATCGTTCCTTCAGAGGAAAAGAAACCTCTCACTCAAGTATTCCCCACTCACACCCCATCTACCTCCCACAGTCCATGACTTCATCTCACCAAGACCCTTTACAATTAGTTTGATACCAACTGTATATCAAAAATCACAGGGCCACCCATGGGCACCTATTTATTGGGTTCACTTATGCTGATGAAAAATACTCAAGAAATCAAGGTAAATCCTGGTTTGTCTACCTTCAAAATAAACCTACTCATACCTTCACCTCAATCTAAGAAAAATTTACGAAGGCACTGTGATTCTAAACCCAAACAAACCCTGAGGTCTGTGAAACAGTTCTTCTGATGAATCATGGACAATCCCCAAGTCTCTCTAGATCCTTGAAGACTGAAGATCACCTGGACCAAACTGAACATCCCATCTCCTCTGAAACCCTGACTTCCTGCCAGAACCAAACAAGCTCCACAAATAGTGGGAGTGAAGTTGTTTCCTTCACTGTTTTCTTTCCTGGTCATCCCAGCACATTTCCTTGCATGTGAAACGAAACAAAACAAAACAAAACAAAATGACTTTTTCCTCATAATTGTATTATAACATCATATTGCATAAATATGACTATGCTATAAAATCAAACTTCATCCTGAAAATATTAACCATCTATAGTAAAAGCCTAACATGTGCTACCTTCCTGTGAGGCAGGATGTTAACGCTCCCTGTTGACAACAGCATAGAGAAACCTAGAGATTATAGATTGAACCTCTTGATTCTCAGCAGAACCTCCTAAGTACAGGAATAAGAAGAAAATTAATACAGAGCACTTCTCGTAAGAGTATGAGACTCAGCAAACAAAAGAAGGGAGACTGTCAGGGACAGACTTCCCTTCAGTGTAACATTATTCAACATAATATCACTTGGGCACCCACTACTTGTTGGGCTCTACCTAGATAATACTCAAATTGCTGCCTTCGTTCCCAGTACCATGGAGCACCAGGATCCAGGGCTAGATGTTACTGTGTCCCGGGAAGTAGGAAAGTCACACATCTACTCTACTTTTCAACCTTGACTAAACACTGAGTTGATATCAAATACAAACCTGTAAGATGCATCGTATTCACAAAACACTTCCTACACTCAAGACCTGAATATAATTGAGACTTTTTCCCTTTGTTTTTCTTTTTTCTCAGTCTATGTATTTTAGTCAACAAAACCATATGCTTGACTTCTGAAATAAAGTGATGTGAGCCCTCCCTGCCCTGGTTTCTTTCCATTATTGGGATTTCCATGATAGGTTTCTTATTTTATTTTTATTTTTATTTTT